>NC_072432.2:2448333-2752812 GCF_028878055.3 Symphalangus syndactylus | reverse complement strand
TAAACTACACAGAAGCATTCTGTGAAACTTCTTTCTGATCTGAGCATTCAGCTAACAGAGTTAAACCATACTTTTGATTGAGCAGTTTTGAAACACTCTGTCTGTAGAAAATGCAACTGGACATTGGTAGCGCTAAGTGGGTAACAGTGGAAAAAAGAATATGCTCAAATATAAACTACACAGAAGCATTCTGTGAAACTTCTTTCTGTTCTGTGCATTCAACTAACAGAGTTGAACCTTACTTTTGATTGAGCCGTTCTGAAACACTCTTTCTGTAGAAACTGCAATTGGACATTCTGAGCGCTAAGAGGCCTATATTGGGAAAAAGAATATCTACAAATAAAAACTACACAGAAGAATTGTGTGAAACTTCTTTCTGTTCTGTTTGTTCAACTAAAAGAGTTGAACCTTAGTTTTGATTGAGCCGTTCTGAAACACTCTTTCTGTAGAAAATGCAAGTGGAGATTCGGAGCGCTAAGAGGGTAATAGTGGAAAAAGGAATGTCTCCAAATATAAACTACACAGAATCATTCTGTGAAATTTCTTTCTGATCTGTGCATTCAGCTAACAGAGTTAAACCATACTTTTGATTTAGCAGATCTGAACACTCTTTCTGTAGAAAATGCAACTGGACATTTGGAGCGCTAAGAGAGTAGTAGTGGAAAAAGGAATATATTCAAATATAAACTACACAGAAGCATTCTGTGAAACTTCTTTCTGATCTGAGCATTCAGCTAACAGAGTTAAAACATACTTTTGATTGAGCAGTTTTGAAACACTCTGTCGTTGGAAAATGCAACTGGACATTCGTAGCGCTAAGTAGGTAATAGTGGAGAAAAGAATATGTTCAAATATAAACTACACAGAAGCAATGTATGAAACCTCTTTCTGTTCTGTGCATTCAACTAACAGAGTTGAACCTTACTTTTGATTGAGCCTTTCTGAAACACTCTTTCTGTAGAAATTGCAATTGGACATTCTGAGCGCTAAGAGGCCTCTATTGGGAAAAATAATATCTTCAAATAAAAACTACACTGAAGCATTGTGTGAAACTTATTTCTGATATGTTCATTAAGCTAACAGAGTTAAACCATACTTTTGATTGCGCAGTTCTGAACACTCTTTCTGTAGAAAATGCAAGTGGACATTCGGAGCGCTAAGACGGTAATAGTTTAAAAAATGAATATATTCAATTATAAACTACACAGTAGCATTCTGTGAAAACTCTTTCTGTTCTGTGCATTCAGCTAACGGAGTTGAACCTTACTTTTGATTGAGCCGTTCTGAAACACTCTTTCTGTAGAAACTGCAATTGGACATGCTAAGCGCTAAGAGGCCTACATTGGGAAAAAGAATATCTTCAAATAAAAACTACACAGATGCATTCTGCGAAACTTATTTCTGATCTATAAATTCAGTTAACAGAGATAAAACATATTTTTGATTGAGCAGTTATGAAACACTGTTTTTGTAGAAAATGCAAGTGGAGATTCGGAGCGCTAAGAGGGTTATAGTGGAAAAAGGAATGTCTTCAAATATAAACTACACAGAATCATTCGGTGAAACTTCTTTCTGATCTGTGCATTCAGCTAACAGAGTTAAACCATACATTTGATTGAGCAGATCTGAACACTCTTTCTGTAGAAAATGCAACTGGACATTTGGAGCGCTAAGAGCGTAGTAGTGGAAAAAGGAATATATTCAAATATAAACTACACAGAAGCATTCTGTGAAACTTCTTTCTGATCTGAGCATTCAGCTAACAGAGTTAAACCATACTTTTGATTGAGCAGTTTTGAAACACTCTGTCTGTAGAAAATGCAACTGGACATTCATAGCGCTAAGTGGGTAATAGTGGAAAAAAGAATATGTTCAAATATAAACTACACAGAAGCATTGTATGAAACTTCTTTCTGTTCTGTGCATTCAACTAACAGAGTTGAACCTTACTTTTGATTGAGCCTTTCTGAAACACTCTTTCTGTAGAAACTGCAATTGGACATTCTGAGCGCTAAGAGGACTCTATTGGGAAAAATAATATCTTCAAATAAAAACTACACAGAAGCATTGTGTGAAACTTATTTCTGATATGTTCATTAAGATAACAGAGTTAAAACATACTTTTGATTGCGCAGTTCTGAACACTCTTTCTGTAGAAAATGCAAGTGGACATTCGGAGCGCTAAGAGGGTAATAGTGGAAAAAGGAATATATTCAAATATAAACTACACAGTAGCATTCTGTGAAAACTCTTTCTGTTCTGTGCATTCAGCTAACAGAGTTGAACCTTACTTTTGATTGAGCCGTTCTGAAACACTCTTTCTGTAGAAACTGCAATTGGACATGCTAAGCGCTAAGAGGCCTACATTGGGAAAAAGAATATCTTCAAATAAAAACTACACAGATGCATTCTGTGAAACTTATTTCTGATCTGTAAATTCAGTTAACAGAGATAAAACATATTTTTGATTGAGCAGTTATGAAACACTCTTTTTGTAGAAAATTCAAGTGGAGATTCGGAGTGCTAAGAGGGTAATAGTGGAAAAAGGAATGTCTTCAAATATAAACTACACAGAATCATTCGGTGAAACTTCTTTCTGATCTGTGCATTCAGCTAACAGAGTTAAACCATACTTTTGATTGAGCAGATCTGAACACTCTTTCTGTAGAAAATGCAACTGGACATTTGGATCGCTAAGAGCTTAGTAGTGGAAAAAGGAATATATTCAAATATAAACTACACAGAAGCATTCTGTGAAACTTCTTTCTGATCTGAGCATTCAGCTAACAGAGTTAAACCATACTTTTGATTGAGCAGTTTTGAAACACTCTGTCTGTAGAAAATGCAACTGGACATTGGTAGCGCTAAGTGGGTAACAGTGGAAAAAAGAATATGCTCAAATATAAACTACACAGAAGCATTCTGTGAAACTTCTTTCTGTTCTGTGCATTCAACTAACAGAGTTGAACCTTACTTTTGATTGAGCCGTTCTGAAACACTCTTTCTGTAGAAACTGCAATTGGACATTCTGAGCGCTAAGAGGCCTATATTGGGAAAAAGAATATCTACAAATAAAAACTACACAGAAGAATTGTGTGAAACTTCTTTCTGTTCTGTTTGTTCAACTAAAAGAGTTGAACCTTAGTTTTGATTGAGCCGTTCTGAAACACTCTTTCTGTAGAAAATGCAAGTGGAGATTCGGAGCGCTAAGAGGGTAATAGTGGAAAAAGGAATGTCTCCAAATATAAACTACACAGAATCATTCTGTGAAATTTCTTTCTGATCTGTGCATTCAGCTAACAGAGTTAAACCATACTTTTGATTTAGCAGATCTGAACACTCTTTCTGTAGAAAATGCAACTGGACATTTGGAGCGCTAAGAGAGTAGTAGTGGAAAAAGGAATATATTCAAATATAAACTACACAGAAGCATTCTGTGAAACTTCTTTCTGATCTGAGCATTCAGCTAACAGAGTTAAAACATACTTTTGATTGAGCAGTTTTGAAACACTCTGTCGTTGGAAAATGCAACTGGACATTCGTAGCGCTAAGTAGGTAATAGTGGAGAAAAGAATATGTTCAAATATAAACTACACAGAAGCAATGTATGAAACCTCTTTCTGTTCTGTGCATTCAACTAACAGAGTTGAACCTTACTTTTGATTGAGCCTTTCTGAAACACTCTTTCTGTAGAAATTGCAATTGGACATTCTGAGCGCTAAGAGGCCTCTATTGGGAAAAATAATATCTTCAAATAAAAACTACACTGAAGCATTGTGTGAAACTTATTTCTGATATGTTCATTAAGCTAACAGAGTTAAACCATACTTTTGATTGCGCAGTTCTGAACACTCTTTCTGTAGAAAATGCAAGTGGACATTCGGAGCGCTAAGACGGTAATAGTTTAAAAAATGAATATATTCAATTATAAACTACACAGTAGCATTCTGTGAAAACTCTTTCTGTTCTGTGCATTCAGCTAACAGAGTTGAACCTTACTTTTGATTGAGCCGTTCTGAAACACTCTTTCTGTAGAAACTGCAATTGGACATGCTAAGCGCTAAGAGGCCTACATTGGGAAAAAGAATATCTTCAAATAAAAACTACACAGATGCATTCTGCGAAACTTATTTCTGATCTATAAATTCAGTTAACAGAGATAAAACATATTTTTGATTGAGCAGTTATGAAACACTGTTTTTGTAGAAAATGCAAGTGGAGATTCGGAGCGCTAAGAGGGTTATAGTGGAAAAAGGAATGTCTTCAAATATAAACTACACAGAATCATTCGGTGAAACTTCTTTCTGATCTGTGCATTCAGCTAACAGAGTTAAACCATACATTTGATTGAGCAGATCTGAACACTCTTTCTGTAGAAAATGCAACTGGACATTTGGAGCGCTAAGAGCGTAGTAGTGGAAAAAGGAATATATTCAAATATAAACTACACAGAAGCATTCTGTGAAACTTCTTTCTGATCTGAGCATTCAGCTAACAGAGTTAAACCATACTTTTGATTGAGCAGTTTTGAAACACTCTGTCTGTAGAAAATGCAACTGGACATTCATAGCGCTAAGTGGGTAATAGTGGAAAAAAGAATATGTTCAAATATAAACTGCACAGAAGCATTGTATGAAACTTCTTTCTGTTCTGTGCATTCAACTAACAGAGTTGAACCTTACTTTTGATTGAGCCTTTCTGAAACACTCTTTCTGTAGAAACTGCAATTGGACATTCTGAGCGCTAAGAGGACTCTATTGGGAAAAATAATATCTTCAAATAAAAACTACACAGAAGCATTGTGTGAAACTTATTTCTGATATGTTCATTAAGATAACAGAGTTAAAACATACTTTTGATTGCGCAGTTCTGAACACTCTTTCTGTAGAAAATGCAAGTGGACATTCGGAGCGCTAAGAGGGTAATAGTGGAAAAAGGAATATATTCAAATATAAACTACACAGTAGCATTCTGTGAAAACTCTTTCTGTTCTGTGCATTCAGCTAACAGAGTTGAACCTTACTTTTGATTGAGCCGTTCTGAAACACTCTTTCTGTAGAAACTGCAATTGGACATGCTAAGCGCTAAGAGGCCTACATTGGGAAAAAGAATATCTTCAAATAAAAACTACACAGATGCATTCTGTGAAACTTATTTCTGATCTGTAAATTCAGTTAACAGAGATAAAACATATTTTTGATTGAGCAGTTATGAAACACTCTTTTTGTAGAAAATTCAAGTGGAGATTCGGAGTGCTAAGAGGGTAATAGTGGAAAAAGGAATGTCTTCAAATATAAACTACACAGAATCATTCGGTGAAACTTCTTTCTGATCTGTGCATTCAGCTAACAGAGTTAAACCATACTTTTGATTGAGCAGATCTGAACACTCTTTCTGTAGAAAATGCAACTGGACATTTGGATCGCTAAGAGCTTAGTAGTGGAAAAAGGAATATATTCAAATATAAACTACACAGAAGCATTCTGTGAAACTTCTTTCTGATCTGAGCATTCAGCTAACAGAGTTAAACCATACTTTTGATTGAGCAGTTTTGAAACACTCTGTCTGTAGAAAATGCAACTGGACATTGGTAGCGCTAAGTGGGTAACAGTGGAAAAAAGAATATGCTCAAATATAAACTACACAGAAGCATTCTGTGAAACTTCTTTCTGTTCTGTGCATTCAACTAACAGAGTTGAACCTTACTTTTGATTGAGCCGTTCTGAAACACTCTTTCTGTAGAAACTGCAATTGGACATTCTGAGCGCTAAGAGGCCTATATTGGGAAAAAGAATATCTACAAATAAAAACTACACAGAAGAATTGTGTGAAACTTCTTTCTGTTCTGTTTGTTCAACTAAAAGAGTTGAACCTTAGTTTTGATTGAGCCGTTCTGAAACACTCTTTCTGTAGAAAATGCAAGTGGAGATTCGGAGCGCTAAGAGGGTAATAGTGGAAAAAGGAATGTCTCCAAATATAAACTACACAGAATCATTCTGTGAAATTTCTTTCTGATCTGTGCATTCAGCTAACAGAGTTAAACCATACTTTTGATTTAGCAGATCTGAACACTCTTTCTGTAGAAAATGCAACTGGACATTTGGAGCGCTAAGAGAGTAGTAGTGGAAAAAGGAATATATTCAAATATAAACTACACAGAAGCATTCTGTGAAACTTCTTTCTGATCTGAGCATTCAGCTAACAGAGTTAAAACATACTTTTGATTGAGCAGTTTTGAAACACTCTGTCGTTGGAAAATGCAACTGGACATTCGTAGCGCTAAGTAGGTAATAGTGGAGAAAAGAATATGTTCAAATATAAACTACACAGAAGCAATGTATGAAACCTCTTTCTGTTCTGTGCATTCAACTAACAGAGTTGAACCTTACTTTTGATTGAGCCTTTCTGAAACACTCTTTCTGTAGAAATTGCAATTGGACATTCTGAGCGCTAAGAGGCCTCTATTGGGAAAAATAATATCTTCAAATAAAAACTACACTGAAGCATTGTGTGAAACTTATTTCTGATATGTTCATTAAGCTAACAGAGTTAAACCATACTTTTGATTGCGCAGTTCTGAACACTCTTTCTGTAGAAAATGCAAGTGGACATTCGGAGCGCTAAGACGGTAATAGTTTAAAAAATGAATATATTCAATTATAAACTACACAGTAGCATTCTGTGAAAACTCTTTCTGTTCTGTGCATTCAGCTAACAGAGTTGAACCTTACTTTTGATTGAGCCGTTCTGAAACACTCTTTCTGTAGAAACTGCAATTGGACATGCTAAGCGCTAAGAGGCCTACATTGGGAAAAAGAATATCTTCAAATAAAAACTACACAGATGCATTCTGCGAAACTTATTTCTGATCTATAAATTCAGTTAACAGAGATAAAACATATTTTTGATTGAGCAGTTATGAAACACTGTTTTTGTAGAAAATGCAAGTGGAGATTCGGAGCGCTAAGAGGGTTATAGTGGAAAAAGGAATGTCTTCAAATATAAACTACACAGAATCATTCGGTGAAACTTCTTTCTGATCTGTGCATTCAGCTAACAGAGTTAAACCATACATTTGATTGAGCAGATCTGAACACTCTTTCTGTAGAAAATGCAACTGGACATTTGGAGCGCTAAGAGCGTAGTAGTGGAAAAAGGAATATATTCAAATATAAACTACACAGAAGCATTCTGTGAAACTTCTTTCTGATCTGAGCATTCAGCTAACAGAGTTAAACCATACTTTTGATTGAGCAGTTTTGAAACACTCTGTCTGTAGAAAATGCAACTGGACATTCATAGCGCTAAGTGGGTAATAGTGGAAAAAAGAATATGTTCAAATATAAACTACACAGAAGCATTGTATGAAACTTCTTTCTGTTCTGTGCATTCAACTAACAGAGTTGAACCTTACTTTTGATTGAGCCTTTCTGAAACACTCTTTCTGTAGAAACTGCAATTGGACATTCTGAGCGCTAAGAGGACTCTATTGGGAAAAATAATATCTTCAAATAAAAACTACACTGAAGCATTGTGTGAAACTTATTTCTGATATGTTCATTAAGCTAACAGAGTTAAACCATACTTTTGATTGCGCAGTTCTGAACACTCTTTCTGTAGAAAATGCAACTGGACATTCGGAGCGCTAAGTAGGTAATAGTGGAGAAAAGAATATGTTCAAATATAAACTACACAGAAGCAATGTATGAAACCTCTTTCTGTTCTGTGCATTCAACTAACAGAGTTGAACCTTACTTTTGATTGAGCCTTTCTGAAACACTCTTTCTGTAGAAATTGCAATTGGACATTCTGAGCGCTAAGAGGCCTCTATTGGGAAAAATAATATCTTCAAATAAAAACTACACTGAAGCATTGTGTGAAACTTATTTCTGATATGTTCATTAAGCTAACAGAGTTAAACCATACTTTTGATTGCGCAGTTCTGAACACTCTTTCTGTAGAAAATGCAAGTGGACATTCGGAGCGCTAAGACGGTAATAGTTTAAAAAATGAATATATTCAATTATAAACTACACAGTAGCATTCTGTGAAAACTCTTTCTGTTCTGTGCATTCAGCTAACAGAGTTGAACCTTACTTTTGATTGAGCCGTTCTGAAACACTCTTTCTGTAGAAACTGCAATTGGACATGCTAAGCGCTAAGAGGCCTACATTGGGAAAAAGAATATCTTCAAATAAAAACTACACAGATGCATTCTGCGAAACTTATTTCTGAACTATAAATTCAGTTAACAGAGATAAAACATATTTTTGATTGAGCAGTTATGAAACACTGTTTTTGTAGAAAATGCAATTGGAGATTCGGAGCGCTAAGAGGGTTATAGTGGAAAAAGGAATGTCTTCAAATATAAACTACACAGAATCATTCGGTGAAACTTCTTTCTGATCTGTGCATTCAGCTAACAGAGTTAAACCATACATTTGATTGAGCAGATTTGAACACTCTTTCTGTAGAAAATGCAACTGGACATTTGGAGCGCTAAGAGCGTAGTAGTGGAAAAAGGAATATATTCAAATATAAACTACACAGAAGCATTCTGTGAAACTTCTTTCTGATCTGAGCATTCAGCTAACAGAGTTAAACCATACTTTTGATTGAGCAGTTTTGAAACACTCTGTCTGTAGAAAATGCAACTGGACATTCATAGCGCTAAGTGGGTAATAGTGGAAAAAAGAATATGTTCAAATATAAACTACACAGAAGCATTGTATGAAACTTCTTTCTGTTCTGTGCATTCAACTAACAGAGTTGAACCTTACTTTTGATTGAGCCTTTCTGAAACACTCTTTCTGTAGAAACTGCAATTGGACATTCTGAGCGCTAAGAGGACTCTATTGGGAAAAATAATATCTTCAAATAAAAACTACACAGAAGCATTGTGTGAAACTTATTTCTGATATGTTCATTAAGATAACAGAGTTAAAACATACTTTTGATTGCGCAGTTCTGAACACTCTTTCTGTAGAAAATGCAAGTGGACATTCGGAGCGCTAAGAGGGTAATAGTGGAAAAAGGAATATATTCAAATATAAACTACACAGTAGCATTCTGTGAAAACTCTTTCTGTTCTGTGCATTCAGCTAACAGAGTTGAACCTTACTTTTGATTGAGCCGTTCTGAAACACTCTTTCTGTAGAAACTGCAATTGGACATGCTAAGCGCTAAGAGGCCTACATTGGGAAAAAGAATATCTTCAAATAAAAACTACACAGATGCATTCTGTGAAACTTATTTCTGATCTGTAAATTCAGTTAACAGAGATAAAACATATTTTTGATTGAGCAGTTATGAAACACTCTTTTTGTAGAAAATTCAAGTGGAGATTCGGAGTGCTAAGAGGGTAATAGTGGAAAAAGGAATGTCTTCAAATATAAACTACACAGAATCATTCGGTGAAACTTCTTTCTGATCTGTGCATTCAGCTAACAGAGTTAAACCATACTTTTGATTGAGCAGATCTGAACACTCTTTCTGTAGAAAATGCAACTGGACATTTGGATCGCTAAGAGCTTAGTAGTGGAAAAAGGAATATATTCAAATATAAACTACACAGAAGCATTCTGTGAAACTTCTTTCTGATCTGAGCATTCAGCTAACAGAGTTAAACCATACTTTTGATTGAGCAGTTTTGAAACACTCTGTCTGTAGAAAATGCAACTGGACATTGGTAGCGCTAAGTGGGTAACAGTGGAAAAAAGAATATGCTCAAATATAAACTACACAGAAGCATTCTGTGAAACTTCTTTCTGTTCTGTGCATTCAACTAACAGAGTTGAACCTTACTTTTGATTGAGCCGTTCTGAAACACTCTTTCTGTAGAAACTGCAATTGGACATTCTGAGCGCTAAGAGGCCTATATTGGGAAAAAGAATATCTACAAATAAAAACTACACAGAAGAATTGTGTGAAACTTCTTTCTGTTCTGTTTGTTCAACTAAAAGAGTTGAACCTTAGTTTTGATTGAGCCGTTCTGAAACACTCTTTCTGTAGAAAATGCAAGTGGAGATTCGGAGCGCTAAGAGGGTAATAGTGGAAAAAGGAATGTCTCCAAATATAAACTACACAGAATCATTCTGTGAAATTTCTTTCTGATCTGTGCATTCAGCTAACAGAGTTAAACCATACTTTTGATTTAGCAGATCTGAACACTCTTTCTGTAGAAAATGCAACTGGACATTTGGAGCGCTAAGAGAGTAGTAGTGGAAAAAGGAATATATTCAAATATAAACTACACAGAAGCATTCTGTGAAACTTCTTTCTGATCTGAGCATTCAGCTAACAGAGTTAAAACATACTTTTGATTGAGCAGTTTTGAAACACTCTGTCGTTGGAAAATGCAACTGGACATTCGTAGCGCTAAGTAGGTAATAGTGGAGAAAAGAATATGTTCAAATATAAACTACACAGAAGCAATGTATGAAACCTCTTTCTGTTCTGTGCATTCAACTAACAGAGTTGAACCTTACTTTTGATTGAGCCTTTCTGAAACACTCTTTCTGTAGAAATTGCAATTGGACATTCTGAGCGCTAAGAGGCCTCTATTGGGAAAAATAATATCTTCAAATAAAAACTACACTGAAGCATTGTGTGAAACTTATTTCTGATATGTTCATTAAGCTAACAGAGTTAAACCATACTTTTGATTGCGCAGTTCTGAACACTCTTTCTGTAGAAAATGCAAGTGGACATTCGGAGCACTAAGACGGTAATAGTTTAAAAAATGAATATATTCAATTATAAACTACACAGTAGCATTCTGTGAAAACTCTTTCTGTTCTGTGCATTCAGCTAACAGAGTTGAACCTTACTTTTGATTGAGCCGTTCTGAAACACTCTTTCTGTAGAAACTGCAATTGGACATGCTAAGCGCTAAGAGGCCTACATTGGGAAAAAGAATATCTTCAAATAAAAACTACACAGATGCATTCTGCGAAACTTATTTCTGATCTATAAATTCAGTTAACAGAGATAAAACATATTTTTGATTGAGCAGTTATGAAACACTGTTTTTGTAGAAAATGCAAGTGGAGATTCGGAGCGCTAAGAGGGTTATAGTGGAAAAAGGAATGTCTTCAAATATAAACTACACAGAATCATTCGGTGAAACTTCTTTCTGATCTGTGCATTCAGCTAACAGAGTTAAACCATACATTTGATTGAGCAGATCTGAACACTCTTTCTGTAGAAAATGCAACTGGACATTTGGAGCGCTAAGAGCGTAGTAGTGGAAAAAGGAATATATTCAAATATAAACTACACAGAAGCATTCTGTGAAACTTCTTTCTGATCTGAGCATTCAGCTAACAGAGTTAAACCATACTTTTGATTGAGCAGTTTTGAAACACTCTGTCTGTAGAAAATGCAACTGGACATTCATAGCGCTAAGTGGGTAATAGTGGAAAAAAGAATATGTTCAAATATAAACTACACAGAAGCATTGTATGAAACTTCTTTCTGTTCTGTGCATTCAACTAACAGAGTTGAACCTTACTTTTGATTGAGCCTTTCTGAAACACTCTTTCTGTAGAAACTGCAATTGGACATTCTGAGCGCTAAGAGGACTCTATTGGGAAAAATAATATCTTCAAATAAAAACTACACAGAAGCATTGTGTGAAACTTATTTCTGATATGTTCATTAAGATAACAGAGTTAAAACATACTTTTGATTGCGCAGTTCTGAACACTCTTTCTGTAGAAAATGCAAGTGGACATTCGGAGCGCTAAGAGGGTAATAGTGGAAAAAGGAATATATTCAAATATAAACTACACAGTAGCATTCTGTGAAAACTCTTTCTGTTCTGTGCATTCAGCTAACAGAGTTGAACCTTACTTTTGATTGAGCCGTTCTGAAACACTCTTTCTGTAGAAACTGCAATTGGACATGCTAAGCGCTAAGAGGCCTACATTGGGAAAAAGAATATCTTCAAATAAAAACTACACAGATGCATTCTGTGAAACTTATTTCTGATCTGTAAATTCAGTTAACAGAGATAAAACATATTTTTGATTGAGCAGTTATGAAACACTCTTTTTGTAGAAAATTCAAGTGGAGATTCGGAGTGCTAAGAGGGTAATAGTGGAAAAAGGAATGTCTTCAAATATAAACTACACAGAATCATTCGGTGAAACTTCTTTCTGATCTGTGCATTCAGCTAACAGAGTTAAACCATACTTTTGATTGAGCAGATCTGAACACACTTTCTGTAGAAAATGCAACTGGACATTTGGATCGCTAAGAGCTTAGTAGTGGAAAAAGGAATATATTCAAATATAAACTACACAGAAGCATTCTGTGAAACTTCTTTCTGATCTGAGCATTCAGCTAACAGAGTTAAACCATACTTTTGATTGAGCAGTTTTGAAACACTCTGTCTGTAGAAAATGCAACTGGACATTGGTAGCGCTAAGTGGGTAACAGTGGAAAAAAGAATATGCTCAAATATAAACTACACAGAAGCATTCTGTGAAACTTCTTTCTGTTCTGTGCATTCAACTAACAGAGTTGAACCTTACTTTTGATTGAGCCGTTCTGAAACACTCTTTCTGTAGAAACTGCAATTGGACATTCTGAGCGCTAAGAGGCCTATATTGGGAAAAAGAATATCTACAAATAAAAACTACACAGAAGAATTGTGTGAAACTTCTTTCTGTTCTCTTTGTTCAACTAAAAGAGTTGAACCTTAGTTTTGATTGAGCCGTTCTGAAACACTCTTTCTGTAGAAAATGCAAGTGGAGATTCGGAGCGCTAAGAGGGTAATAGTGGAAAAAGGAATGTCTCCAAATATAAACTACACAGAATCATTCTGTGAAATTTCTTTCTGATCTGTGCATTCAGCTAACAGAGTTAAACCATACTTTTGATTTAGCAGATCTGAACACTCTTTCTGTAGAAAATGCAACTGGACATTTGGAGCGCTAAGAGAGTAGTAGTGGAAAAAGGAATATATTCAAATATAAACTACACAGAAGCATTCTGTGAAACTTCTTTCTGATCTGAGCATTCAGCTAACAGAGTTAAAACATACTTTTGATTGAGCAGTTTTGAAACACTCTGTCGTTGGAAAATGCAACTGGACATTCGTAGCGCTAAGTAGGTAATAGTGGAGAAAAGAATATGTTCAAATATAAACTACACAGAAGCAATGTATGAAACCTCTTTCTGTTCTGTGCATTCAACTAACAGAGTTGAACCTTACTTTTGATTGAGCCTTTCTGAAACACTCTTTCTGTAGAAATTGCAATTGGACATTCTGAGCGCTAAGAGGCCTCTATTGGGAAAAATAATATCTTCAAATAAAAACTACACTGAAGCATTGTGTGAAACTTATTTCTGATATGTTCATTAAGCTAACAGAGTTAAACCATACTTTTGATTGCGCAGTTCTGAACACTCTTTCTGTAGAAAATGCAAGTGGACATTCGGAGCGCTAAGACGGTAATAGTTTAAAAAATGAATATATTCAATTATAAACTACACAGTAGCATTCTGTGAAAACTCTTTCTGTTCTGTGCATTCAGCTAACAGAGTTGAACCTTACTTTTGATTGAGCCGTTCTGAAACACTCTTTCTGTAGAAACTGCAATTGGACATGCTAAGCGCTAAGAGGCCTACATTGGGAAAAAGAATATCTTCAAATAAAAACTACACAGATGCATTCTGCGAAAGTTATTTCTGATCTATAAATTCAGTTAACAGAGATAAAACATATTTTTGATTGAGCAGTTATGAAACACTGTTTTTGTAGAAAATGCAAGTGGAGATTCGGAGCGCTAAGAGGGTTATAGTGGAAAAAGGAATGTCTTCAAATATAAACTACACAGAATCATTCGGTGAAACTTCTTTCTGATCTGTGCATTCAGCTAACAGAGTTAAACCATACATTTGATTGAGCAGATCTGAACACTCTTTCTGTAGAAAATGCAACTGGACATTTGGAGCGCTAAGAGCGTAGTAGTGGAAAAAGGAATATATTCAAATATAAACTACACAGAAGCATTCTGTGAAACTTCTTTCTGATCTGAGCATTCAGCTAACAGAGTTAAACCATACTTTTGATTGAGCAGTTTTGAAACACTCTGTCTGTAGAAAATGCAACTGGACATTCATAGCGCTAAGTGGGTAATAGTGGAAAAAAGAATATGTTCAAATATAAACTACACAGAAGCATTGTATGAAACTTCTTTCTGTTCTGTGCATTCAACTAACAGAGTTGAACCTTACTTTTGATTGAGCCTTTCTGAAACACTCTTTCTGTAGAAACTGCAATTGGACATTCTGAGCGCTAAGAGGCCTCTATTGGGAAAAATAATATCTTCAAATAAAAACTACACAGAAGCATTGTGTGAAACTTATTTCTGATATGTTCATTAAGCTAACAGAGTTAAACCATACTTTTGATTGCGCAGTTCTGAACACTCTTTCTGTAGAAAATGCAAGTGGACATTCGGAGCGCTAAGAGGGTAATAGTGGAAAAAGGAATATATTCAAATATAAACTACACAGTAGCATTCTGTGAAAACTCTTACTGTTCTGTGCATTCAGCTAACAGAGTTGAACCTTACTTTTGATTGAGCCGTTCTGAAACACTCTTTCTGTAGAAACTGCAATTGGACATGCTAAGCGCTAAGAGGCCTACATTGGGAAAAAGAATATCTTCAAATAAAAACTACACAGATGCATTCTGTGAAACTTATTTCTGATCTGTAAATTCAGTTAACAGAGATAAAACATATTTTTGATTGAGCAGTTATGAAACACTCTTTTTGTAGGAAATGCAAGTGGAGATTCGGAGCGCTAAGAGGGTAATAGTGGAAAAAGGAATGTCTTCAAATATAAACTACACAGAATCATTCGGTGAAACTTCTTTCTGATCTGTGCATTCAGCTAACAGAGTTAAACCATACTTTTGATTGAGCAGATCTGAACACTCTTTCTGTAGAAAATGCAACTGGACATTTGGAGCGCTAAGAGCTTAGTAGTGGAAAAAGGAATATATTCAAATATAAACTACACAGAAGCATTCTGTGAAACTTCTTTCTGATCTGAGCATTCAGCTAACAGAGTTAAACCATACTTTTGATTGAGCAGTTTTGAAACACTCTGTCTGTAGAAAATGCAACTGGACATTCGTAGCGCTAAGTGGGTAATAGTGGAAAAAAGAATATGTTCAAATATAAACTACACAGAAGCATTCTGTGAAACTTCTTTCTGTTCTGTGCATTCAACTAACAGAGTTGAACCTTACTTTTGATTGAGCCGTTCTGAAACACTCTTTCTGTAGAAACTGCAATTGGACATTCTGAGCGCTAAGAGGCCTATATTGGGAAAAAGAATATCTACAAATAAAAACTACACAGAAGAATTGTGTGAAACTTCTTTCTGTTCTGTTTGTTCAACTAAAAGAGTTGAACCTTAGTTTTGATTGAGCCGTACTGAAACACTCTTTCTGTAGAAAATGCAAGTGGAGATTCGGAGCGCTAAGAGGGTAATAGTGGAAAAAGGAATGTCTCCAAATATAAACTACACAGAATCATTCTGTGAAATTTCTTTCTGATCTGTGCATTCAGCTAACAGAATTAAACCATACTTTTGATTTAGCAGATCTGAACACTCTTTCTGTAGAAAATGCAACTGGACATTTGGAGCGCTAAGAGAGTAGTAGTGTAAAAAGGGATATATTCAAATATAAACTACACAGAAGCATTCTGTGAAACTTCTTTCTGATCTGAGCATTCAGCTAACAGAGTTAAAACATACTTTTGATTGAGCAGTTTTGAAACACTCTGTCTGTAGAAAATGCAACTGGACATACGTAGCGCTAAGTGGGTAATAGTGGAGAAAAGAATATGTTCAAATATAAACTACACAGAAGCATTGTATGAAACTTCTTTCTGTTCTGTGCATTCAACTAACAGAGTTGAACCTTACTTTTGATTGAGCCTTTCTGAAACACTCTTTCTGTAGAAACTGCAATTGGACATTCTGAGCGCTAAGAGGCCTATATTGGGAAAAAGAATGTCTACAAATAAAAACTACACAGAAGAATTGTGTGAAACTACTTTCTGTTCTGTTTGTTCAACTAAAAGAGTTGAACCTTAGTTTTGATTGAGCCGTTCTGAAACACTCTTTCTGTAGAAAATGCAAGTGGAGATTCGGAGCGCTAAGAGGGTAATAGTGGAAAAAGGAATGTCTCCAAATATAAACTACACAGAATCATTCTGTGAAACTTCTTTCTGATCTGTGCATTCAGCTAACAGAGTTAAACCATACTTTTGATTGAGCAGATCTAAACACTCTTTCTGTAGAAAATGCAACTGGACATTTGGAGCGCTAAGAGAGTAGTAGTGGAAAAAGGAATATATTCAAATATAAACTACACAGAAGCATTCTGTGAAACTACTTTCTGATCTGAGCATTCAGCTAACAGATTTAAACCATACTTTTGATTGAGCAGTTTTGAAATTCTCTGTCTGTAGAAAATGCAACTGGACATTCGTAGCGCTAAGTGGGTAATAGTGGAGAAAAGAATATGTTCAAATATAAACTACACAGAAGCATTGTATGAAACTTCTTTCTGTTCTG
Source organism: Symphalangus syndactylus (assembly GCF_028878055.3). NCBI lineage: Eukaryota > Metazoa > Chordata > Mammalia > Primates > Hylobatidae > Symphalangus > Symphalangus syndactylus. The sequence goes on along the minus strand of NC_072432.2, from coordinate 2,736,207 downwards.
TGCATTCAACTAACAGAGTTGAACCTTACTTTTGATTGAGCCTTTCTGAAACACTCTTTCTGTAGAAACTGCAATTGGACATTCTGAGCGCTAAGAGGCCTCTATTGGGAAAAATAATATCTTCAAATAAAAACTACACAGAAGCATTGTGTGAAACTTATTTCTGATATGTTCATTAAGCTAACAGAGTTAAACCATACTTTTGATTGCGCAGTTCTGAACACTCTTTCTGTAGAAAATGCAAGTGGACATTCGGAGCGCTAAGAGGGTAATAGTGGAAAAAGGAATATATTCAAATATAAACTACACAGTAGCATTCTGTGAAAACTCTTACTGTTCTGTGCATTCAGCTAACAGAGTTGAACCTTACTTTTGATTGAGCCGTTCTGAAACACTCTTTCTGTAGAAACTGCAATTGGACATGCTAAGCGCTAAGAGGCCTACATTGAGAAAAATAATATCTTCAAATAAAAACTACACAGATGCATTCTGTGAAACTTATTTCTGATCTGTAAATTCAGTTAACAGAGATAAAACATATTTTTGATTGAGCAGTTATGAAACACTCTTTTTGTAGGAAATGCAAGTGGAGATTCGGAGCGCTAAGAGGGTAATAGTGGAAAAAGGAATGTCTTCAAATATAAACTACACAGAATCATTCGGTGAAACTTCTTTCTGATCTGTGCATTCAGCTAACAGAGTTAAACCATACTTTTGATTGAGCAGATCTGAACACTCTTTCTGTAGAAAATGCAACTGGACATTTGGAGTGCTAAGAGCTTAGTAGTGGAAAAAGGAATATATTCAAATATAAACTACACAGAAGCATTCTGTGAAACTTCTTTCTGATCTGAGCATTCAGCTAACAGAGTTAAACCATACTTTTGATTGAGCAGTTTTGAAACACTCTGTCTGTAGAAAATGCAACTGGACATTGGTAGCGCTAAGTGGGTAACAGTGGAAAAAAGAATATGCTCAAATATAAACTACACAGAAGCATTCTGTGAAACTTCTTTCTGTTCTGTGCATTCAACTAACAGAGTTGAACCTTACTTTTGATTGAGCCGTTCTGAAACACTCTTTCTGTAGAAACTGCAATTGGACATTCTGAGCGCTAAGAGGCCTATATTGGGAAAAAGAATATCTACAAATAAAAACTACACAGAAGAATTGTGTGAAACTTCTTTCTGTTCTGTTTGTTCAACTAAAAGAGTTGAACCTTAGTTTTGATTGAGAAGTTCTGAAACACTCTTTCTGTAGAAAATGCAAGTGGAGATTCGGTGCGCTAAGAGGGTAATAGTGGAAAAAGGAATGTCTCCAAATATAAACTACACAGAATCATTCTGTGAAATTACTTTCTGATCTGTGCATTCAGCTAACAGAGTTAAACCATACTTTTGATTTAGCAGATCTGAACACTCTTTCTGTAGAAAATGCAACTGGACATTTGGAGCGCTAAGAGAGTAGTAGTGGAAAAAGGAATATATTCAAATATAAACTACACAGAAGCATTCTGTGAAACTTCTTTCTGATCTGAGCATTCAGCTAACAGAGTTAAAACATACTTTTGATTGAGCAGTTTTGAAACACTCTGTCGTTGGAAAATGCAACTGGACATTCGTAGCGCTAAGTGGGTAATAGTGGAGAAAAGAATATGTTCAAATATAAACTACACAGAAGCATTGTATGAAACTTCTTTCTGTTCTGTGCATTCAACTAACAGAGTTGAACCTTACTTTTGATTGAGCCGTTCTGAAACACTCTTTCTGTAGAAACTGCAGTTGGACATTCTGAGCGCTAAGAGGCCTATATTGCGAAAAAGAATGTCTACAAATAAAAACTACACAGAAGAATTGTGTGAAACTTCTTTCTGTTCTGTTTGTTCAACTAAAAGAGTTGAACCCTAGTTTTGATTGAGCCGTTCTGAAACACTCTTTCTGTAGAAAATGCAAGTGGAGATTCGGAGCGCTAAGAGGGTAATAGTGGAAAAAGGAATGTCTCCAAATATAAACTACACAGAATCATTCTGTGAAACTTCTTTCTGATCTGTGCATTCAGCTAACAGAGTTAAACCATACTTTTGATTTAGCAGATCTGAACACTCTTTCTGTAGAAAATGCAACTGGACATTTGGAGCGCTAAGAGAGTAGTAGTGGAAAAAGGAATATATTCAACTATAAACTACACAGAAGCATTCTGTGAAACTTCTTTCTGATCTGAGCATTCAGCTAACAGAGTTAAACCATACTTTTGATTGAGCAGTTTTGAAACACTCTGTCTGTAGAAAATGCAACTGGACATTCGTAGTGCTAAGTGGGTAATAGTGGAGAAAAGAATATGTTCAAATATAAACTACACAGAAGCATTTTATGAAACTTCTTTCTGTTCTGTGCATTCAACTAACAGAGTTGAACCTTACTTTTGATTGAGCCGTTCTGAAACACTCTTTCTGTAGAAACTGCAATTGGACATTCTGAGCGCTAAGAGGCCTATATTGGTAAAAAGAATGTCTACAAATAAAAACTACACAGAAGAATTGTGTGAAACTTCTTTCTGTTCTGTTTGTTCAACTAAAAGTGTTGAACCTTAGTTTTGATTGAGCCGTTCTGAAACACACTTTCTGTAGAAAATGCAAGTGGAGATTCGGAGTGCTAAGAGGGTAATAGTGGAAAAATTAATGTCTCCAAATATAAACTACACAGAATCATTCTGTGAAACTTCTTTCTGATCTGTGCATTCAGCTAACAGAGTTAAACCATACTTTTGATTGAGCAGATCTGAACACTCTTTCTGTAGAAAATGCAACTGGACATTTGGAGCGCTGAGAGAGTAGTAGTGGAAAAAGTAATATATTCAAATATAAACTACACAGAAGCATTCCGTGAAACTTCTTTCTGATCTGAGCATTCAGCTAACAGAGTTAAACCATAATTTTGATTGAGCAGTTTTGAAACACTCTGTCTGTAGAAAATGCAACTGGACATTCGTAGCGCTAAGTGGGTAATAGTGGAAAAAAGAATATGTTCAAATATAAACTACACAGAAGCATTGTATGAAACTTCTTTCTGTTCTGTGCATTCAACTAACAGAGTTGAACCTTAGTTTGATTGAGCCTCTCTGAAACACTCTTTCTGTAGAGACTGCAATTGGACATTCTGAGCGCTAAGAGGCCTATATTGGGAAAAATAATATCTTCAAATAAAAACTACACAGAAGCATTGTGTGAAACTTATTTCTGATATGTTCATTAAGCTAACAGAGTTAAACCATACTTTTGATTGCGCAGTTCTGAACACTCTTTCTGTAGAAAATGCAAGTGGACATTCGGAGCGCTAAGAGGGTAATAGTGGAAAAAGGAATATATTCAAATATAAACTACACAGTAGCATTCTGTGAAAATTCTTTCTGTTCTGTGCATTCAACTAACAGAGTTGAACCTTACTTTTGATTGAGCCGTTCTGAAACACTCTTTCTGTAGAAACTGCAATTGGACATGCTAAGCGCTAAGAGGCCTACATTGGGAAAAAGAATATCTTCAAATAAAAACTACACAGATGCATTCTGTGAAACTTATTTCTGATCTGTAAATTCAGTTAACAGAGATAAAACATATTTTTGATTGAGCAGTTATGAAACACTCTTTTTGTAGAAAATGCAAGTGTAGATTCGGAGCGCTAAGAGGGTAATAGTGGAAAAAGGAATGTCTTCAAATATAAACTACACAGAATCATTCGGTGAAACTTCTTTCTGATCTGTGCATTCAGCTAACAGAGTTAAAACATACTTTTGATTGAGCAGATCTGAACACTCTTTCTGTAGAAAATGCAACTGGACATTTGGAGCGCTAAGAGCGTAGTAGTGGAAAAAGGAATATATTCAAATATAAACTACACAGAAGCATTCTGTGAAACTTCTTTCTGATCTGAGCATTCAGCTAACAGAGTTAAACCATACTTTTGATTGAGCAGTTTTGAAACACTCTGTCTGTAGAAAATGCAACTGGACATTCGTAGCGCTAATTGGGTAATAGTGGAAAAAAGAATATGTTCAAATATAAACTACACAGAAGCATTGTATGAAACTTCTTTCTGTTCTGTGCATTCAACTAACAGAGTTGAACCTTACTTTTGATTGAGCCGTTCTGAAACACTCTTTATGTAGAAACTGCAATTGGACATTCTGAGCGCTAAGAGGCCTATATTGGTAAAAAGAATATCTACAAATAAAAACTACACAGAAGAATTGTGTGAAACTTCTTTCTGTTCTGTTTGTTCAACTAAAAGAGTTGAACCTTAGTTTTGATTGAGCCGTTCTGAAACACACTTTCTGTAGAAAATGCAAGTGGAGATTCGGAGCGCTAAGAGGGTAATAGTGGAAAAAGGAATGTCTCCAAATATAAACTACACAGAATCATTCTGTGAAACTTCTTTCTGATCTGTGCATTCAGCTAACAGAGTTAAACCATACTTTTGATTGAGCAGATCTGAACACTCTTTCTGTAGAAAATGCAACTGGGCATTTGGAGCGCTAAGAGAGTAGTAGTGGAAAAAGGAATATATTCAAATATAAACTACACAGAAGCATTCCGTGAAACTTCTTTCTGATCTGAGCATTCAGCTAACAGAGTTAAACCATACTTTTGATTGAGCAGTTTTGAAACACTCTGTCTGTAGAAAATGCAACTGGACATTCGTAGCGCTAAGTGGGTAATAGTGGAAAAAAGAATATGTTCAAATATAAACTACACAGAAGCATTGTATGAAACTTCTTTCTGTTCTGTGCATTCAACTAACAGAGTTGAACCTTAGTTTGATTGAGCCTTTCTGAAACACTCTTTCTGTAGAAACTGCAATTGGACATTCTGAGCGCTAAGAGGCCTATATTGGGAAAAATAATATCTTCAAATAAAAACTACACAGAAGCATTGTGTGAAACTTATTTCTGATATGTTCATTAAGCTAACAGAGTTAAACCATACTTTTGATTGCGCAGTTCTGAACACTCTTTCTGTAGAAAATGCAAGTGGACATTCGGAGCGCTAAGAGGGTAATAGTGGAAAAAGGAATATATTCAAATATAAACTACACAGTAGCATTCTGTGAAAATTCTTTCTCTTCTGTGCATTCAATTAACAGAGTTGAACCTTACTTTTGATTGCGCCGTTCTGAAACACTCTTTCTGTAGAAACTGCAATTGGACATGCTAAGCGCTAAGAGGCCTACATTGGGAAAAAGAATATCTTCAAATAAAAACTACACAGATGCATTCTGTGAAACGTATTTCTGATCTGTAAATTCAGTTAACAGAGATAAAACATATTTTTGATTGAGCCGTTATGAAACACTCTTTTTGTAGAAAATGCAAGTGTAGATTCGGAGCGCTAAGAAGGTAATAGTGGAAAAAGGAATGTCTTCAAATATAAACTACACAGAATCATTCGGTGAAACTTCTTTCTGATCTGTGCATTCAGCTAACAGAGTTAAACCATACTTTTGATTGAGCAGATCTGAACACTCTTTCTGTAGAAAATGCAACTGGACATTTGGAGCGCTAAGAGCGTAGTAGTGGAAAAAGGAATATATTCAAATATAAACTACACAGAAGCATTCTGTGAAACTTCTTTCTGATCTGAGCATTCAGCTAACAGAGTTAAACCATACTTTTGATTGAGCAGTTTTGAAACACTCTGTCTGTAGAAAATGCAACTGGACATTCGTAGCGCTAATTGGGTAATAGTGGAAAAAAGAATATGTTCAAATATAAACTACACAGAAGCATTGTATGAAACTTCTTTCTGTTCTGTGCATTCAACTAACAGAGTTGAACCTTACTTTTGATTGAGCCGTTCTGAAACACTCTTTCTGTAGAAACTGCAATTGGACATTCTGAGCGCTAAGAGGCCTATATTGGGAAAAAGAATGTCTACAAATAAAAACTACACAGAAGAATTGTGTGAAACTTCTTTCTGTTCTGTTTGTTCAACTAAAAGAGTTGAACCTTAGTTTTGATTGAGCCGTTCTGAAACACACTTTCTGTAGAAAATGCAAGTGGAGATTCGGAGCGCTAAGAGGGTAATAGTGGAAAAAGGAATGTCTCCAAATATAAACTACACAGAATCATTCTGTGAAACTTCTTTCTGATCTGTGCATTCAGCTAACAGAGTTAAACCATACTTTTGATTGAGCAGATCTGAACACTCTTTCTGTAGAAAATGCAACTGGACATTTGGAGCGCTAAGAGAGTAGTAGTGGAAAAAGGAATATATTCAAATATAAACTACACAGAAGCATTCCGTGAAACTTCTTTCTGATCTGAGCATTCAGCTAACAGAGTTAAACCATAGTTTTGATTGAGCAGTTTTGAAACACTCTGTCTGTAGAAAATGCAACTGGACATTCGTAGCGCTAAGTGGGTAATAGTGGAAAAAAGAATATGTTCAAATATAAACTACACAGAAGCATTGTATGAAACTTCTTTCTGTTCTGTGCATTCAACTAACAGAGTTGAACCTTAGTTTGATTGAGCCTTTCTGAAACACTCTTTCTGTAGAAACTGCAATTGGACATTCTGAGCGCTAAGAGGCCTATATTGGGAAAAATAATATCTTCAAATAAAAACTACACAGAAGCATTGTGTGAAACTTATTTCTGATATGTTCATTAAGCTAACAGAGTTAAACCATAATTTTGATTGCGCAGTTCTGAACACTCTTTCTGTAGAAAATGCAAGTGGACATTCGGAGCGCTAAGAGGGTAATAGTGGAAAAAGGAATATATTCAAATATAAACTACACAGTAGCATTCTGTGTAAATTCTTTCTGTTCTGTGCATTCAACTAACAGAGTTGAACCTTACTTTTGATTGCGCCGTTCTGAAACACTCTTTCTGTAGAAACTGCAATTGGACATGCTAAGCGCTAAGAGGCCTACATTGGGAAAAAGAATATCTTCAAATAAAAACTACACAGATGCATTCTGTGAAACTTATTTCTGATCTGTAAATTCAGTTAACAGAGATAAAACATATTTTTGATTGAGCCGTTATGAAACACTCTTTTTGTAGAAAATGCAAGTGTAGATTCGGAGCGCTAAGAGGGTAATAGTGGAAAAAGGAATGTCTTCAAATATAAACTACACAGAATCATTCGGTGAAACTTCTTTCTGATCTGTGCATTCAGCTAACAGAGTTAAACCATACTTTTGATTGAGCAGATCTGAACACTCTTTCTGTAGAAAATGCAACTGGACATTTGGAGCGCTAAGAGCGTAGTAGTGGAAAAAGGAATATATTCAAATATAAACTACACAGAAGCATTCTGTGAAACTTCTTTCTGATCTGAGCATTCAGCTAACAGAGTTAAACCATACTTTTGATTGAGCAGTTTTGAAACACTCTGTCTGTAGAAAATGCAACTGGACATTCGTAGCGCTAATTGGGTAATAGTGGAAAAAAGAATATGTTCAAATATAAACTACACAGAAGCATTGTATGAAACTTCTATCTGTTCTGTGCATTCAACTAACAGAGTTGAACCTTACTTTTGATTGAGCCGTTCTGAAACACTCTTTCTGTAGAAACTGCAATTGGACATTCTGAGCGCTAAGAGGCCTATATTGGGAAAAAGAATGTCTACAAATAAAAACTACACAGAAGAATTGTGTGAAACTTCTTTCTGTTCTGTTTGTTCAACTAAAAGAGTTGAACCTTAGTTTTGATTGAGCCGTTCTGAAACACACTTTCTGTAGAAAATGCAAGTGGAGATTCGGAGCGCTAAGAGGGTAATAGTGGAAAAAGGAATGTCTCCAAATATAAACTACACAGAATCATTCTGTGAAACTTCTTTCTGATCTGTGCATTCAGCTAACAGAGTTAAACCATACTTTTGATTGAGCAGATCTGAACACTCTTTCTGTAGAAAATGCAACTGGACATTTGGAGCGCTAAGAGAGTAGTAGTGGAAAAAGGAATATATTCAAATATAAACTACACAGAAGCATTCCGTGAAACTTCTTTCTGATCTGAGCATTCAGCTAACAGAGTTAAACCATAGTTTTGATTGAGCAGTTTTGAAACACTCTGTCTGTAGAAAATGCAACTGGACATTCGTAGCGCTAAGTGGGTAATAGTGGAAAAAAGAATATGTTCAAATATAAACTACACAGAAGCATTGTATGAAACTTCTTTCTGTTCTGTGCATTCAACTAACAGAGTTGATCCTTAGTTTGATTGAGCCTTTCTGAAACACTCTTTCTGTAGAAACTGCAATTGGACATTCTGAGCGCTAAGAGGCCTATATTGGGAAAAATAATATCTTCAAATAAAAACTACACAGAAGCATTGTGTGAAACTTATTTCTGATATGTTCATTAAGCTAACAGAGTTAAACCATAATTTTGATTGCGCAGTTCTGAACACTCTTTCTGTAGAAAATGCAAGTGGACATTCGGAGCGCTAAGAGGGTAATAGTGGAAAAAGGAATATATTCAAATATAAACTACACAGTAGCATTCTGTGAAAATTCTTTCTGTTCTGTGCATTCAACTAACAGAGTTGAACCTTACTTTTGATTGCGCCGTTCTGAAACACTCTTTCTGTAGAAACTGCAATTGGACATGCTAAGCGCTAAGAGGCCTACATTGGGAAAAAGAATATCTTCAAATAAAAACTACACAGATGCATTCTGTGAAACTTATTTCTGATCTGTAAATTCAGTTAACAGAGATAAAACATATTTTTGATTGAGCCGTTATGAAACACTCTTTTTGTAGAAAATGCAAGTGTAGATTCGGAGCGCTAAGAGGGTAATAGTGGAAAAAGGAATGTCTTCAAATATAAACTACACAGAATCATTCGGTGAAACTTCTTTCTGATCTGTGCATTCAGCTAACAGAGTTAAACCATACTTTTGATTGAGCAGATCTGAACACTCTTTCTGTAGAAAATGCAACTGGACATTTGGAGCGCTAAGAGCGTAGTAGTGGAAAAAGGAATATATTCAAATATAAACTACACAGAAGCATTCTGTGAAACTTCTTTCTGATCTGAGCATTCAGCTAACAGAGTTAAACCATACTTTTGATTGAGCAGTTTTGAAACACTCTGTCTGTAGAAAATGCAACTGGACATTCGTAGCGCTAATTGGGTAATAGTGGAAAAAAGAATATGTTCAAATATAAACTACACAGAAGCATTGTATGAAACTTCTTTCTGTTCTGTGCATTCAACTAACAGAGTTGAACCTTACTTTTGATTGAGCCGTTCTGAAACACTCTTTCTGTAGAAACTGCAATTGGACATTCTGAGCGCTAAGAGGCCTATATTGGGAAAAAGAATGTCTACAAATAAAAACTACACAGAAGAATTGTGTGAAACTTCTTTCTGTTCTGTTTGTTCAACTAAAAGAGTTGAACCTTAGTTTTGATTGAGCCGTTCTGAAACACACTTTCTGTAGAAAATGCAAGTGGAGATTCGGAGCGCTAAGAGGGTAATAGTGGAAAAAGGAATGTCTCCAAATATAAACTACACAGAATCATTCTGTGAAACTTCTTTCTGATCTGTGCATTCAGCTAACAGAGTTAAACCATACTTTTGATTGAGCAGATCTGAACACTCTTTCTGTAGAAAATGCAACTGGACATTTGGAGCGCTAAGAGAGTAGTAGTGGAAAAAGGAATATATTCAAATATAAACTACACAGAAGCATTCCGTGAAACTTCTTTCTGATCTGAGCATTCAGCTAACAGAGTTAAACCATAGTTTTGATTGAGCAGTTTTGAAACACTCTGTCTGTAGAAAATGCAACTGGACATTCGTAGCGCTAAGTGGGTAATAGTGGAAAAAAGAATATGTTCAAATATAAACTACACAGAAGCATTGTATGAAACTTCTTTCTGTTCTGTGCATTCAACTAACAGAGTTGAACCTTAGTTTGATTGAGCCTTTCTGAAACACTCTTTCTGTAGAAACTGCAATTGGACATTCTGAGGGCTAAGAGGCCTATATTGGGAAAAATAATATCTTCAAATAAAAACTACACAGAAGCATTGTGTGAAACTTATTTCTGATATGTTCATTAAGCTAACAGAGTTAAACCATAATTTTGATTGCGCAGTTCTGAACACTCTTTCTGTAGAAAATGCAAGTGGACATTCGGAGCGCTAAGAGGGTAATAGTGGAAAAAGGAATATATTCAAATATAAACTACACAGTAGCATTCTGTGAAAATTCTTTCTGTTCTGTGCATTCAACTAACAGAGTTGAACCTTACTTTTGATTGCGCCGTTCTGAAACACTCTTTCTGTAGAAACTGCAATTGGACATGCTAAGCGCTAAGAGGCCTACATTGGGAAAAAGAATATCTTCAAATAAAAACTACACAGATGCATTCTGTGAAACTTATTTCTGATCTGTAAATTCAGTTAACAGAGATAAAACATATTTTTGATTGAGCCGTTATGAAACACTCTTTTTGTAGAAAATGCAAGTGTAGATTCGGAGCGCTAAGAGGGTAATAGTGGAAAAAGGAATGTCTTCAAATATAAACTACACAGAATCATTCGGTGAAACTTCTTTCTGATCTGTGCATTCAGCTAACAGAGTTAAACCATACTTTTGATTGAGCAGATCTGAACACTCTTTCTGTAGAAAATGCAACTGGACATTTGGAGCGCTAAGAGCGTAGTAGTGGAAAAAGGAATATATTCAAATATAAACTACACAGAAGCATTCTGTGAAACTTCTTTCTGATCTGAGCATTCAGCTAACAGAGTTAAACCATACTTTTGATTGAGCAGTTTTGAAACACTCTGTCTGTAGAAAATGCAACTGGACATTCGTAGCGCTAATTGGGTAATAGTGGAAAAAAGAATATGTTCAAATATAAACTACACAGAAGCATTGTATGAAACTTCTATCTGTTCTGTGCATTCAACTAACAGAGTTGAACCTTACTTTTGATTGAGCCGTTCTGAAACACTCTTTCTGTAGAAACTGCAATTGGACATTCTGAGCGCTAAGAGGCCTATATTGGGAAAAAGAATGTCTACAAATAAAAACTACACAGAAGAATTGTGTGAAACTTCTTTCTGTTCTGTTTGTTCAACTAAAAGAGTTGAACCTTAGTTTTGATTGAGCCGTTCTGAAACACACTTTCTGTAGAAAATGCAAGTGGAGATTCGGAGCGCTAAGAGGGTAATAGTGGAAAAAGGAATGTCTCCAAATATAAACTACACAGAATCATTCTGTGAAACTTCTTTCTGATCTGTGCATTCAGCTAACAGAGTTAAACCATACTTTTGATTGAGCAGATCTGAACACTCTTTCTGTAGAAAATGCAACTGGACATTTGGAGCGCTAAGAGAGTAGTAGTGGAAAAAGGAATATATTCAAATATAAACTACACAGAAGCATTCCGTGAAACTTCTTTCTGATCTGAGCATTCAGCTAACAGAGTTAAACCATAGTTTTGATTGAGCAGTTTTGAAACACTCTGTCTGTAGAAAATGCAACTGGACATTCGTAGCGCTAAGTGGGTAATAGTGGAAAAAAGAATATGTTCAAATATAAACTACACAGAAGCATTGTATGAAACTTCTTTCTGTTCTGTGCATTCAACTAACAGAGTTGATCCTTAGTTTGATTGAGCCTTTCTGAAACACTCTTTCTGTAGAAACTGCAATTGGACATTCTGAGCGCTAAGAGGCCTATATTGGGAAAAATAATATCTTCAAATAAAAACTACACAGAAGCATTGTGTGAAACTTATTTCTGATATGTTCATTAAGCTAACAGAGTTAAACCATAATTTTGATTGCGCAGTTCTGAACACTCTTTCTGTAGAAAATGCAAGTGGACATTCGGAGCGCTAAGAGGGTAATAGTGGAAAAAGGAATATATTCAAATATAAACTACACAGTAGCATTCTGTGAAAATTCTTTCTGTTCTGTGCATTCAACTAACAGAGTTGAACCTTACTTTTGATTGCGCCGTTCTGAAACACTCTTTCTGTAGAAACTGCAATTGGACATGCTAAGCGCTAAGAGGCCTACATTGGGAAAAAGAATATCTTCAAATAAAAACTACACAGATGCATTCTGTGAAACTTATTTCTGATCTGTAAATTCAGTTAACAGAGATAAAACATATTTTTGATTGAGCCGTTATGAAACACTCTTTTTGTAGAAAATGCAAGTGTAGATTCGGAGCGCTAAGAGGGTAATAGTGGAAAAAGGAATGTCTTCAAATATAAACTACACAGAATCATTCGGTGAAACTTCTTTCTGATCTGTGCATTCAGCTAACAGAGTTAAACCATACTTTTGATTGAGCAGATCTGAACACTCTTTCTGTAGAAAATGCAACTGGACATTTGGAGCGCTAAGAGCGTAGTAGTGGAAAAAGGAATATATTCAAATATAAACTACACAGAAGCATTCTGTGAAACTTCTTTCTGATCTGAGCATTCAGCTAACAGAGTTAAACCATACTTTTGATTGAGCAGTTTTGAAACACTCTGTCTGTAGAAAATGCAACTGGACATTCGTAGCGCTAATTGGGTAATAGTGGAAAAAAGAATATGTTCAAATATAAACTACACAGAAGCATTGTATGAAACTTCTTTCTGTTCTGTGCATTCAACTAACAGAGTTGAACCTTACTTTTGATTGAGCCGTTCTGAAACACTCTTTCTGTAGAAACTGCAATTGGACATTCTGAGCGCTAAGAGGCCTATATTGGGAAAAAGAATGTCTACAAATAAAAACTACACAGAAGAATTGTGTGAAACTTCTTTCTGTTCTGTTTGTTCAACTAAAAGAGTTGAACCTTAGTTTTGATTGAGCCGTTCTGAAACACACTTTCTGTAGAAAATGCAAGTGGAGATTCGGAGCGCTAAGAGGGTAATAGTGGAAAAAGGAATGTCTCCAAATATAAACTACACAGAATCATTCTGTGAAACTTCTTTCTGATCTGTGCATTCAGCTAACAGAGTTAAACCATACTTTTGATTGAGCAGATCTGAACACTCTTTCTGTAGAAAATGCAACTGGACATTTGGAGCGCTAAGAGAGTAGTAGTGGAAAAAGGAATATATTCAAATATAAACTACACAGAAGCATTCCGTGAAACTTCTTTCTGATCTGAGCATTCAGCTAACAGAGTTAAACCATAGTTTTGATTGAGCAGTTTTGAAACACTCTGTCTGTAGAAAATGCAACTGGACATTCGTAGCGCTAAGTGGGTAATAGTGGAAAAAAGAATATGTTCAAATATAAACTACACAGAAGCATTGTATGAAACTTCTTTCTGTTCTGTGCATTCAACTAACAGAGTTGAACCTTAGTTTGATTGAGCCTTTCTGAAACACTCTTTCTGTAGAAACTGCAATTGGACATTCTGAGGGCTAAGAGGCCTATATTGGGAAAAATAATATCTTCAAATAAAAACTACACAGAAGCATTGTGTGAAACTTATTTCTGATATGTTCATTAAGCTAACAGAGTTAAACCATAATTTTGATTGCGCAGTTCTGAACACTCTTTCTGTAGAAAATGCAAGTGGACATTCGGAGCGCTAAGAGGGTAATAGTGGAAAAAGGAATATATTCAAATATAAACTACACAGTAGCATTCTGTGAAAATTCTTTCTGTTCTGTGCATTCAACTAACAGAGTTGAACCTTACTTTTGATTGCGCCGTTCTGAAACACTCTTTCTGTAGAAACTGCAATTGGACATGCTAAGCGCTAAGAGGCCTACATTGGGAAAAAGAATATCTTCAAATAAAAACTACACAGATGCATTCTGTGAAACTTATTTCTGATCTGTAAATTCAGTTAACAGAGATAAAACATATTTTTGATTGAGCCGTTATGAAACACTCTTTTTGTAGAAAATGCAAGTGTAGATTCGGAGCGCTAAGAGGGTAATAGTGGAAAAAGGAATGTCTTCAAATATAAACTACACAGAATCATTCGGTGAAACTTCTTTCTGATCTGTGCATTCAGCTAACAGAGTTAAACCATACTTTTGATTGAGCAGATCTGAACACTCTTTCTGTAGAAAATGCAACTGGACATTTGGAGCGCTAAGAGCGTAGTAGTGGAAAAAGGAATATATTCAAATATAAACTACACAGAAGCATTCTGTGAAACTTCTTTCTGATCTGAGCATTCAGCTAACAGAGTTAAACCATACTTTTGATTGAGCAGTTTTGAAACACTCTGTCTGTAGAAAATGCAACTGGACATTCGTAGCGCTAATTGGGTAATAGTGGAAAAAAGAATATGTTCAAATATAAACTACACAGAAGCATTGTATGAAACTTCTTTCTGTTCTGTGCATTCAACTAACAGAGTTGAACCTTACTTTTGATTGAGCCGTTCTGAAACACTCTTTCTGTAGAAACTGCAATTGGACATTCTGAGCGCTAAGAGGCCTATATTGGGAAAAAGAATGTCTACAAATAAAAACTACACAGAAGAATTGTGTGAAACTTCTTTCTGTTCTGTTTGTTCAACTAAAAGAGTTGAACCTTAGTTTTGATTGAGCCGTTCTGAAACACACTTTCTGTAGAAAATGCAAGTGGAGATTCGGAGCGCTAAGAGGGTAATAGTGGAAAAAGGAATGTCTCCAAATATAAACTACACAGAATCATTCTGTGAAACTTCTTTCTGATCTGTGCATTCAGCTAACAGAGTTAAACCATACTTTTGATTGAGCAGATCTGAACACTCTTTCTGTAGAAAATGCAACTGGACATTTGGAGCGCTAAGAGAGTAGTAGTGGAAAAAGGAATATATTCAAATATAAACTACACAGAAGCATTCCGTGAAACTTCTTTCTGATCTGAGCATTCAGCTAACAGAGTTAAACCATAGTTTTGATTGAGCAGTTTTGAAACACTCTGTCTGTAGAAAATGCAACTGGACATTCGTAGCGCTAAGTGGGTAATAGTGGAAAAAAGAATATGTTCAAATATAAACTACACAGAAGCATTGTATGAAACTTCTTTCTGTTCTGTGCATTCAACTAACAGAGTTGAACCTTAGTTTGATTGAGCCTTTCTGAAACACTCTTTCTGTAGAAACTGCAATTGGACATTCTGAGCGCTAAGAGGCCTATATTGGGAAAAATAATATCTTCAAATAAAAACTACACAGAAGCATTGTGTGAAACTTATTTCTGATATGTTCATTAAGCTAACAGAGTTAAACCATAATTTTGATTGCGCAGTTCTGAACACTCTTTCTGTAGAAAATGCAAGTGGACATTCGGAGCGCTAAGAGGGTAATAGTGGAAAAAGGAATATATTCAAATATAAACTACACAGTAGCATTCTGTGAAAATTCTTTCTGTTCTGTGCATTCAACTAACAGAGTTGAACCTTACTTTTGATTGCGCCGTTCTGAAACACTCTTTCTGTAGAAACTGCAATTGGACATGCTAAGCGCTAAGAGGCCTACATTGGGAAAAAGAATATCTTCAAATAAAAACTACACAGATGCATTCTGTGAAACTTATTTCTGATCTGTAAATTCAGTTAACAGAGATAAAACATATTTTTGATTGAGCCGTTATGAAACACTCTTTTTGTAGAAAATGCAAGTGTAGATTCGGAGCGCTAAGAGGGTAATAGTGGAAAAAGGAATGTCTTCAAATATAAACTACACAGAATCATTCGGTGAAACTTCTTTCTGATCTGTGCATTCAGCTAACAGAGTTAAACCATACTTTTGATTGAGCAGATCTGAACACTCTTTCTGTAGAAAATGCAACTGGACATTTGGAGCGCTAAGAGCGTAGTAGTGGAAAAAGGAATATATTCAAATATAAACTACACAGAAGCATTCTGTGAAACTTCTTTCTGATCTGAGCATTCAGCTAACAGAGTTAAACCATACTTTTGATTGAGCAGTTTTGAAACACTCTGTCTGTAGAAAATGCAACTGGACATTCGTAGCGCTAATTGGGTAATAGTGGAAAAAAGAATATGTTCAAATATAAACTACACAGAAGCATTGTATGAAACTTCTTTCTGTTCTGTGCATTCAACTAACAGAGTTGAACCTTACTTTTGATTGAGCCGTTCTGAAACACTCTTTCTGTAGAAACTGCAATTGGACATTCTGAGCGCTAAGAGGCCTATATTGGGAAAAAGAATGTCTACAAATAAAAACTACACAGAAGAATTGTGTGAAACTTCTTTCTGTTCTGTTTGTTCAACTAAAAGAGTTGAACCTTAGTTTTGATTGAGCCGTTCTGAAACACACTTTCTGTAGAAAATGCAAGTGGAGATTCGGAGCGCTAAGAGGGTAATAGTGGAAAAAGGAATGTCTCCAAATATAAACTACACAGAATCATTCTGTGAAACTTCTTTCTGATCTGTGCATTCAGCTAACAGAGTTAAACCATACTTTTGATTGAGCAGATCTGAACACTCTTTCTGTAGAAAATGCAACTGGACATTTGGAGCGCTAAGAGAGTAGTAGTGGAAAAAGGAATATATTCAAATATAAACTACACAGAAGCATTCCGTGAAACTTCTTTCTGATCTGAGCATTCAGCTAACAGAGTTAAACCATAGTTTTGATTGAGCAGTTTTGAAACACTCTGTCTGTAGAAAATGCAACTGGACATTCGTAGCGCTAAGTGGGTAATAGTGGAAAAAAGAATATGTTCAAATATAAACTACACAGAAGCATTGTATGAAACTTCTTTCTGTTCTGTGCATTCAACTAACAGAGTTGAACCTTAGTTTGATTGAGCCTTTCTGAAACACTCTTTCTGTAGAAACTGCAATTGGACATTCTGAGCGCTAAGAGGCCTATATTGGGAAAAATAATATCTTCAAATAAAAACTACACAGAAGCATTGTGTGAAACTTATTTCTGATATGTTCATTAAGCTAACAGAGTTAAACCATAATTTTGATTGCGCAGTTCTGAACACTCTTTCTGTAGAAAATGCAAGTGGACATTCGGAGCGCTAAGAGGGTAATAGTGGAAAAAGGAATATATTCAAATATAAACTACACAGTAGCATTCTGTGAAAATTCTTTCTGTTCTGTGCATTCAACTAACAGAGTTGAACCTTACTTTTGATTGCGCCGTTCTGAAACACTCTTTCTGTAGAAACTGCAATTGGACATGCTAAGCGCTAAGAGGCCTACATTGGGAAAAAGAATATCTTCAAATAAAAACTACACAGATGCATTCTGTGAAACTTATTTCTGATCTGTAAATTCAGTTAACAGAGATAAAACATATTTTTGATTGAGCCGTTATGAAACACTCTTTTTGTAGAAAATGCAAGTGTAGATTCGGAGCGCTAAGAGGGTAATAGTGGAAAAAGGAATGTCTTCAAATATAAACTACACAGAATCATTCGGTGAAACTTCTTTCTGATCTGTGCATTCAGCTAACAGAGTTAAACCATACTTTTGATTGAGCAGATCTGAACACTCTTTCTGTAGAAAATGCAACTGGACATTTGGAGCGCTAAGAGCGTAGTAGTGGAAAAAGGAATATATTCAAATATAAACTACACAGAAGCATTCTGTGAAACTTCTTTCTGATCTGAGCATTCAGCTAACAGAGTTAAACCATACTTTTGATTGAGCAGTTTTGAAACACTCTGTCTGTAGAAAATGCAACTGGACATTCGTAGCGCTAATTGGGTAATAGTGGAAAAAAGAATATGTTCAAATATAAACTACACAGAAGCATTGTATGAAACTTCTTTCTGTTCTGTGCATTCAACTAACAGAGTTGAACCTTACTTTTGATTGAGCCGTTCTGAAACACTCTTTCTGTAGAAACTGCAATTGGACATTCTGAGCGCTAAGAGGCCTATATTGGGAAAAAGAATGTCTACAAATAAAAACTACACAGAAGAATTGTGTGAAACTTCTTTCTGTTCTGTTTGTTCAACTAAAAGAGTTGAACCTTAGTTTTGATTGAGCCGTTCTGAAACACACTTTCTGTAGAAAATGCAAGTGGAGATTCGGAGCGCTAAGAGGGTAATAGTGGAAAAAGGAATGTCTCCAAATATAAACTACACAGAATCATTCTGTGAAACTTCTTTCTGATCTGTGCATTCAGCTAACAGAGTTAAACCATACTTTTGATTGAGCAGATCTGAACACTCTTTCTGTAGAAAATGCAACTGGACATTTGGAGCGCTAAGAGAGTAGTACTGGAAAAAGGAATATATTCAAATATAAACTACACAGAAGCATTCCATGAAACTTCTTTCTGATCTGAGCATTCAGCTAACAGAGTTAAACCATACTTTTGATTGAGCAGTTTTGAAACACTCTGTCTGTAGAAAATGCAACTGGACATTCGTAGCGCTAAGTGGGTAATAGTGGAAAAAAGAATATGTTCAAATATAAACTACACATAAGCATTGTATGAAACTTCTTTCTGTTCTGTGCATTCAACTAACAGAGTTGAACCTTACTTTTGATTGAGCCTTTCTGAAACACTCTTTCTGTAGAAACTGCAATTGGACATTCTGAGCGCTAAGAGGCCTATATTGGGAAAAATAATATCTTCAAATAAAAACTACACAGAAGCATTGTGTGAAACTTATTTCTGATATGTTCATTAAGCTAACAGAGTTAAACCATACTTTTGATTGCGCAGTTCTGAACACTCTTTCTGTAGAAAATGCAAGTGGACATTCGGAGCGCTAAGAGGGTAATAGTGGAAAAAGGAATATATTCAAATATAAACTACACAGTAGCATTCTGTGAAAATTCTTTCTGTTCTGTGCATTCAACTAACAGAGTTGAACCTTACTTTTGATTGAGCCGTTCTGAAACACTGTTTCTGTAGAAACTGCAATTGGACATGCTAAGCGCTAAGAGGCCTACATTGGGAAAAATAATATCTTCAAATAAAAACTACACAGATGCATTCTGTGAATCTTATTTGTGATCTGTAAATTCAGTTAACAGAGATAAAACATATTTTTGATTGAGCAGTTATGAAACACTCTTTTTGTAGAAAATGCAAGTGGAGATTCGGAGCGCTAAGAGGGTAATAGTGGAAAAAGGAATGTCTTCAAATATAAACTACACAGAATCATTCGGTGAAACTTCTTTCTGATCTGTGCACTCAGCTAACAGAGTTAAACCATACTTTTGATTGAGCAGATCTGAACACTCTTTCTGTAGAAAATGCAACTGGACATTTGGAGCGCTAAGAGCGTAGTAGTGGAAAAAGGAATATATTCAAATATAAACTACACAGAAGCATTCTGTGAAACTTTTTTCTGATCTGAGCATTCACCTAACAGAGTTAAACCATACTTTTGATTGAGCAGTTTTGAAACACTC
Source organism: Symphalangus syndactylus (assembly GCF_028878055.3). Taxonomy (NCBI): domain Eukaryota; kingdom Metazoa; phylum Chordata; class Mammalia; order Primates; family Hylobatidae; genus Symphalangus; species Symphalangus syndactylus. The sequence goes on along the minus strand of NC_072432.2, from coordinate 2,716,871 downwards.
TGTCTGTAGAAAATGCAACTGGACATTCGTAGCGCTAATTGGGTAATAGTGAAAAAAAGAATATGTTCAAATATAAACTACACAGAAGCATTGTATGAAACTTCTTTCTGTTCTGTGCATTCAACTAACAGAGTTGAACCTTACTTTTGATTGAGCCGTTCTGAAACACTCTTTCTGTAGAAACTGCAATTGGACATTCTGAGCGCTAAGAGGCCTATATTGGGAAAAAGAATGTCTACAAATAAAAACTACACAGAAGAATTGTGTGAAACTTCTTTCTGTTCTGTTTGTTCAACTAAAAGAGTTGAACCTTAGTTTTGATTGAGCCGTTCTGAAACAATCTTTCTGTAGAAAATGCAAGTGGAGATTCGGAGCGCTAAGAGGGTAATAGTGGAAAAAGGAATGTTTCCAAATATAAACTACACAGAATCATTCTGTGAAACTTCTTTCTGATCTGTGCATTCAGCTAACAGAGTTAAACCATACTTTTGATTGAGCAGATCTGAACTCTCTTTCTGTAGAAAATGCAACTGGACATTTGGAGTGCTAAGAGAGTAGTAGTGGAAAAAGGAATATATTCAAATATAAACTACACAGAAGCATTCTGTGAAACTTCTTTCTGATCTGAGCATTCAGCTAACAGAGTTAAACCATACTTTTGATTGAGCAGTTTTGAAACACTCTGTCTGTAGAAAATGCAACTGGACATTCGTAGCGCTAAGTGGGTAATAGTGGAAAAAAGAATATGTTCAAATATAAACTACACAGAAGCATTGTATGAAACTTCTTTCTGTTCTGTGCATTCAACTAACAGAGTTGAACCTTAGTTTGATTGAGCCTTTCTGAAACACTCTTTCTGTAGAAACTGCAATTGGACATTCTGAGCGCTAAGAGGCCTATATTGGGAAAAATAATATCTTCAAATAAAAACTACACAGAAGCATTGTGTGAAACTTATTTCTGATATGTTCATTAAGCTAACAGAGTTAAACCATACTTTTGATTGAGCAGATCTGAACACTCTTTCTGTAAAAATGCAACTGGACATTTGGAGCGCTAAGAGCGTAGTAGTGGAAAAAGGAATATATTCAAATATAAACTACACAGAAGCATTCTGTGAAACTTCTTTCTGTTCTGTGCATTCAACTAACAGAGTTGAACCTTACTTTTGATTGAGCCGTTCTGAAACACTCTTTCTGTAGAAACTGCAATTGGACATTCTGAGCGCTAAGAGGCCTATATTGGGAAAAAGAATGTCTACAAATAAAAACTACACAGAAGAATTGTGTGAAACTTCTTTCTGTTCTGTTTGTTCAACTAAAAGAGTTGAACCTTAGTTTTGATTGAGCCGTTCTGAAACACTCTTTCTGTAGAAAATGCAATGGAGATTCGGAGCGCTAAGAGGGTAATAGTGGAAAAAGGAATGTCTTCAAATATAAACTACACAGAAGCATTCTGTGAAACTTCTTTCTGTTCTGTGCATTCAACTAACAGAGTTGAACCTTACTTTTGATTGAGCCGTTCTGAAACACTCTTTCTGTAGAAAATGCAACTGGACATTTGGAGCGCTAAGAGAGTAGTAGTGGAAAAAGGAATATATTCAAATATAAACTACACAGAAGCATTCTGTGAAACTTCTTTCTGATCTGAGCATTCAGCTAACAGAGTTAAACCATACTTTTGATTGAGCAGTTTTGAAACACTCTTTCTGTAGAAAATGCAACTGGACATTCGTAGCGCTAAGAGGGTAATAGTGGAAAAAAGAATATCTTCAAATATAAACTACACAGAAGCATTCTGTGAAACTTCTTTCTGTTCTGTGCATTCAACTAACAGAGTTGAACCTTACTTTTGATTGAGCCGTTCTGAAACACTCTTTCTGTAGAAACTGCAATTGGACATTCTGAGCGCTAAGAGGCCTATATTGGTAAAAAGAATGTCTACAAATAAAAACTACACAGAAGCATTCTGTGAAACTTCTTTCTGATCTGTTTGTTCAGCTAAAAGAGTTAAACCATAGTTTTGATTGAGCAGTTCTGAAACACTCTTTCTGTAGAAAATGCAAGTGGAGATTCGGAGCGCTAAGAGGGTAATAGTGGAAAAAGGAATGTCTCCAAATATAAACTACACAGAATCATTCTGTGAAACTTCTTTCTGATCTGTGCATTCAGCTAACAGAGTTAAACCATACTTTTGATTGAGCAGATCTGAACACTCTTTCTGTAGAAAATGCAACTGGACATTTGGAGCGCTAAGAGAGTAGTAGTGGAAAAAGGAATATATTCAAATATAAACTACACAGAAGCATTCCGTGAAACTTCTTTCTGATCTGAGCATTCAGCTAACAGAGTTAAACCATACTTTTGATTGAGCAGTTTTGAAACACTCTGTCTGTAGAAAATGCAACTGGACATTCGTAGCGCTAAGTGGGTAATAGTGGAAAAAAGAATATGTTCAAATATAAACTACACAGAAGCATTGTATGAAACTTCTTTCTGTTCTGTGCATTCAACTAACAGAGTTGAACCTTACTTTTGATTGAGCCTTTCTGAAACACTCTTTCTGTAGAAACTGCAATTGGACATTCTGAGCGCTAAGAGGCCTCTATTGGGAAAAATAATATCTTCAAATAAAAACTACACAGAAGCATTGTGTGAAACTTATTTCTGACATGTTCATTAAGCTAACAGAGTTAAACCATACTTTTGATTGCGCAGTTCTTAACACTCTTTCTGTAGAAAATGCAAGTGGACATTCGGAGCGCTAAGAGGGTAATAGTGGAAAAAGGAATATATTCAAATATAAACTACACAGTAGCGTTCTGTGAAAATTCTTTCTGTTCTGTGCATTCAACTAACAGAGTTGAACCTTACTTTTGATTGAGCCGTTCTGAAACACTCTTTCTGTAGAAACTGCAATTGGACATGCTAAGCGCTAAGAGGCCTACATTGGGAAAAAGAATATCTTCAAATAAAAACTACACAGATGCATTCTGTGAAACTTATTTCTGATCTGTAAATTCAGTTAACAGAGGTAAAACATATTTTTGATGGAGCAGTTATGAAACACTCTTTTTGTAGAAAATGCAAGTGGAGATTCGGAGCGCTAAGAGGGTAATAGTGGAAAAAGGAATGTCTTCAAATATAAACTACACAGAATCATTCGGTGAAACTTCTTTCTGATCTGTGCATTCAGCTAACAGAGTTAAACCATACTTTTGATTGAGCAGATCTGAACACTCTTTCTGTAGAAAATGCAACTGGACATTTGGAGCGCTAAGAGCGTAGTAGTGGAAAAAGGAATATATTCAAATATAAACTACACAGAAGCATTCTGTGAAACTTCTTTCTGATCTGAGCATTCAGCTAACAGAGTTAAACCATACTTTTGATTGAGCAGTTTTGAAACACTCTGTCTGTAGAAAATGCAACTGTACATTCGTAGCGCTAATTGGGTAATAGTGGAAAAAAGAATATGTTCAAATATAAACTACACAGAAGCATTGTATGAAACTTCTTTCTGTTCTGTGCATTCAACTAACAGAGTTGAACCTTACTTTTGATTGAGCCGTTCTGAAACACTCTTTATGTAGAAACTGCAATTGGACATTCTGAGCGCTAAGAGGCCTATATTGGTAAAAAGAATGTCTACAAATAAAAACTACACAGAAGAATTGTGTGAAACTTCTTTCTGTTCTGTTTGTTCAACTAAAAGAGTTGAACCTTAGTTTTGATTGAGCCGTTCTGAAACACACTTTCTGTAGAAAATGCAAGTGGAGATTCGGAGCGCTAAGAGGGTAATAGTGGAAAAAGGAATGTCTCCAAATATAAACTACACAGAATCATTCTGTGAAACTTCTTTCTGATCTGTGCATTCAGCTAACAGAGTTAAACCATACTTTTGATTGAGCAGATCTGAACACTCTTTCTGTAGAAAATGCAACTGGACATTTGGAGCGCTAAGAGAGTAGTAGTGGAAAAAGGAATATATTCAAATATAAACTACACAGAAGCATTCCGTGAAACTTCTTTCTGATCTGAGCATTCAGCTAACAGAGTTAAACCATACTTTTGATTGAGCAGTTTTGAAACACTCTGTCTGTAGAAAATGCAACTGGACATTCGTAGCGCTAAGTGGGTAATAGTGGAAAAAAGAATATGTTCAAATATAAACTACACAGAAGCATTGTATGAAACTTCTTTCTGTTCTGTGCATTCAACTAACAGAGTTGAACCTTAGTTTGATTGAGCCTTTCTGAAACACTCTTTCTGTAGAAACTGCAATTGGACATTCTGAGCGCTAAGAGGCCTATATTGGGAAAAATAATATCTTCAAATAAAAACTACACAGAAGCATTGTGTGAAACTTATTTCTGATATGTTCATTAAGCTAACAGAGTTAAACCATACTTTTGATTGCGCAGTTCTGAACACTCTTTCTGTAGAAAATGCAAGTGGACATTCGGAGCGCTAAGAGGGTAATAGTGGAAAAAGGAATATATTCAAATATAAACTACACAGTAGCATTCTGTGAAAATTCTTTCTGTTCTGTGCATTCAACTAACAGAGTTGAACCTTACTTTTGATTGCGCCGTTCTGAAACACTCTTTCTGTAGAAACTGCAATTGGACATGCTAAGCGCTAAGAGGCCTACATTGGGAAAAAGAATATCTTCAAATAAAAACTACACAGATGCATTCTGTGAAACTTATTTCTGATCTGTAAATTCAGTTAACAGAGATAAAACATATTTTTGATTGAGCCGTTATGAAACACTCTTTTTGTAGAAAATGCAAGTGTAGATTCGGAGCGCTAAGAGGGTAATAGTGGAAAAAGGAATGTCTTCAAATATAAACTACACAGAATCATTCGGTGAAACTTCTTTCTGATCTGTGCATTCAGCTAACAGAGTTAAACCATACTTTTGATTGAGCAGATCTGAACACTCTTTCTGTAGAAAATGCAACTGGACATTTGGAGCGCTAAGAGCGTAGTAGTGGAAAAAGGAATATATTCAAATATAAACTACACAGAAGCATTCTGTGAAACTTCTTTCTTATCTGAGCATTCAGCTAACAGAATTAAACCATACTTTTGATTGAGCAGTTTTGAAACACTCTGTCTGTAGAAAATGCAACTGGACATTCGTAGCGCTAATTGGGTAATAGTGGAAAAAAGAATATGTTCAAATATAAACTACACAGAAGCATTGTATGAAACTTCTTTCTGTTCTGTGCATTCAAGTAACAGAGTTGAACCTTACTTTTGATTGAGCCGTTCTGAAACACTCTTTCTGTAGAAACTGCAATTGGACATTCTGAGCGCTAAGAGGCCTATATTGGGAAAAAGAATGTCTACAAATAAAAACTACACAGAAGAATTGTGTGAAACTTCTTTCTGTTCTGTTTGTTCAACTAAAAGAATTGAGCCTTAGTTTTGATTGAGCCGTTCTGAAACACACTTTCTGTAGAAAATGCAAGTGGAGATTCGGAGCGCTAAGAGGGTAAGAGTGGAAAAAGGAATGTCTCCAAATATAAACTACACAGAATCATTCTGTGAAACTTCTTTCTGATCTGTGCATTCAGCTAACAGGGTTAAACCATACTTTTGATTGAGCAGATCTGAACACTCTTTCTGTAGAAAATGCAACTGGAAATTTCTAGCGCTAAGAGTGTAGTAGTGGAAAAAGGAATATATTCAAATATAAACTAGACAGAAGCATTCAGTGAAACTTCTTTCTGATCTGAGCATTCAGCTAACAGAGTTAAACCATACTTTTGATTGAGCAGTTTTGAAACACTCTGTCTGTAGAAAATGCAACTGGACATTCGTAGCGCTAAGTGGGTAATAGTGGAAAAAAGAATATGTTCAAATATAAACTAAACAGAAGCATTGTATGAAACTTCTTTCTGTTCTGTGCATTCAACTAACAGAGTTGAACCTTACTTTTGATTGAGCCGTTCTGAAACACTCTTTCTGTAGAAACTGCAATTGGACATTCTGAGCGCTAAGAGGCCTCTATTGGGAAAAATAATATCTTCAAATAAAAACTACACAGAAGCATTGTGTGAAACTTATTTCTGATATGTTCATTAAGCTAACAGAGTTAAACCATACTTTTGATTGCGCAGTTCTGAACACTCTTTCTGTAGAAAATGCAAGTGGACATTCGGAGCGCTAAGAGGGTAATAGTGGAAAAAGGAATATATTCAAATATAAACTACACAGTAGCATTCTGTGAAAATTCTTTCTGTTCTGTGCATTCAACTAACAGAGTTGAACCTTACTTTTGATTGAGCCGTTCTGAAACACTCTTTCTGTAGAAACTGCAATTGGACATGCTAAGCGCTAAGAGGCCTACATTGGGAAAAAGAATATCTTCAAATAAAAACTACACAGATGCATTCTGTGAAACTTATTTCTGATCTGTAAATTCAGTTAACAGAGATAAAACATATTTTTGATTGAGCAGTTATGAAACACTCTTTTTGTAGGAAATGCAAGTGGAGATTCGGAGCGCTAAGAGGGTAATAGTGGAAAAAGGAATGTCTTCAAATATAAACTACACAGAATCATTCGGTGAAACTTCTTTCTGATCTGTGCATTCAGCTAACAGAGTTAAACCATACTTTTGATTGAGCAGATCTGAACACTCTGTCTGTAGAAAATGCAACTGGACATTTGGAGCGCTAAGAGCGTAGTAGTGGAAAAAGGTATATATATAAATATAAACTACACAGAAGCATTCTGTGAAACTTCTTTCTGATCTGAGCATTCAGCTAACAGAGTTAAACCATACTTTTGATTGAGCAGTTTTGAAACACTCTGTCTGTAGAAAATGCAACTGTACATTCGTAGCGCTAATTGGGTAATAGTGGAAAAAAGAATATGTTCAAATATAAACTACACAGAAGCATTGTATGAAACTTCTTTCTGTTCTGTGCATTCAACTAACAGAGTTGAACCTTACTTTTGATTGAGCCGTTCTGAAACACTCTTTATGTAGAAACTGCAATTGGACATTCTGAGCGCTAAGAGGCCTATATTGGTAAAAAGAATGTCTACAAATAAAAACTACACAGAAGAATTGTGTGAAACTTCTTTCTGTTCTGTTTGTTCAACTAAAAGAGTTGAACCTTAGTTTTGATTGAGCCGTTCTGAAACACACTTTCTGTAGAAAATGCAAGTGGAGATTCGGAGCGCTAAGAGGGTAATAGTGGAAAAAGGAATGTCTCCAAATATAAACTACACAGAATCATTCTGTGAAACTTCTTTCTGATCTGTGCATTCAGCTAACAGAGTTAAACCATACTTTTGATTGAGCAGATCTGAACACTCTTTCTGTAGAAAATGCAACTGGACATTTGGAGCGCTAAGAGAGTAGTAGTGGAAAAAGGAATATATTCAAATATAAACTACACAGAAGCATTCCGTGAAACTTCTTTCTGATCTGAGCATTCAGCTAACAGAGTTAAACCATACTTTTGATTGAGCAGTTTTGAAACACTCTGTCTGTAGAAAATGCAACTGGACATTCGTAGTGCTAAGTGGGTAATAGTGGAAAAAAGAATATGTTCAAATATAAACTACACAGAAGCATTGTATGAAACTTCTTTCTGTTCTGTGCATTCAACTAACAGAGTTGAACCTTAGTTTGATTGAGCCTTTCTGAAACACTCTTTCTGTAGAAACTGCAATTGGACATTCTGAGCGCTAAGAGGCCTATATTGGGAAAAATAATATCTTCAAATAAAAACTACACAGAAGCATTGTGTGAAACTTATTTCTGATATGTTCATTAAGCTAACAGAGTTAAACCATAATTTTGATTGCGCAGTTCTGAACACTCTTTCTGTAGAAAATGCAAGTGGACATTCGGAGCGCTAAGAGGGTAATAGTGGAAAAAGGAATATATTCAAATATAAACTACAAAGTAGCATTCTGTGAAAATTCTTTCTGTTCTGTGCATTCAACTAACAGAGTTGAACCTTACTTTTGATTGCGCCGTTCTGAAACACTCTTTCTGTAGAAACTGCAATTGGACATGCTAAGCGCTAAGAGGCCTACATTGGGAAAAAGAATATCTTCAAATAAAAACTACACAGATGCATTCTGTGAAACTTATTTCTGATCTGTAAATTCAGTTAACAGAGATAAAACATATTTTTGATTGAGCCGTTATGAAACACTCTTTTTGTAGAAAATGCAAGTGTAGATTCGGAGCGCTAAGAGGGTAATAGTGGAAAAAGGAATGTCTTCAAATATAAACTACACAGAATCATTCGGTGAAACTTCTTTCTGATCTGTGCATTCAGCTAACAGAGTTAAACCATACTTTTGATTGAGCAGATCTGAACACTCTTTCTGTAGAAAATGCAACTGGACATTTGGAGCGCTAAGAGCGTAGTAGTGGAAAAAGGAATATATTCAAATATAAACTACACAGAAGCATTCTGTGAAACTTCTTTCTGATCTGAGCATTCAGCTAACAGAGTTAAACCATACTTTTGATTGAGCAGTTTTGAAACACTCTGTCTGTAGAAAATGCAACTGGACATTCGTAGCGCTAATTGGGTAATAGTGGAAAAAAGAATATGTTCAAATATAAACTACACAGAAGCATTGAATGAAACTTCTTTCTGTTCTGTGCATTCAACTAACAGAGTTGAACCTTACTTTTGATTGAGCCGTTCTGAAACACTCTTTCTGTAGAAACTGCAATTGGACATTCTGAGCGCTAAGAGGCCTATATTGGGAAAAAGAATGTCTACAAATAAAAACTACACAGAAGAATTGTGTGAAACTTCTTTCTGTTCTGTTTGTTCAACTAAAAGAGTTGAACCTTAGTTTTGATTGAGCCGTTCTGAAACACACTTTCTGTAGAAAATGCAAGTGGAGATTCGGAGCGCTAAGAGGGTAATAGTGGAAAAAGGAATGTCTCCAAATATAAACTACACAGAATCATTCTGTGAAACTTCTTTCTGATCTGTGCATTCAGCTAACAGGGTTAAACCATACTTTTGATTGAGCAGATCTGAACACTCTTTCTGTAGAAAATGCAACTGGACATTTGGAGCGCTAAGAGTGTAGTAGTGGAAAAAGGAATATATTCAAATATAAACTAGACAGAAGCATTCAGTGAAACTTCTTTCTGATCTGAGCATTCAGCTAACAGAGTTAAACCATACTTTTGATTGAGCAGTTTTGAAACACTCTGTCTGTAGAAAATGCAACTGGACATTCGTAGCGCTAAGTGGGTAATAGTGGAAAAAAGAATATGTTCAAATATAAACTACACAGAAGCATTGTATGAAACTTCTTTCTGTTCTGTGCATTCAACTAACAGAGTTGAACCTTACTTTTGATTGAGCCGTTCTGAAACACTCTTTCTGTAGAAACTGCAATTGGACATTCTGAGCGCTAAGAGGCCTCTATTGGGAAAAATAATATCTTCAAATAAAAACTACACAGAAGCATTGTGTGAAACTTATTTCTGATATGTTCATTAAGCTAACAGAGTTAAACCATACTTTTGATTGCGCAGTTCTGAACACTCTTTCTGTAGAAAATGCAAGTGGACATTCGGAGCGCTAAGAGGGTAATAGTGGAAAAAGGAATATATTCAAATATAAACTACACAGTAGCATTCTGTGAAAATTCTTTCTGTTCTGTGCATTCAACTAACAGAGTTGAACCTTACTTTTGATTGAGCCGTTCTGAAACACTCTTTCTGTAGAAACTGCAATTGGACATGCTAAGCGCTAAGAGGCCTACATTGGGAAAAAGAATATCTTCAAATAAAAACTACACAGATGCATTCTGTGAAACTTATTTCTGATCTGTAAATTCAGTTAACAGAGATAAAACATATTTTTGATTGAGCAGTTATGAAACACTCTTTTTGTAGGAAATGCAAGTGGAGATTCGGAGCGCTAAGTGGGTAATAGTGGAAAAAGGAATGTCTTCAAATATAAACTACACAGAATCATTCGGTGAAACTTCTTTCTGATCTGTGCATTCAGCTAACAGAGTTAAACCATACTTTTGATTGAGCAGATCTGAACACTCTGTCTGTAGAAAATGCAACTGGACATTTGGAGCGCTAAGAGCGTAGTAGTGGAAAAAGGTATATATATAAATATAAACTACACAGAAGCATTCTGTGAAACTTCTTTCTGATCTGAGCATTCAGCTAACAGAGTTAAACCATACTTTTGATTGAGCAGTTTTGAAACACTCTGTCTGTAGAAAATGCAACTGGACATGCGTAGCGCTAAGTGGGTAATAGTGGAAAAAAGAATATGTTCAAATATAAACTACACAGAAGCATTGTATGAAACTTCTTTCTGTTCTGTGCATTCAATTAACAGAGTTGAACCTTACTTTTGATTGAGCCGTTCTGAAACACTCTTTCTGTAGAAACTGCAATTGGACATTCTGAGCGCTAGGAGGCCTATATTGGGAAAAAGAATGTCTACAAATAAATACTACACAGAAGAATTGTGTGAAACTTCTTTCTGTTCTGTTTGCTCAACTAAAAGAGTTGAACCTTAGTTTTGATTGAGCCGTTCTGAAACACTCTTTCTGTAGAAAATGCAAGTGGAGATTCGGAGCGCTAAGAGGGTAATAGTGGAAAAAGGAATGTCTCCAAATATAAACTACACAGAATCATTCTGTGAAACTTCTTTCTGATCTGTGCATTCAGCTAACAGAGTTAAACCATACTTTTGATTGAGCAGATCTGAACACTCTTTCTGTAGAAAATGCAACTGGACATTTGGAGCGCTAAGAGAGTAGTAGTGGAAAAAGGAATATATTCAAATATAAACTACACAGAAGCATTCTGTGAAACTTCTTTCTGATCTGAGCATTCAGCTAACAGAGTTAAACCACACTTTTGATTGAGCAGTTTTGAAACACTCTGTCTGTAGAAAATGCAACTGGACATTCGTAGCGCTAAGTGGGTAATAGTGGTTAAAAGAATATGTTCAAATATAAACTACACAGAAGCATTGTATGAAACTTCTTTCTGTTCTGTGCATTCAACTAACAGGGTTGAACTTTACTTTTGATTGAGCCTTTCTGAAACACTCTTTCTGTAGAAACTGCAATTGGACATTCTGAGCGCTAAGAGGCCTCTATTGGGAAAAATAATATCTTCAAATAAAAACTACACAGAAGCATTGTGTGAAACTTATTTCTGATATGTTCATTAAGCTAACAGAGTTAAACCATACTTTTGATTGCGCAGTTCTGAACACTCTTTCTGTAGAAAATGCAAGTGGACATTCGGAGCGCTAAGAGGGTAATATTGGAAAAAGGAATATATTCAAATATAAACTACACAGTAGCGTTCTGTGAAAATTCTTTCTGTTCTGTGCATTCAACTAACAGAGTTGAACCTTACTTTTGATTGAGCCGTTCTGAAACACTCTTTCTGTAGAAACTGCAATTGGACATGCTAAGCGCTAAGAGGCCTACATTGGGAAAAAGAATATCTTCAAATAAAAACTACACAGATGCATTCTGCGAAACTCATATCTGATCTGTAAATTCAGTTAACAGAGATAAAACATATTTTTGATTGAGCAGTTATGAAACACACTTTTTGTAGAAAATGCAAGTGGAGATTCGGAGCGCTAAGAGGGTAATAGTGGAAAAAGGAATGTCTTCAAATATAAACTACACAGAATCATTCGGTGAAACTTCTTTCTGATCTGTGCATTCAGCTAACAGAGTTAAACCATACTTTTGATTGAGCAGATCTGAACACTCTTTCTGTAGAAAATGCAACTGGACATTTGGAGCGCTAAGAGCGTAGTAGTGGAAAAAGGAATATATATAAATATAAACTACACAGAAGCATTCTGTGAAACTTCTTTCTGATCTGAGCATTCAGCTAACAGAGTTAAACCATACTTTTGATTGAGCAGTTTTGAAACACTCTGTCTGTAGAAAATGCAACTGGACATTCGTAGCGCTAAGTGGGTAATAGTGGAAAAAAGAATATGTTCAAATATAAACTACACAGAAGCATTGTATGAAACTTGTTTCTGTTCTGTGCATTCAACTAACAGAGTTGAACCTTACTTTTGATTGAGCCGTTCTGAAACACTCTTTCTGTAGAAACTGCAATTGGACATTCTGAGCGCTAGGAGCCCTATATTGGGAAAAAGGAATGTCTACAAATAAAAACTACACAGAAGAATTGTGTGAAACTTCTTTCTGTTCTGTTTGATCAACTAAAAGAGTTGAACCTTAGTTTTGATTGAGCCGTTCTGAAACACTCTTTCTGTAGAAAATGCAAGTGGAGATTCGGAGCGCTAAGATGGTAATAGTGGAAAAAGGAATGTCTCCAAATATAAACTACACAGAATCATTCTGTGAAACTTCTTTCTGATCTGTGCATTCAGCTAACAGGGTTAAACCATACTTTTGATTGAGCAGATCTGAACACTCTTTCTGTAGAAAATGCAACTGGACATTTGGAGCGCTAAGAGTGTAGTAGTGGAAAAAGGAATATATTCAAATATAAACTAGACAGAAGCATTCTGTGAAACTTCTTTCTGATCTGAGCATTCAGCTAACAGAGTTAAACCATACTTTTGATTGAGCAGTTTTGAAACACTCTGTCTGTAGAAAATGCAACTGGACATTCGTAGCGCTAAGTGGGTAATAGTGGAAAAAAGAATATGTTCAAATATAAACTACACAGAAGCATTGTATGAAACTTCTTTCTGTTCTGTGCATTCAACTAACAGAGTTGAACCTTACTATTGATTGAGCCTTTCTGAATCACTCTTTCTGTAGAAACTGCAATTGGACATTCTGAGTGCTAAGAGGCCTTTATTGGGAAAAATAATATCTTCAAATAAAAACTACACAGAAGCATTGTGTGAAACTTATTTCTGATATGTTCACTAAGCTAACAGAGTTAAACCATACTTTTGATTGCGCAGTTCTGAACACTCTTTCTGTAGAAAATGCAAGTGGACATTCGGAGCGCTAAGACGGTAATAGTTTAAAAAAGGAATATATTAAAATATAAACTACACAGTAGCATTCTGTGAAAATTCTTTCTTTTCTGTGCATTCAACTAACAGAGTTGAACCTTACTTTTGATTGAGCCGTTCTGAAACACTCTTTCTGTAGAAACTGCAATTGGACATGCTAAGCGCTAAGAGGCCTACATTGGGAAAAAGAATATCTTCAAATAAAAACTACACAGATGCATTCTGCGAAACTTATTTCTGATCTATAAATTCAGTTAACAGAGATAAAACATATTTTTGATTGAGCAGTTATGAAACACTGTTTTTGTAGAAAATGCAAGTGGAGATTCGGAGCGCTAAGAGGGTTATAGTGGAAAAAGGAATGTCTTCAAATATAAACTACACAGAATCATTCTGTGAAACTTCTTTCTTATCTGTGCATTCAGCTAACAGAGTTAAACCATACTTTTGATTGAGCAGATCAGAACACTCTTTCTGTAGAAAATGCAACTGGACATTTGGAGGGCTAAGAGAGTAGTAGTGGAAAAAGGAATATATTCAAATATAAACTACACAGAAGCATTCTGTGAAACTTCTTTCTGATCTGAGCATTCAGCTAACAGAGTTAAACCATACTTTTGATTGAGCAGTTTTGAAACACTCTGTCTGTAGAAAATGCAACTGGACATTCGTAGCGCTAAGTGGGTAATAGTGGAAAAAAGAATATGTTCAAATATAAACTACACAGAAGCATTGTATGAAACTTCTTTCTGTTCTGTGCATTCAACTAACAGAGTTGAACCTTACTTTTGATTGAGCCGTTCTGAAACACTCTTTCTGTAGAAACTGCAATTGGACATGCTAAGCGCTAAGAGGCCAACATTGGGAAAAAGAATATCTTCAAATAAAAACTACACAGATGCATTCTGTGAAACTTATTTCTGATCTGTAAATTCAGTTAACAGAGATAAAACATATTTTTGATTGAGCAGTTATGAAACACTCTTTTTGTAGAAAATGCAAGTGGAGATTCGGAGCGCTAAGAGGGTACTAGTGGAAAAAGGAATGTCTTCAAATATAAACTACACAGTATCATTCGGTGAATCTTCTTTCTGATCTGTGCATTCAGCTAACAGAGTTAAACCATACTTTTGATTGAGCAGATCTGAACACTCTTTCTGTAGAAAATGCAACTGGACATTTGGAGCGCTAAGAGCGTAGTAGTGGAAAAAGGAATATTTTCAAATATAAACTACACAGAAGCATTCTGTGAAACTTCTTTCTGATCTGAGCATTCAGCTAACAGAGTTAAACCATACTTTTGATTGAGCAGTTTTGAAACACTCTGTCTGTAGAAAATGCAACTGGACATTCGTAGCGCTAAGTGGGTAATAGTGGAAAAAAGAATATGTTCAAATATAAACTACACAGAAGCATTCTGTGAAACTGCTTGCTGTTCTGTGCATTCAACTAACCGAGTTGAACCTTACTTTTGATTGAGCCGTTCTGAAACACTCTTTCTGTAGAAACTGCAATTGGACATTCTGAGCGCTAAGAGGCCTATATTGCGAAAAAGAATGTCTACAAATAAAAACTACACAGAAGAATTGTGTGAAACTACTTTCTGTTCTGTTTTTTCAACTAAAAGAGTTGAACCTTAGTTTTGATTGAGCCGTTCTGAAACACTCTTTCTGTAGAAAATGCAAGTGGAGATTCGGAGCGCTAAGAGGGTAATAGTGGAAAAAGGAATGTCTCCAAATATAAACTACACAGAATAATTCTGTGAAATTTCTTTCTGATCTGTGCATTCAGCTAACAGAGTTAAACCATACTTTTGATTTAGCAGATCTGAACACTCTTTCTGTAGAAAATGCAACTGGACATTTGGAGCGCTAAGAGAGTAGTAGTGGAAAAAGGAATATATTCAAATATAAACTACACAGAAGCATTCTGTGAAACTTCTTTCTGATCTGAGCATTCAGCTAACAGAGTTAAAACATACTTTTGATTGAGCAGTTTTGAAACACTCTGTCGTTGGAAAATGCAACTGGACATTCGTAGCGCTAAGTGGGTAATTGTGGAGAAAAGAATATGTTCAAATATAAACTACACAGAAGAATTGTATGAAACTTCTTTCTGTTCTGTGCATTCAACTAACAGAGTTGAACCTTACTTTTGATTGAGCCTTTCTGAAACACTCTTTCTGTAGAAATTGCAATTGGACATTCTGAGCGCTAAGAGGACTCTATTGGGAAAAATAATATCTTCAAATAAAAACTACACAGAAGCATTGTGTGAAACTTATTTCTGATATGTTCATTAAGCTAACAGATTTAAACCATACTTTTGATTGCGCACTTCTGAACACTCTTTCTGTAGAAAATGCAAGTGGACATTCGGAGCGCTAAGAGGGTAATAGTGGAAAAAGGAATATATTCAAATATAAACTACACAGTAGCATTCTGTGAAAACTCTTTCTGTTCTGTGCATTCAGCTAACAGAGTTGAACCTTACTTTTGATTGAGCCGTTCTGAAACACTCTTTCTGTAGAAACTGCAATTGGACATGCTAAGCGCTAAGAGGCCTACATTGGGAAAAAGAATATCTTCAAATAAAAACTACACAGATGCATTCTGCGAAACTTATTTCTGATCTGTAAATTCAGTTAACAGAGATAAAACATATTTTTGATTGAGCAGTTATGAAACACTCTTTTTGTAGAAAATGCAAGTGGAGATTCGGAGCGCTAAGAGGGTAATAGTGGAAAAAGGAATGTCTTGAAATATAAACTACACAGAATCATTCGGTGAAACTTCTTTCTGATCTGTGCATTCAGCTAACAGAGTTAAACCATACTTTTGATTGAGCAGATCTGAACACTCTTTCTGTAGAAAATGCAACTGGACATTTGGAGCGCTAAGAGCGTAGTAGTGGAAAAAGGAATATATTCAAATATAAACTACACAGAATCATTCTGTGAAACTTCTTTCTGATCTGAGCATTCAGCTAACAGAGTTAAACCATACTTTTGATTGAGCAGTTTTGAAACACTCTGTCTGTAGAAAATGCAACTGGACATTCGTAGCGCTAGGTGGGTAATAGTGGAAAAAAGAATATGTTCAAATATAAACTACACAGAAACATTCTGTGAAACTTCTTGCTGTTCTGTGCATTCAAATAGCAGAGTTGAACCTTACTTTTGATTGAGCCGTTCTGAAACACTCTTTCGGTAGAAACTGCAATTGGACATTCTGAGCGCTAAGAGGCCCATATTGGGAAAAAGAATGTCTACAAATAAAAACTACACAGAAGAATTGTGTGAAACTTCTTTCTGTTCTGTTTGTTCAACTAAAAGAGTTGAACCTTAGTTTTGATTGAGCCGTTCTGAAACACTCTTTCTGTAGAAAATGCAAGTGGAGATTCGGAGCGCTAAGAGGGTAATAGTGGAAAAAGGAATGTCTCCAAATATAAACTACACAGAATCATTCTGTGAAACTTCTTTCTGATCTGTGCATTCAGCTAACAGAGTTAAACCATACTTTTGATTGAGCAGATCTGAACACTCTTTCTGTAGAAAATGCAACTGGACATTTGGAGCGCTAAGAGAGTAGTAGTGGAAAAAGGAATATATTCAAATATAAACTACACAGAAGCATTCTGTGAAACTTCTTTCTGATCTGAGCATTCAGCTAACAGAGTTAAAACATACTTTTGATTGAGCAGTTTTCAAACACTCTGTCTGTAGAAAATGCAACTGGACATTCGTAGCGCTAAGTGGGTAATAGTGGAGAAAAGAATATGTTCAAATATAAACTACACAGAAGCATTGTATGAAACTTCTTTCTGTTCTGTGCATTCAACTAACAGAGTTGAACCTTACTTTTGATTGAGCCTTTCTGAAACACTCTTTCTTTAGAAACTGCAATTGGACATTCTGAGCGCTAAGAGGCCTATATTGGGAAAAAGAATGTCTACAAATAAAAACTACACAGAAGAATTGTGTGAAACTTCTTTCTGTTCTGTTTGTTCAACTAAAAGAGTTGAACCTTAGTTTTGATTGAGCCGTTCTGAAACACTCTTTCTGTAGAAAATGCAAGTGGAGATTCGGAGCGCTAAGAGGGTAATAGTGGAAAAAGGAATGTCTCCAAATATAAACTACACAGAATCATTCTGTGAAACTTCTTTCTTATCTGTGCATTCAGCTAACAGAGTTAAACCATACTTTTGATTGAGCAGATCAGAACACTCTTTCTGTAGAAAATGCAACTGGACATTTGGAGGGCTAAGAGAGTAGTAGTGGAAAAAGGAATATATTCAAATATAAACTACACAGAAGCATTCTGTGAAACTTCTTTCTGATCTGATCATTCAGCTAACAGAGTTAAACCATACTTTTGATTGAGCAGTTTTGAAACACTCTGTCTGTAGAAAATGCAACTGGACATTCGTAGCGCTAAGTGGGTAATAGTGGAAAAAAGAATATGTTCAAATATAAACTACACAGAAGCATTGTATGAAACTTCTTTCTGTTCTGTGCATTCAACTAACAGAGTTGAACCTTACTTTTGATTGAGCCGTTCTGAAACACTCTTTCTGTAGAAACTGCAATTGGACATGCTAAGCGCTAAGAGGCCAACATTGGGAAAAAGAATATCTTCAAATAAAAACTACACAGATGCATTCTGTGAAACTTATTTCTGATCTGTAAATTCAGTTAACAGAGATAAAACATATTTTTGATTGAGCAGTTATGAAACACTCTTTTTGTAGAAAATGCAAGTGGAGATTCGGAGCGCTAAGAGGGTACTAGTGGAAAAAGGAATGTCTTCAAATATAAACTACACAGTATCATTCGGTGAAACTTCTTTCTGATCTGTGCATTCAGCTAACAGAGTTAAACCATACTTTTGATTGAGCAGATCTGAACACTCTTTCTGTAGAAAATGCAACTGGACATTTGGAGCGCTAACAGCGTAGTAGTGGAAAAAGGAATATTTTCAAATATAAACTACACAGAAGCATTCTGTGAAACTTCTTTCTGATCTGAGCATTCAGCTAACAGAGTTAAACCATACTTTTGATTGAGCAGTTTTGAAACACTCTGTCTGTAGAAAATGCAACTGGACATTCGTAGCGCTAAGTGGGTAATAGTGGAAAAAAGAATATGTTCAAATATAAACTACACAGAAGCATTTTGTGAAACTTCTTGCTGTTCTGTGCATTCAACTAACCGAGTTGAACCTTACTTTTGATTGAGCCGTTCTGAAACACTCTTTCTGTAGAAACTGCAATTGGACATTCTGAGCGCTAAGAGGCCTATATTGCGAAAAAGAATGTCTACAAATAAAAACTACACAGAAGAATTGTGTGAAACTACTTTCTGTTCTGTTTTTTCAACTAAAAGAGTTGAACCTTAGTTTTGATTGAGCCGTTCTGAAACACTCTTTCTGTAGAAAATGCAAGTGGAGATTCGGAGCGCTAAGAGGGTAATAGTGGAAAAAGGAATGTCTCCAAATATAAACTACACAGAATAATTCTGTGAAATTTCTTTCTGATCTGTGCATTCAGCTAACAGAGTTAAACCATACTTTTGATTTAGCAGATCTGAACACTCTTTCTGTAGAAAATGCAACTGGACATTTGGAGCGCTAAGAGAGTAGTAGTGGAAAAAGGAATATATTCAAATATAAACTACACAGAAGCATTCTGTGAAACTTCTTTCTGATCTGAGCATTCAGCTAACAGAGTTAAAACATACTTTTGATTGAGCAGTTTTGAAACACTCTGTCGTTGGAAAATGCAACTGGACATTCGTAGCGCTAAGTGGGTAATTGTGGAGAAAAGAATATGTTCAAATATAAACTACACAGAAGCATTGTATGAAACTTCTTTCTGTTCTGTGCATTCAACTAACAGAGTTGAACCTTACTTTTGATTGAGCCTTTCTGAAACACTCTTTCTGTAGAAATTGCAATTGGACATTCTGAGCGCTAAGAGGACTCTATTGGGAAAAATAATATCTTCAAATAAAAACTACACAGAAGCATTGTGTGAAACTTATTTCTGATATGTTCATTAAGCTAACAGATTTAAACCATACTTTTGATTGCGCACTTCTGAACACTCTTTCTGTAGAAAATGCAAGTGGACATTCGGAGCGCTAAGAGGGTAATAGTTTAAAAAAGGAATATATTCAAATATAAACTACACAGTAGCATTCTGTGAAAACTCTTTCTGTTCTGTGCATTCAGCTAACAGAGTTGAACCTTACTTTTGATTGAGCGGTTCTGAAACACTCTTTCTGTAGAAACTGCAATTGGACATGCTAAGCGCTAAGAGGCCTACATTGGGAAAAAGAATATCTTCAAATAAAAACTACACAGATGTATTCTGCGAAACTTATTTCTGATCTGTAAATTCAGTTAACAGAGATAAAACATATTTTTGATTGAGCAGTTATGAAACACTCTTTTTGTAGAAAATGCAAGTGGAGATTCGGAGCGCTAAGAGGGTAATAGTGGAAAAAGGAATGTCTTCAAATATAAACTACACAGAATCATTCTGTGAAACTTCTTTCTGATCTGAGCATTCAGCTAACAGAGTTAAACCATACTTTTGATTCAGCAGTTTTGAAACACTCTGTCTGTAGAAAATGCAACTGGACATTCGTAGCGCTAGGTGGGTAATAGTGGAAAAAAGAATATGTTCAAATATAAACTACACAGAAACATTCTGTGAAACTTCTTGCTGTTCTGTGCATTCAAATAACAGAGTTGAACCTTACTTTTGATTGAGCCGTTCTGAAACACTCTTTCTGTAGAAACTGCAATTGGACATGCTAAGCGCTAAGAGGCCTACATTGGGAAAAAGAATATCTTCAAATAAAAACTACACAGATGCATTCTGCGAAACTTATTTCTGATCTGTAAATTCAGTTAACAGAGATAAAACATATTTTTGATTGAGCAGTTATGAAACACTCTTTTTGTAGAAAATGCAAGTGGAGATTCGGAGCGCTAAGTGGGTAATAGTGGAAAAAGGAATGTCTTCAAATATAAACTACACAGAATCATTCGGTGAAACATCTTTCTGATCTGTGCATTCAGCTAACAGAGTTAAACCATACTTTTGATTGAGCAGATCTGAACACTCTTTCTGTAGAAAATGCAACTGGACATTTGGAGCGCTAAGAGCGTAGTAGTGGAAAAAGGAATATATTCAAATATAAACTACACAGAAGCATTCTGTGAAACTTCTTTCGGATCTGAGCATTCAGCTAACAGAGTTAAACCATGCTTTTGATTGAGCAGTTTTGAAACACTCTGTCTGTAGAAAATGCAACTGGACATTCGTAGCGCTAAGTGGGTAATAGTGGAAAAAAGAATATGTTCAAATATAAACTACACAGAAGCATTCTGTGAAACTTCTTGCTATTCTGTGCATTCAACTAACGGAGTTGAACCTTACTTTTGATTGAGCCGTTCTGAAACACTCTTTCTGTAGAAACTGCAATTGGACATTCTGAGCGCTAAGAGGCCTATATTGCGAAAAAGAATGTCTACAATTAAAAACTACACAGAAGAATTGTGTGAAACTTCTTTCTGTTCTGTTTGTTCAACTAAAAGAGTTGAACCTTAGTTTTGATTGAGCCGTTCTGAAACACTCTTTCTGTAGAAAATGCAAGTGGAGATTCGGAGCGCTAAGAGGGTAATAGTGGAAAAAGGAATGTCTCCAAATATAAACTACACAGAATCATTCTGTGAAACTTCTTTCTGATCTGTGCATTCAGCTAACAGAGTTAAACCATACTTTTGATTGAGCCTTTCTGAAACACTCTTTCTGTAGAAACTGCAATTGGACATTCTGAGCGCTAAGAGGACTGTATTGGGAAAAATAATATCTTCAAATAAAAACTACACAGAAGCATTGTGTGAAACTTATTTCTGATATGTTCATTAAGCTAACAGAGTTAAACCATACTTTTGATTGCGCAGTTCTGAACACTCTTTCTGTAGAAAATGCAAGTGGACATTCGGAGCGCTAAGAGGGTAATAGTGGAAAAAGGAATATATTCAAATATAAACTACACAGTAGCATTCTGTGAAAACTCTTTCTGTTCTGTGCATTCAGCTAACAGAGTTGAACCTTACTTTTGATTGAGCCGTTCTGAAACACTCTTTCTGTAGAAACTGCAATTGGACATGCTAAGCGCTAAGAGGCCTACATTGGGAAAAAGACTATCTTCAAATAAAAACTACACAGATGCATTCTGTGAAACTTATTTCTGATCTGTAAATTCAGTTAACAGAGATAAAACATATATTTGATTGAGCAGTTATGAAACACTCTTTTTGTAGAAAATGCAAGTGGAGATTCGGAGTGCTAAGAGGGTAATAGTGGAAAAAGTTATGTCTTCAAATATAAACTACACAGAATCATTCGGTGAAACTTCTTTCTGATCTGTGCATTCAGCTAACAGAGTTAAACCATACTTTTGATTGAGCAGATCTGAACACTCTTTCTGTAGAAAATGCAACTGGACATTTGGAGCGCTAAGAGCGTAGTAGTGGAAAAAGGAATATATTCAAATATAAACTACACAGAAGCATTCTGTGAAACTTCTTTCTGATCTGAGCATTCAGCTAACAGAGTTAAACCATGCTTTTGATTGAGCAGTTTTGAAACACTCTGTCTGTAGAAAATGCAACTGGACATTCGTAGCGCTAAGTGGGTAATAGTGGAAAAAAGAATATGTTCAAATATAAACTACACAGAAGCATTCCGTGAAACGTCTTGCTGTTCTGTGCATTCAACTAACAGAGTTGAACCTTACTTTTGATTGAGCCGTTCTGAAACACTCTTTCTGTAGAAACTGCAATTGGACATTCTGAGCGCTAAGAGGCCTATATTGCGAAAAAGAATGTCTACAAATAAAAACTACACAGAAGAATTGTGTGAAACATCTTTCTGTTCTGTTTGTTCAACTAAAAGTGTTGAATCTTAGTTTTGATTGAGCCGTTCTGAAACACTCTTTCTGTAGAAAATGCAAGTGGAGATTCGGAGCGCTAAGAGGGTAATAGTGGAAAAAGGAATGTCTCCAAATATAAACTACACAGAATCATTCTGTGAAACTTCTTTCTGATCTGTGCATTCAGCTAACAGAGTTAAACCATACTTTTGATTGAGCAGATCTGAACACTCTTTCTGTAGAAAATGCAACTGGACATTTGGAGCGCTAGGAGAGTAGTAGTGGAAAAAGGAATATATTCAAATATAAACTACACAGAAGCATTCTGTGAAACTTCTTTCTGATCTGAGCATTCAGCTTATAGAGTTAAACCATAATTTTGATTGAGCAGTTTTGAAACACTCTGTCTGTAGAAAATGCAACTGGACATTCGTAGCGCTAAGTGGGTAATAGTGGAGAAAAGAATATGTTCAAATATAAACTACACAGAAGCATTGCATGAAACTTCTTTCTGTTCTGTGCATTCAACTAACAGAGTTGAACCTTACTTTTGATTGAGCCGTTCAGAAACACTCTTTCTGTAGAAACTGCAATTGGACATTCTGAGCGCTAAGAGGCCTCTATTGGGAAATATAATATCTTCAAATAAAAACTACACAGAAGCATTGTGTGAAACTTATTTCTGATATGTTCATTAAGTTAACAGAGTTAAACCATACTTTTGATTGCGCAGTTCTGAACACTCTTTCTGTAGAAAATGCAAGTGGACCTTCGGAGCGCTAAGAGGGTAACAGTGGAAAAAGGAATATATTCAAATATAATCTACACAGTAGCATTCTGTGAAAACTCTTACTGTTCTGTGCATTCAGATAACAGAGTTGAACCTTACTTTTGATTGAGCCGTTCTGAAACACTCTTTCTGTAGAAACTGCAATTGGACATGCTAAGCGCTAAGAGGCCTACATTGGGAAAAAGAATATCTTCAAATAAAAACTACACAGATGCATTCTGTGAAACTTATTTCTGATCTGTAAATTCAGTTAACAGAGATAAAACATATTTTTGATTGAGCAGTTATGAAACACTCTTTTTGTAGAAAATGCAAGTGGAGATTCGGAGCGCTAAGAGGGTAATAGTGGAAAAAGGAATGTCTTCAAATATAAACTACACAGAATCATTCGGTGAAACTTCTTTCTGATCTGTGCATTCAGCTAACAGAGTTAAACCATACTTTCGATTGAGCAGATCAGAACACTCTTTCTGTAGAAAATGCAACTGGACATTTGGAGCGCTAAGAGCGTAGTAGTGGAAAAAGGAATATATTCAAATATAAACTACACAGAAGCATTCTGTGAAACTTCTTTCTGATCTGAGCATTCAGCTAACAGAGTTAAACCATACTTTTGATTGAGCAGTTTTGAAACACTCTGTCTGTAGAAAATGCAACTGGACATTCGTAGCGCTAAGTGGGTAATAGTGGAAAAAAGAATATGTTCAAATATAAACTACACAGAAGCATTCTGTGAAACTTCTTGCTGTTCTGTGCATTCAACTAACAGAGTTGAAACTTACTTTTGATTGAGCCGTTCTGAAATACTCTTTCTGTAGAAACTGCAATTGGACATTCTGAGCGCTAAGAGGCCCATATTGGGAAAAAGAATGTCTACAAATAAAAACTACACAGAAGAATTGTGTGAAACTTCTTTCTGTTCTGTTTGTTCAACTAAAAGAGTTGAACCTTAGTTTTGATTGAGCCGTTCTGAAACACACTTTCTGTAGAAAATGCAAGTGGAGATTCCGAGCGCTAAGAGGGTAATAGTGGAAAAAGGAATGTCTCCAAATATAAACTACACAGAATCATTCTGTGAAACTTCTTTCTGATCTGTGCATTCAGCTAACAGAGTTAAACCATACTTTTGATTGAGCCTTTCTGAAACACTCTTTCTGTAGAAACTGCAATTGGACATTCTGAGCGCTAAGAGGACTCTATTGGGAAAAATAATATCTTCAAATAAAAACTACACAGAAGCATTGTGTGAAACTTATTTCTGATATGTTCATTAAGCTAACAGAGTTAAACCATACTTTTGATTGCGCAGTTCTGAACACTCTTTCTGTAGAAAATGCAAGTGGACATTCGGAGCGCTAAGAGGGTAATAGTGGAAAAAGGAATATATTCAAATATAAACTACACAGTAGCATTCTGTGAAAACTCTTTCTGTTCTGTGCATTCAGCTAACAGAGTTGAACCTTACTTTTGATTGAGCCGTTCTGAAACACTCTTTCTGTAGAAACTGCAATTGGACATGCTAAGCGCTAAGAGGCCTACATTGGGAAAAAGAATATCTTCAAATAAAAACTACACAGATGCATTCTGTGAAACTTATTTCTGATCTGTAAATTCAGTTAACAGAGATAAAACATATATTTGATTGAGCAGTTATGAAACACTCTTTTTGTAGAAAATGCAAGTGGAGATTCGGAGTGCTAAGTGGGTAATAGTGGAAAAAGTTATGTCTTCAAATATAAACTACACAGAATCATTCGGTGAAACTTCTTTCTGATCTGTGCATTCAGCTAACAGAGTTAAACCATACTTTTGATTGAGCAGATCTGAACACTCTTTCTGTAGAAAATGCAACTGGACATTTGGAGCGCTAAGAGCGTAGTAGTGGAAAAAGGAATATATTCAAATATAAACTACACAGAAGCATTCTGTGAAACTTCTTTCTGATCTGAGCATTCAGCTAACAGAGTTAAACCATGCTTTTGATTGAGCAGTTTTGAAACACTCTGTCTGTAGAAAATGCAACTGGACATTCGTAGCGCTAAGTGGGTAATAGTGGAAAAAAGAATATGTTCAAATATAAACTACACAGAAGCATTCTGTGAAACGTCTTGCTGTTCTGTGCATTCAACTAACAGAGTTGAACCTTACTTTTGATTGAGCCGTTCTGAAACACTCTTTCTGTAGAAACTGCAATTGGACATTCTGAGCGCTAAGAGGCCTATATTGCGAAAAAGAATGTCTACAAATAAAAACTACACAGAAGAATTGTGTGAAACTTCTTTCTGTTCTGTTTGTTCAACTAAAAGAGTTGAATCTTAGTTTTGATTGAGCCGTTCTGAAACACTCTTTCTGTAGAAAATGCAAGTGGAGATTCGGAGCGCTAAGAGGGTAATAGTGGAAAAAGGAATGTCTCCAAATATAAACTACACAGAATCATTCTGTGAAACTTCTTTCTGATCTGTGCATTCAGCTAACAGAGTTAAACCATACTTTTGATTGAGCAGATCTGAACACTCTTTCTGTAGAAAATGCAACTGGACATTTTGAGCTCTAGGAGAGTAGTAGTGGAAAAAGGAATATATTCAAATATAAACTACACAGAAGCATTCTGTGAAACTTCTTTCTGATCTGAGCATTCAGCTTATAGAGTTAAACCATAATTTTGATTGAGCAGTTTTGAAACACTCTGTCTGTAGAAAATGCAACTGGACATTCGTAGCGCTAAGTGGGTAATAGTGGAGAAAAGAATATGTTCAAATATAAACTACACAGAAGCATTGCATGAAACTTCTTTCTGTTCTGTGCATTCAACTAACAGAGTTGAACCTTACTTTTGATTGAGCCGTTCAGAAACACTCTTTCTGTAGAAACTGCAATTGGACATTCTGAGCGCTAAGAGGCCTCTATTGGGAAATATAATATCTTCAAATAAAAACTACACAGAAGCATTGTGTGAAACTTATTTCTGATATGTTCATTAAGTTAACAGAGTTAAACCATACTTTTGATTGCGCAGTTCTGAACACTCTTTCTGTAGAAAATGCAAGTGGACCTTCGGAGCGCTAAGAGGGTAATAGTGGAAAAAGGAATATATTCAAATATAATCTACACAGTAGCATTCTGTGAAAACTCTTACTGTTCTGTGCATTCAGATAACAGAGTTGAACCTTACTTTTGATTGAGCCGTTCTGAAACACTCTTTCTGTAGAAACTGCAATTGGACATGCTAAGCGCTAAGAGGCCTACATTGGGAAAAAGAATATCTTCAAATAAAAACTACACAGATGCATTCTGTGAAACTTATTTCTGATCTGTAAATTCAGTTAACAGAGATAAAACATATTTTTGATTGAGCAGTTATGAAACACTCTTTTTGTAGAAAATGCAAGTGGAGATTCGGAGCGCTAAGAGGGTAATAGTGGAAAAAGGAATGTCTTCAAATATAAACTACACAGAATCATTCGGTGAAACTTCTTTCTGATCTGTGCATTCAGCTAACAGAGTTAAACCATACTTTCGATTGAGCAGATCAGAACACTCTTTCTGTAGAAAATGCAACTGGACATTTGGAGCGCTAAGAGCGTAGTAGTGGAAAAAGGAATATATTCAAATATAAACTACACAGAAGCATTCTGTGAAACTTCTTTCTGATCTGAGCATTCAGCTAACAGAGTTAAACCATACTTTTGATTGAGCAGTTTTGAAACACTCTGTCTGTAGAAAATGCAACTGGACATTCGTAGCGCTAAGTGGGTAATAGTGGAAAAAAGAATATGTTCAAATATAAACTACACAGAAGCATTCTGTGAAACTTCTTGCTGTTCTGTGCATTCAACTAACAGAGTTGAACCTTACTTTTGATTGAGCCGTTCTGAAACACTCTTTCTGTAGAAACTGCAATTGGACATTCTGAGCGCTAAGAGGCCCATATTGGGAAAAAGAATGTCTACAAATAAAAACTACACAGAAGAATTGTGTGAAACTTCTTTCTGTTCTGTTTGTTCAACTAAAAGAGTTGAACCTTAGTTTTGATTGAGCCGTTCTGAAACACTCTTTCTGTAGAAAATGCAAGTGGAGATTCGGAGCGCTAAGAGGGTAATAGTGGAAAAAGGAATGTCTCCAAATATAAACTACACAGAATCATTCTGTGAAACTTCTTTCTGATCTGTGCATTCAGCTAACAGAGTTAAACCATACTTTTGATTGAGCCTTTCTGAAACACTCTTTCTGTAGAAACTGCAATTGGACATTCTGAGCGCTAAGAGGACTCTATTGGGAAAAATAATATCTTCAAATAAAAACTACACAGAAGCATTGTGTGAAACTTATTTCTGATATGTTCATTAAGCTAACAGAGTTAAACCATACTTTTGATTGCGCAGTTCTGAACACTCTTTCTGTAGAAAATGCAAGTGGACATTCGGAGCGCTAAGAGGGTAATAGTGGAAAAAGGAATATATTCAAATATAAACTACACAGTAGCATTCTGTGAAAACTCTTTCTGTTCTGTGCATTCAGCTAACAGAGTTGAACCTTACTTTTGATTGAGCCGTTCTGAAACACTCTTTCTGTAGAAACTGCAATTGGACATGCTAAGCGCTAAGAGGCCTACATTGGGAAAAAGAATATCTTCAAATAAAAACTACACAGATGCATTCTGTGAAACTTATTTCTGATCTGTAAATTCAGTTAACAGAGATAAAACATATATTTGATTGAGCAGTTATGAAACACTCTTTTTGTAGAAAATGCAAGTGGAGATTCGGAGTGCTAAGTGGGTAATAGTGGAAAAAGTTATGTCTTCAAATATAAACTACACAGAATCATTCGGTGAAACTTCTTTCTGATCTGTGCATTCAGCTAACAGAGTTAAACCATACTTTTGATTGAGCAGATCTGAACACTCTTTCTGTAGAAAATGCAACTGGACATTTGGAGCGCTAAGAGCGTAGTAGTGGAAAAAGGAATATATTCAAATATAAACTACACAGAAGCATTCTGTGAAACTTCTTTCTGATCTGAGCATTCAGCTAACAGAGTTAAACCATGCTTTTGATTGAGCAGTTTTGAAACACTCTGTCTGTAGAAAATGCAACTGGACATTCGTAGCGCTAAGTGGGTAATAGTGGAAAAAAGAATATGTTCAAATATAAACTACACAGAAGCATTCTGTGAAACGTCTTGCTGTTCTGTGCATTCAACTAACAGAGTTGAACCTTACTTTTGATTGAGCCGTTCTGAAACACTCTTTCTGTAGAAACTGCAATTGGACATTCTGAGCGCTAAGAGGCCTATATTGCGAAAAAGAATGTCTACAAATAAAAACTACACAGAAGAATTGTATGAAACTTCTTCTGGTTTTTTTGTTCAACTAAAAGAGTTGAATCTTAGTTTTGATTGAGCCGTTCTGAAACACTCTTTCTGTAGAAAATGCAAGTGGAGATTCGGAGCGCTAAGAGGGTAATAGTGGAAAAAGGAATGTCTCCAAATATAAACTACACAGAATCATTCTGTGAAACTTCTTTCTGATCTGTGCATTCAGCTAACAGAGTTAAACCATACTTTTGATTGAGCAGATCTGAACACTCTTTCTGTAGAAAATGCAACTGGACATTTTGAGCGCTAGGAGAGTAGTAGTGGAAAAAGGAATATATTCAAATATAAACTACACAGAAGCATTCTGTGAAACTTCTTTCTGATCTGAGCATTCAGCTTATAGAGTTAAACCATAATTTTGATTGAGCAGTTTTGAAACACTCTGTCTGTAGAAAATGCAACTGGACATTCGTAGCGCTAAGTGGGTAATAGTGGAGAAAAGAATATGTTCAAATATAAACTACACAGAAGCATTGCATGAAACTTCTTTCTGTTCTGTGCATTCAACTAACAGAGTTGAACCTTACTTTTGATTGAGCCGTTCTGAAACACTCTTTCTGTAGAAACTGCAATTGGACATTCTGAGCGCTAAGAGGCCTCTATTGGGAAATATAATATCTTCAAATAAAAACTACACAGAAGCATTGTGTGAAACTTATTTCTGATATGTTCATTAAGCTAACAGAGTTAAACCATACTTTTGATTGCGCAGTTCTGAACACTCTTTCTGTAGAAAATGCAAGTGGACCTTCGGAGCGCTAAGAGGGTAATAGTGGAAAAAGGAATATATTCAAATATAAACTACACAGTAGCATTCTGTGAAAACTCTTACTGTTCTGTGCATTCAGATAACAGAGTTGAACCTTACTTTTGATTGAGCCGTTCTGAAACACTCTTTCTGTAGAAACTGCAATTGGACATGCTAAGCGCTAAGAGGCCTACATTGGGAAAAAGAATATCTTCAAATAAAAACTACACAGATGCATTCTGTGAAACTTATTTCTGATCTGTAAATTCAGTTAACAGAGATAAAACATATTTTTGATTGAGCAGTTATGAAACACTCTGTTTGTAGAAAATGCAAGTGGATATTCGGAGCGCTAAGAGGGTAATAGTGGAAAAAGGAATGTCTTGAAATATAAACTACACAGAATCATTCGGTGAAACTTCTTTCTGATCTGTGCATTCAGCTAACAGAGTTAAACCATACTTTTGATTGAGCAGATCAGAACACTCTTTCTGTAGAAAATGCAACTGGACATTTGGAGCGCTAAGAGCGTAGTAGTGGAAAAAGGAATATATTCAAATATAAACTACACAGAAGCATTCTGTGAAACTTCTTTCTGATCTGAGCATTCAGCTAACAGAGTTAAACCATACTTTTGATTGAGCAGTTTTGAAACACTCTGTCTGTAGAAAATGCAACTGGACATTCGTAGCGCTAAGTGGGTAATAGTGGAAAAAAGAATATGTTCAAATATAAACTACACAGAAGCATTCTGTGAAACTTCTTGCTGTTCTGTGCATTCAACTAACAGAGTTGAACCTTACTTTTGATTGAGCCGTTCTGAAACACTCTTTCTGTAGAAACTGCAATTGGACATTCTGAGCGCTAAGAGGCCCATATTGGGAAAAAGAATGTCTACAAATAAAAACTACACAGAAGAATTGTGTGAAACTTCTTTCTGTTCTGTTTGTTCAACTAAAAGAGTTGAACCTTAGTTTTGATTGAGCCGTTCTGAAACACTCTTTCTGTAGAAAATGCAAGTGGAGATTCGGAGCGCTAAGAGGGTAATAGTGGAAAAAGGAATGTCTCCAAATATAAACTACACAGAATCATTCTGTGAAACTTCTTTCTGATCTGTGCATTCAGCTAACAGAGTTAAACCATACTTTTGATTGAGCAGATCTGAACACTCTTTCTGTGGAAAATGCAACTGGACATTTGGAGCGCTAAGAGAGTAGTAGTGGAAAAAGGAATATATTCAAATATAAACTACACAGAAGCATTCTGTGAAACTTCTTTCTGATCTGAGCATTCAGCTAACAGAGTTAAACCATACTTTTGATTGAGCAGTTTTGAAACACTCTGTCTGTAGAAAATGCAACTGGACATTCGTAGCGCTAAGTGGGTAATAGTGGAAAAAAGAATATGTTCAAATATAAACTACACAGAAGCATTGTATGAAACTTCTTTCTGTTCTGTGCATTCAACTAACAGAGTTGAACCTTACTTTTGATTGAGCCTTTCTGAAACACTCTTTCTGTAGAAACTGCAATTGGACATTCTGAGCGCTAAGAGGCCTCTATTGGGAAAAATAATATCTTCAAATAAAAACTACACAGAAGCATTGTGTGAAACTTATTTCTGATATGTTCATTAAGCTAACAGAGTTAAACCATACTTTGGATTGCGCAGTTCTGAACACTCTTTCTGTAGAAAATGCAAGTGGACATTCGGAGCGCTAAGAGGGTAATAGTGGAAAAAGGAATATATTCAAATATAAACTACACAGTAGCATTCTGTGAAAATTCTTTCTGTTCTGTGCATTCAACTAACAGAGTTGAACCTTACTTTTGATTGAGCCGTTCTGAAACACTCTTTCTGTAGAAACTGCAATTGGACATGCTAAGCGCTAAGAGGCCTACATTGGGAAAAAGAATATCTTCAAATAAAAACTACACAGATGCATTCTGTGAAACTTATTTCTGATCCTTAAATTCAGTTAACAGAGATAAAACATATTTTTGATTGAGCAGTTATGAAACACTCTTTTTGTAGAAAATGCAAGTGGAGATTCGGAGCGCTAAGAGGGTAATAGTGGAAAAAGGAATGTCTTCAAATATAAACTACACAGAATCATTCGGTGAAACTTCTTTCTGATCTGTGCATTCAGCTAACAGAGTTAAACCATACTTTTGATTG
Organism: Symphalangus syndactylus; assembly: GCF_028878055.3. NCBI lineage: Eukaryota > Metazoa > Chordata > Mammalia > Primates > Hylobatidae > Symphalangus > Symphalangus syndactylus. Next base: position 2,685,820 of record NC_072432.2, on the reverse strand, counting down.
AGCAGATCTGAACACTCTTTCTGTAGAAAATGCAACTGGACATTTGGAGCGCTAAGAGCGTAGTAGTGGAAAAAGGAATATATTCAAATATAAACTACACAGAAGCATTCTGTGAAACTTCTTTCTGATCTGAGCATTCAGCTAACAGAGTTAAACCATACTTTTGATTGAGCAGTTTTGAAACACTCTGTCTGTAGAAAATGCAACTGGACATTCGTAGCGCTAAGTGGGTAATAGTGGAAAAAAGAATATGTTCAAATATGAACTACACAGAAGCATTGTATGAAACTTCTTTCTGTTCTGTGCATTCAACTAACAGAGTTGAACCTTACTTTTGATTGAGCCGTTCTGAAACACTCTTTCTGTAGAAACTGCAATTGGACATTCTGAGCGCTAAGAGGCCTATATTGGGAAAAAGAATGTCTACAAATAAAAACTACACAGAAGAATTGTGTGAAACTTCTTTCTGTTCTGTTTGTTCAACTAAAAGAGTTGAACCTTAGTTTTGATTGAGCCATTCTGAAACACTCTTTCTGTAGAAAATGCAAGTGGAGATTCGGAGCGCTAAGAGGGTATTAGTGGAAAAAGGAATGTCTCCAAATATAAACTACACAGAATCATTCTGTGAAACTTCTTTCTGATCTGTGCATTCAGCTAACAGAGTTAAACCATACTTTTGATTGAGCAGATCTGAACATTCTTTCTGTAGAAAATGCAACTGGACATTTGGAGCGCTAAGAGCGTAGTAGTGGAAAAAGGAATATATTCAAATATAAACTACACAGAAGCATTCTGTGAAACTTCTTTCTGATCTGAGCATTCAGCTAACAGAGTTAAACCATACTTTTGATTGAGCAGTTTTTAAACACTCTGTCTGTAGAAAATGCAAATGGACATTCGTAGAACTAAGTGGGTAATAGTTTAAAAAAGAATATGTTCAAATATAAACTACACAGAAGCATTGTATGAAACTTCTTTCTGTTCTGTGCATTCAACTAACAGAGTTGAACCTTACTTTTGATTGAGCCTTTCTGAAACACTCTTTCTGTAGAAACTGCAATTAGACATTCTGAGCGCTAAGAAGCCTCTATTGGGAAAAATAATATCTTCAAATAAAATCTACACAGAAGCATTGTGTGAAACTTATTTCTGATATGTTCATTAAGCTAACAGAGTTAAACCATACTTTTGATTGCGCAGTTCTGAACACTCTTTCTGTAGAAAATGCAAGTGGACATTCAGAGCGCTAAGAGGGTAATAGTGGAAAAAGGAATATATTCAAATATAAACTACACAGTAGCATTCTGTGAAAATTCTTTCTGTTCTGTGCATTCAACTAACAGAGTTGAACCTTACTTTTGATTGAGCCGTTCTGAAACTCTCTTTCTGTAGAATCTGCAATTGGACATGCTAAGCGCTAAGAGGCCTACATTGGGAAAAAAATATCTTCAAATAAAAACTACACAGATGCATTCTGTGAAACTTATTTCTGATCTGTAAATTCAGTTAACAGAGATAAAACATATTTTTGATTGAGCAGTTATGAAACACTCTTTTTGTAGAAAATGCAAGTGGAGATTCGGAGCGCTAAGAGGGTAATAGTGGAAAAAGGAATGTCTTCAAATATAAACTACACAGAATCATTCGGTGAAACTTCTTTCTGATCTGTGCATTCAGCTAACAGAGTTAAACCATACTTTTGATTGAGCAGATCTGAACACTCTTTCTGTAGAAAATGCAACTGGACATTTGGAGCGCTAAGAGCGTAGTAGTGGAAAAAGGAATATATTCAAATATAAACTACACAGAAGCATTCTGTGAAACTTCTTTCTGATCTGAGCATTCAGCTAACAGAGTTAAACCATACTTTTGATTGAGCAGTTTTGAAACACTCTGTCTGTAGAAAATGCAACTGGACATTCGTAGCGCTAAGTGGGTAATAGTGGAAAAAAGAATATGTTCAAATATGAACTACACAGAAGCATTGTATGAAACTTCTTTCTGTTCTGTGCATTCAACTAACAGAGTTGAACCTTACTTTTGATTGAGCCGTTCTGAAACACTCTTTCTGTAGAAACTGCAATTGGACATTCTGAGCGCTAAGAGGCCTATATTGGGAAAAAGAATGTCTACAAATAAAAACTACACAGAAGAATTGTGTGAAACTTCTTTCTGTTCTGTTTGTTCAACTAAAAGAGTTGAACCTTAGTTTTGATTGAGCCGTTCTGAAACACTCTTTCTGTAGAAAATGCAAGTGGAGATTCGGAGCGCTAAGAGGGTATTAGTGGAAAAAGGAATGTCTCCAAATATAAACTACACAGAATCATTCTGTGAAACTTCTTTCTGATCTGTGCATTCAGCTAACAGAGTTAAACCATACTTTTGATTGAGCAGATCTGAACATTCTTTCTGTAGAAAATGCAACTGGACATTTGGAGCGCTAAGAGCGTAGTAGTGGAAAAAGGAATATATTCAAATATAAACTACACAGAAGCATTCTGTGAAACTTCTTTCTGATCTGAGCATTCAGCTAACAGAGTTAAACCATAGTTTTGATTGAGCAGTTTTTAAACACTCTGTCTGTAGAAAATGCAAATGGACATTCGTAGAAAAAAGTGGGTAATAGTTTAAAAAAGAAGATGTTCAAATATAAACTACACAGAAGCATTGTACGAAACTTCTTTCTGTTCTGTGCATTCAACTAACAGAGTTGAACCTTACTTTTGATTGAGCCTTTCTGAAACACTCTTTCTGTAGAAACTGCAATTGGACATTCTGAGCGCTAAGAGGCCTCTATTGGGAAAAATAATATCTTCAAATAAAATCTACACAGAAGCATTGTGTGAAACTTATTTCTGATATGTTCATTAAGCTAACAGAGTTAAACCATACTTTTGATTGCGCAGTTCTGAACACTCTTTCTGTAGAAAATGCAAGTGGACATTCAGAGCGCTAAGAGGGTAATAGTGGAAAAAGGAATATATTCAAATATAAACTACACAGTAGCATTCTGTGAAAATTCTTTCTGTTCTGTGCATTCAACTAACAGAGTTGAACCTTACTTTTGATTGAGCCGTTCTGAAACTCTTTTTCTGTAGAAACTGCAATTGGACATGCTAAGCGCTAAGAGGCCTACATTGGGAAAAAAATATCTTCAAATAAAAACTACACAGATGCATTCTGTGAAACTTATTTCTGATCTGTAAATTCAGTTAACAGAGATAAAACATATTTTTGATTGAGCAGTTATGAAACACTCTTTTTGTAGAAAATGCAAGTGGAGATTCGGAGCGCTAAGAGGGTAATAGTGGAAAAAGGAATGTCTTCAAATATAAACTACACAGAATCATTCGGTGAAACTTCTTTCTGATCTGTGCATTCAGCTAACAGAGTTAAACCATACTTTTGATTGAGCAGATCTGAACACTCTTTCTGTAGAAAATGCAACTGGACATTTGGAGCGCTAAGAGCGTAGTAGTGGAAAATGGAATATATTCAAATATAAACTACACAGAAGCATTCTGTGAAACTTCTTTCTGATCTGAGCATTCAGCTAACAGAGTTAAACCATGCTTTTGATTGAGCAGTTTTGAAACACTCTGTCTGTAGAAAATGCAACTGGACATTCGTAGCGCTAAGTGGGTAATAGTGGAAAAAAGAATATGTTCAAATATAAACTACACAGAAGCATTCTGTGAAACGTCTTGCTGTTCTGTGCATTCAACTAACAGAGTTGAACCTTACTTTTGATTGAGCCGTTCTGAAACACTCTTTCTGTAGAAACTGCAATTGGACATTCTGAGCGCTAAGAGGCCTATATTGCGAAAAAGAATGTCTACAAATAAAAACTACACAGAAGAATTGTGTGAAACTTCTTTCTGTTCTGTTTGTTCAACTAAAAGAGTTGAATCTTAGTTTTGATTGAGCCGTTCTGAAACACTCTTTCTGTAGAAAATGCAAGTGGAGATTCGGAGCGCTAAGAGGGTAATAGTGGAAAAAGGAATGTCTCCAAATATAAACTACACAGAATCATTCTGTGAAACTTCTTTCTGATCTGTGCATTCAGCTAACAGAGTTAAACCATACTTTTGATTGAGCAGATCTGAACACTCTTTCTGTAGAAAATGCAACTGGACATTTTGAGCGCTAGGAGAGTAGTAGTGGAAAAAGGAATATATTCAAATATAAACTACACAGAAGCATTCTGTGAAACTTCTTTCTGATCTGAGCATTCAGCTTATAGAGTTAAACCATAATTTTGATTGAGCAGTTTTGAAACACTCTGTCTGTAGAAAATGCAACTGGACATTCGTAGCGCTAAGTGGGTAATAGTGGAGAAAAGAATATGTTCAAATATAAACTACACAGAAGCATTGCATGAAACTTCTTTCTGTTCTGTGCATTCAACTAACAGAGTTGAACCTTACTTTTGATTGAGCCGTTCTGAAACACTCTTTCTGTAGAAACTGCAATTGGACATTCTGAGCGCTAAGAGGCCTCTATTGGGAAATATAATATCTTCAAATAAAAACTACACAGAAGCATTGTGTGAAACTTATTTCTGATATGTTCATTAAGCTAACAGAGTTAAACCATACTTTTGATTGCGCAGTTCTGAACACTCTTTCTGTAGAAAATGCAAGTGGACCTTCGGAGCGCTAAGAGGGTAATAGTGGAAAAAGGAATATATTCAAATATAAACTACACAGTAGCATTCTGTGAAAACTCTTACTGTTCTGTGCATTCAGATAACAGAGTTGAACCTTACTTTTGATTGAGCCGTTCTGAAACACTCTTTCTGTAGAAACTGCAATTGGACATGCTAAGCGCTAAGAGGCCTACATTGGGAAAAAGAATATCTTCAAATAAAAACTACACAGATGCATTCTGTGAAACTTATTTCTGATCTGTAAATTCAGTTAACAGAGATAAAACATATTTTTGATTGAGCAGTTATGAAACACTCTTTTTGTAGAAAATGCAAGTGGAGATTCGGAGCGCTAAGAGGGTAATAGTGGAAAAAGGAATGTCTTGAAATATAAACTACACAGAATCATTCGGTGAAACTTCTTTCTGATCTGTGCATTCAGCTAACAGAGTTAAACCATACTTTTGATTGAGCAGATCAGAACACTCTTTCTGTAGAAAATGCAACTGGACATTTGGAGCGCTAAGAGCGTAGTAGTGGAAAAAGGAATATATTCAAATATAAACTACACAGAAGCATTCTGTGAAACTTCTTTCTGATCTGAGCATTCAGCTAACAGAGTTAAACCATACTTTTGATTGCGCAGTTTTGAAACACTCTGTCTGTAGAAAATGCAACTGGACATTCGTAGCGCTAAGTGGGTAATAGTGGAAAAAAGAATATGTTCAAATATAAACTACACAGAAGCATTCTGTGAAACTTCTTGCTGTTCTGTGCATTCAACTAACAGAGTTGAACCTTACTTTTGATTGAGCCGTTCTGAAACACTCTTTCTGTAGAAACTGCAATTGGACATTCTGAGCGCTAAGAGGCCCATATTGGGAAAAAGAATGTCTACAAATAAAAACTACACAGAAGAATTGTGTGAAACTTCTTTCTGTTCTGTTTGTTCAACTAAAAGAGTTGAACCTTAGTTTTGATTGAGCCGTTGTGAAACACTCTTTCTGTAGAAAATGCAAGTGGAGATTCGGAGCGCTAAGAGGGTAATAGTGGAAAAAGGAATGTCTCCAAATATAAACTACACAGAATCATTCTGTGAAACTTCTTTCTGATCTGTGCATTCAGCTAACAGAGTTAAACCATACTTTTGATTGAGCAGATCTGAACACTCTTTCTGTGGAAAATGCAACTGGACATTTGGAGCGCTAAGAGAGTAGTAGTGGAAAAAGGAATATATTCAAATATAAACTACACAGAAGCATTCTGTGAAACTTCTTTCTGATCTGAGCATTCAGCTAACAGAGTTAAACCATACTTTTGATTGAGCAGTTTTGAAACACTCTGTCTGTAGAAAATGCAACTGGACATTCGTAGCGCTAAGTGGGTAATAGTGGAAAAAAGAATATGTTCAAATATAAACTACACAGAAGCATTGTATGAAACTTCTTTCTGTTCTGTGCATTCAACTAACAGAGTTGAACCTTACTTTTGATTGAGCCTTTCTGAAACACTCTTTCTGTAGAAACTGCAATTGGACATTCTGAGCGCTAAGAGGCCTCTATTGGGAAAAATAATAGCTTCAAATAAAAACTACACAGAAGCATTGTGTGAAACTTATTTCTGATATGTTCATTAAGCTAACAGAGTTAAACCATACTTTGGATTGCGCAGTTCTGAACACTCTTTCTGTAGAAAATGCAAGTGGACATTCGGAGCGCTAAGAGGGTAATAGTGGAAAAAGGAATATATTCAAATATAAACTACACAGTAGCATTCTGTGAAAATTCTTTCTGTTCTGTGCATTCAACTAACAGAGTTGAACCTTACTTTTGATTGAGCCGTTCTGAAACACTCTTTCTGTAGAAACTGCAATTGGACATGCTAAGCGCTAAGAGGCCTACATTGGGAAAAAGAATATCTTCAAATAAAAACTACACAGATGCATTCTGTGAAACTTATTTTTGATCCTTAAATTCAGTTAACAGAGATAAAACATATTTTTGATTGAGCAGTTATGAAACACTCTTTTTGTAGAAAATGCAAGTGGAGATTCGGAGCGCTAAGAGGGTAATAGTGGAAAAAGGAATGTCTTCAAATATAAACTACACAGAATCATTCGGTGAAACTTCTTTCTGATCTGTGCATTCAGCTAACAGAGTTAAACCATACTTTTGATTGAGCAGATCTGAACACTCTTTCTGTAGAAAATGCAACTGGACATTTGGAGCGCTAAGAGCGTAGTAGTGGAAAAAGGAATATATTCAAATATAAACTACACAGAAGCATTCTGTGAAACTTCTTTCTGATCTGAGCATTCAGCTAACAGAGTTAAACCATACTTTTGATTGAGCAGTTTTGAAACACTCTGTCTGTAGAAAATGCAACTGGACATTCGTAGCGCTAAGTGGGTAATAGTGGAAAAAAGAATATGTTCAAATATGAACTACACAGAAGCATTGTATGAAACTTCTTTCTGTTCTGTGCATTCAACTAACAGAGTTGAACCTTACTTTTGATTGAGCCGTTCTGAAACACTCTTTCTGTAGAAACTGCAATTGGACATTCTGAGCGCTAAGAGGCCTATATTGGGAAAAAGAATGTCTACAAATAAAAACTACACAGAAGAATTGTGTGAAACTTCTTTCTGTTCTGTTTGTTCAACTAAAAGAGTTGAACCTCAGTTTTGATTGAGCCGTTCTGAAACACTCTTTCTGTAGAAAATGCAAGTGGAGATTCGGAGCGCTAAGAGGGTATTAGTGGAAAAAGGAATGTCTCCAAATATAAACTACACAGAATCATTCTGTGAAACTTCTTTCTGATCTGTGCATTCAGCTAACAGAGTTAAACCATACTTTTGATTGAGCAGATCTGAACATTCTTTCTCTAGAAAATGCAACTGGACATTTGGAGCGCTAATAGCGTAGTAGTGGAAAAAGGAATATATTCAAATATAAACTACACAGAAGCATTCTGTGAAACTTCTTTCTGATCTGAGCATTCAGCTAACAGAGTTAAACCATACTTTTGATTGAGCAGTTTTTAAACACTCTGTCTGTAGAAAATGCAAATGGACATTCGTAGAACTAAGTGGGTAATAGTTTAAAAAAGAAGATGTTCAAATATAAACTACACAGAAGCATTGTATGAAACTTCTTTCTGTTCTGTGCATTCAACTAACAGAGTTGAACCTTACATTTGATTGAGCCTTTCTGAAACACTCTTTCTGTAGAAACTGCAATTAGACATTCTGAGCGCTAAGAAGCCTCTATTGGGAAAAATAATATCTTCAAATAAAATCTACACAGAAGCATTGTGTGAAACTTATTTCTGATATGTTCATTAAGCTAACAGTGTTAAACCATACTTTTGATTGCGCAGTTCTGAACACTCTTTCTGTAGAAAATGCAAGTGGACATTCAGAGCGCTAAGAGGGTAATAGTGGAAAAAGGAATATATTCAAATATAAACTACACAGTAGCATTCTGTGAAAATTCTTTCTGTTCTGTGCATTCAACTAACAGAGTTGAACCTTACTTTTGATTGAGCCGTTCTGCAACTCTCTTTCTGTAGAATCTGCAATTGGACATGCTAAGCGCTAAGAGGCCTACATTGGGAAAAAAATATCTTCAAATAAAAACTACACAGATGCATTCTGTGAAAATTATTTCTGATCTGTAAATTCAGTTAACAGAGATAAAACATATTTTTGATTGAGCAGTTATGAAACACTCTTTTTGTAGAAAATGCAAGTGGAGATTCGGAGCGCTAAGAGGGTAATAGTGGAAAAAGGAATGTCTTCAAATATAAACTACACAGAATCATTCGGTGAAACTTCTTTCTGATCTGTGCATTCAGCTAACAGAGTTAAACCATACTTTTGATTGAGCAGATCTGAACACTCTTTCTGTAGAAAATGCAACTGGACATTTGGAGCGCTAAGAGCGTAGTAGTGGAAAAAGGAATATATTCAAATATAAACTACACAGAAGCATTCTGTGAAACTTCTTTCTGATCTGAGCATTCAGCTAACAGAGTTAAACCATACTTTTGATTGAGCAGTTTTGAAACACTCTGTCTGTAGAAAATGCAACTGGACATTCGTAGCGCTAAGTGGGTAATAGTGGAAAAAAGAATATGTTCAAATATGAACTACACAGAAGCATTGTATGAAACTTCTTTCTGTTCTGTGCATTCAACTAACAGAGTTGAACCTTACTTTTGATTGAGCCGTTCTGAAACACTCTTTCTGTAGAAACTGCAATTGGACATTCTGAGCGCTAAGAGGCCTATATTGGGAAAAAGAATGTCTACAAATAAAAACTACACAGAAGAATTGTGTGAAACTTCTTTCTGTTCTGTTTGTTCAACTAAAAGAGTTGAACCTTAGTTTTGATTGAGCCGTTCTGAAACACTCTTTCTGTAGAAAATGCAAGTGGAGATTCGGAGCGCTAAGAGGGTATTAGTGGAAAAAGGAATGTCTCCAAATATAAACTACACAGAATCATTCTGAGAAACTTCTTTCTGATCTGTGCATTCAGCTAACAGAGTTAAACCATACTTTTGATTGAGCAGATCTGAACATTCTTTCTGTAGAAAATGCAACTGGACATTTGGAGCGCTAAGAGCGTAGTAGTGGAAAAAGGAATATATTCAAATATAAACTACACAGAAGCATTCTGTGAAACTTCTTTCTGATCTGAGCATTCAGCTAACAGAGTTAAACCATAGTTTTGATTGAGCAGTTTTTAAACACTCTGTCTGTAGAAAATGCAAATGGACATTCGTAGAAAAAAGTGGGTAATAGTTTAAAAAAGAAGATGTTCAAATATAAACTACACAGAAGCATTGTATGAAACTTCTTTCTGTTCTGTGCATTCAACTAACAGAGTTGAACCTTACTTTTGATTGAGCCTTTCTGAAACACTCTTTCTGTAGAAACTGCAATTGGACATTCTGAGCGCTAAGAGGCCTCTATTGGGAAAAATAATATCTTCAAATAAAAACTACACAGAAGCATTGTGTGAAACTTATTTCTGATATGTTCATTAAGCTAACAGAGTTAAACCATACTTTGGATTGCGCAGTTCTGAACACTCTTTCTGTAGAAAATGCAAGTGGACATTCGGAGCGCTAAGAGGGTAATAGTGGAAAAAGGAATATATTCAAATATAAACTACACAGTAGCATTCTGTGAAAATTCTTTCTGTTCTGTGCATTCAACTAACAGAGTTGAACCTTACTTTTGATTGAGCCGTTCTGAAACACTCTTTCTGTAGAAACTGCAATTGGACATGCTAAGCGCTAAGAGGCCTACATTGGGAAAAAGAATATCTTCAAATAAAAACTACACAGATGCATTCTGTGAAACTTATTTCTGATCCTTAAATTCAGTTAACAGAGATAAAACATATTTTTGATTGAGCAGTTATGAAACACTCTTTTTGTAGAAAATGCAAGTGGAGATTCGGAGCGCTAAGAGGGTAATAGTGGAAAAAGGAATGTCTTCAAATATAAACTACACAGAATCATTCGGTGAAACTTCTTTCTGATCTGTGCATTCAGCTAACAGAGTTAAACCATACTTTTGATTGAGCAGATCTGAACACTCTTTCTGTAGAAAATGCAACTGGACATTTGGAGCGCTAAGAGCGTAGTAGTGGAAAAAGGAATATATTCAAATATAAACTACACAGAAGCATTCTGTGAAACTTCTTTCTGATCTGAGCATTCAGCTAACAGAGTTAAACCATACTTTTGATTGAGCAGTTTTGAAACACTCTGTCTGTAGAAAATGCAACTGGACATTCGTAGCGCTAAGTGGGTAATAGTGGAAAAAAGAATATGTTCAAATATGAACTACACAGAAGCATTGTATGAAACTTCTTTCTGTTCTGTGCATTCAACTAACAGAGTTGAACCTTACTTTTGATTGAGCCGTTCTGAAACACTCTTTCTGTAGAAACTGCAATTGGACATTCTGAGCGCTAAGAGGCCTATATTGGGAAAAAGAATGTCTACAAATAAAAACTACACAGAAGAATTGTGTGAAACTTCTTTCTGTTCTGTTTGTTCAACTAAAAGAGTTGAACCTTAGTTTTGATTGAGCCGTTCTGAAACACTCTTTCTGTAGAAAATGCAAGTGGAGATTCGGAGCGCTAAGAGGGTATTAGTGGAAAAAGGAATGTCTCCAAATATAAACTACACAGAATCATTCTGTGAAACTTCTTTCTGATCTGTGCATTCAGCTAACAGAGTTAAACCATACTTTTGATTGAGCAGATCTGAACATTCTTTCTGTAGAAAATGCAACTGGACATTTGGAGCGCTAAGAGCGTAGTAGTGGAAAAAGGAATATATTCAAATATAAACTACACAGAAGCATTCTGTGAAACTTCTTTCTGATCTGAGCATTCAGCTAACAGAGTTAAACCATAGTTTTGATTGAGCAGTTTTTAAACACTCTGTCTGTAGAAAATGCAAATGGACATTCGTAGAAAAAAGTGGGTAATAGTTTAAAAAAGAAGATGTTCAAATATAAACTACACAGAAGCATTGTATGAAACTTCTTTCTGTTCTGTGCATTCAACTAACAGAGTTGAACCTTACTTTTGATTGAGCCTTTCTGAAACACTCTTTCTGTAGAAACTGCAATTGGACATTCTGAGCGCTAAGAGGCCTCTATTGGGAAAAATAATATCTTCAAATAAAAACTACACAGAAGCATTGTGTGAAACTTATTTCTGATATGTTCATTAAGCTAACAGAGTTAAACCATACTTTTGATTGCGCAGTTCTGAACACTCTTTCTGTAGAAAATGCAAGTGGACATTCAGAGCGCTAAGAGGGTAATAGTGGAAAAAGGAATATATTCAAATATAAACTACACAGTAGCATTCTGTGAAAATTCTTTCTGTTCTGTGCATTCAACTAACAGAGTTGAACCTTACTTTTGATTGAGCCGTTCTGAAACTCTTTTTCTGTAGAAACTGCAATTGGACATGCTAAGCGCTAAGAGGCCTACATTGGGAAAAAAATATCTTCAAATAAAAACTACACAGATGCATTCTGTGAAACTTATTTCTGATCTGTAAATTCAGTTAACAGAGATAAAACATATTTTTGATTGAGCAGTTATGAAACACTCTTTTTGTAGAAAATGCAAGTGGAGATTCGGAGCGCTAAGAGGGTAATAGTGGAAAAAGGAATGTCTTCAAATATAAACTACACAGAATCATTCGGTGAAACTTCTTTCTGATCTGTGCATTCAGCTAACAGAGTTAAACCGTACTTTTGATTGAGCAGATCTGAACACTCTTTCTGTAGAAAATGCAACTGGACATTTGGAGCGCTAAGAGCGTAGTAGTGGAAAATGGAATATATTCAAATATAAACTACACAGAAGCATTCTGTGAAACTTCTTTCTGATCTGAGCATTCAGCTAACAGAGTTAAACCATGCTTTTGATTGAGCAGTTTTGAAACACTCTGTCTGTAGAAAATGCAACTGGACATTCGTAGCGCTAAGTGGGTAATAGTGGAAAAAAGAATATGTTCAAATATAAACTACACAGAAGCATTCTGTGAAACGTCTTGCAGTTCTGTGCATTCAACTAACAGAGTTGAACCTTACTTTTGATTGAGCCGTTCTGAAACACTCTTTCTGTAGAAACTGCAATTGGACATTCTGAGCGCTAAGAGGCCTATATTGCGAAAAAGAATGTCTACAAATAAAAACTACACAGAAGAATTGTGTGAAACTTCTTTCTGTTCTGTTTGTTCAACTAAAAGAGTTGAATCTTAGTTTTGATTGAGCCGTTCTGAAACACTCTTTCTGTAGAAAATGCAAGTGGAGATTCGGAGCGCTAAGAGGGTAATAGTGGAAAAAGGAATGTCTCCAAATATAAACTACACAGAATCATTCTGTGAAACTTCTTTCTGATCTGTGCATTCAGCTAACAGAGTTAAACCATACTTTTGATTGAGCAGATCTGAACACTCTTTCTGTAGAAAATGCAACTGGACATTTTGAGCGCTAGGAGAGTAGTAGTGGAAAAAGGAATATATTCAAATATAAACTACACAGAAGCATTCTGTGAAACTTCTTTCTGATCTGAGCATTCAGCTTATAGAGTTAAACCATAATTTTGATTGAGCAGTTTTGAAACACTCTGTCTGTAGAAAATGCAACTGGACATTCGTAGCGCTAAGTGGGTAATAGTGGAGAAAAGAATATGTTCAAATATAAACTACACAGAAGCATTGCATGAAACTTCTTTCTGTTCTGTGCATTGAACTAACAGAGTTGAACCTTACTTTTGATTGAGCCGTTCTGAAACACTCTTTCTGTAGAAACTGCAATTGGACATTCTGAGCGCTAAGAGGCCTCTATTGGGAAATATAATATCTTCAAATAAAAACTACACAGAAGCATTGTGTGAAACTTATTTCTGATATGTTCATTAAGCTAACAGAGTTAAACCATACTTTTGATTGCGCAGTTCTGAACACTCTTTCTGTAGAAAATGCAAGTGGACCTTCGGAGCGCTAAGAGGGTAATAGTGGAAAAAGGAATATATTCAAATATAAACTACACAGTAGCATTCTGTGAAAACTCTTACTGTTCTGTGCATTCAGATAACAGAGTTGAACCTTACTTTTGATTGAGCCGTTCTGAAACACTCTTTCTGTAGAAACTGCAATTGGACATGCTAAGCGCTAAGAGGCCTACATTGGGAAAAAGAATATCTTCAAATAAAAACTACACAGATGCATTCTGTGAAACTTATTTCTGATCTGTAAATTCAGTTAACAGAGATAAAACATATTTTTGATTGAGCAGTTATGAAACACTCTTTTTGTAGAAAATGCAAGTGGAGATTCGGAGCGCTAAGAGGGTAATAGTGGAAAAAGGAATGTCTTGAAATATAAACTACACAGAATCATTCGGTGAAACTTCTTTCTGATCTGTGCATTCAGCTAACAGAGTTAAACCATACTTTTGATTGAGCAGATCAGAACACTCTTTCTGTAGAAAATGCAACTGGACATTTGGAGCGCTAAGAGCGTAGTAGTGGAAAAAGGAATATATTCAAATATAAACTACACAGAAGCATTCTGTGAAACTTCTTTCTGATCTGAGCATTCAGCTAACAGAGTTAAACCATACTTTTGATTGAGCAGTTTTGAAACACTCTGTCTGTAGAAAATGCAACTGGACATTCGTAGCGCTAAGTGGGTAATAGTGGAAAAAAGAATATGTTCAAATATAAACTACACAGAAGCATTCTGTGAAACTTCTTGCTGTTCTGTGCATTCAACTAACAGAGTTGAACCTTACTTTTGATTGAGCCGTTCTGAAACACTCTTTCTGTAGAAACTGCAATTGGACATTCTGAGCGCTAAGAGGCCCATATTGGGAAAAAGAATGTCTACAAATAAAAACTACACAGAAGAATTGTGTGAAACTTCTTTCTGTTCTGTTTGTTCAACTAAAAGAGTTGAACCTTAGTTTTGATTGAGCCGTTCTGAAACACTCTTTCTGTAGAAAATGCAAGTGGAGATTCGGAGCGCTAAGAGGGTAATAGTGGAAAAAGGAATGTCTCCAAATATAAACTACACAGAATCATTCTGTGAAACTTCTTTCTGATCTGTGCATTCAGCTAACAGAGTTAAACCATACCTTTGATTGAGCAGATCTGAACACTCTTTCTGTGGAAAATGCAACTGGACATTTGGAGCGCTAAGAGAGTAGTAGTGGAAAAAGGAATATATTCAAATATAAACTACACAGAAGCATTCTGTGAAACTTCTTTCTGATCTGAGCATTCAGCTAACAGAGTTAAACCATACTTTTGATTGAGCAGTTTTGAAACACTCTGTCTGTAGAAAATGCAACTGGACATTCGTAGCGCTAAGTGGGTAATAGTGGAAAAAAGAATATGTTCAAATATAAACTACACAGAAGCATTGTATGAAACTTCTTTCTGTTCTGTGCATTCAACTAACAGAGTTGAACCTTACTTTTGATTGAGCCTTTCTGAAACACTCTTTCTGTAGAAACTGCAATTGGACATTCTGAGCGCTAAGAGGCCTCTATTGGGAAAAATAATATCTTCAAATAAAAACTACACAGAAGCATTGTGTGAAACTTATTTCTGATATGTTCATTAAGCTAACAGAGTTAAACCATACTTTGGATTGCGCAGTTCTGAACACTCTTTCTGTAGAAAATGCAAGTGGACATTCGGAGCGCTAAGAGGGTAATAGTGGAAAAAGGAATATATTCAAATATAAACTACACAGTAGCATTCTGTGAAAATTCTTTCTGTTCTGTGCATTCAACTAACAGAGTTGAACCTTACTTTTGATTGAGCCGTTCTGAAACACTCTTTCTGTAGAAACTGCAATTGGACATGCTAAGCGCTAAGAGGCCTACATTGGGAAAAAGAATATCTTCAAATAAAAACTACACAGATGCATTCTGTGAAACTTATTTCTGATCCTTAAATTCAGTTAACAGAGATAAAACATATTTTTGATTGAGCAGTTATGAAACACTCTTTTTGTAGAAAATGCAAGTGGAGATTCGGAGCGCTAAGAGGGTAATAGTGGAAAAAGGAATGTCTTCAAATATAAACTACACAGAATCATTCGGTGAAACTTCTTTCTGATCTGTGCATTCAGCTAACAGAGTTAAACCATACTTTTGATTGAGCAGATCTGAACACTCTTTCTGTAGAAAATGCAACTGGACATTTGGAGCGCTAAGAGCGTAGTAGTGGAAAAAGGAATATATTCAAATATAAACTACACAGAAGCATTGCATGAAACTTCTTTCTGTTCTGTGCATTGAACTAACAGAGTTGAACCTTACTTTTGATTGAGCCGTTCTGAAACACTCTTTCTGTAGAAACTGCAATTGGACATTCTGAGCGCTAAGAGGCCTCTATTGGGAAATATAATATCTTCAAATAAAAACTACACAGAAGCATTGTGTGAAACTTATTTCTGATATGTTCATTAAGCTAACAGAGTTAAACCATACTTTTGATTGCGCAGTTCTGAACACTCTTTCTGTAGAAAATGCAAGTGGACCTTCGGAGCGCTAAGAGGGTAATAGTGGAAAAAGGAATATATTCAAATATAAACTACACAGTAGCATTCTGTGAAAACTCTTACTGTTCTGTGCATTCAGATAACAGAGTTGAACCTTACTTTTGATTGAGCCGTTCTGAAACACTCTTTCTGTAGAAACTGCAATTGGACATGCTAAGCGCTAAGAGGCCTACATTGGGAAAAAGAATATCTTCAAATAAAAACTACACAGATGCATTCTGTGAAACTTATTTCTGATCTGTAAATTCAGTTAACAGAGATAAAACATATTTTTGATTGAGCAGTTATGAAACACTCTTTTTGTAGAAAATGCAAGTGGAGATTCGGAGCGCTAAGAGGGTAATAGTGGAAAAAGGAATGTCTTGAAATATAAACTACACAGAATCATTCGGTGAAACTTCTTTCTGATCTGTGCATTCAGCTAACAGAGTTAAACCATACTTTTGATTGAGCAGATCAGAACACTCTTTCTGTAGAAAATGCAACTGGACATTTGGAGCGCTAAGAGCGTAGTAGTGGAAAAAGGAATATATTCAAATATAAACTACACAGAAGCATTCTGTGAAACTTCTTTCTGATCTGAGCATTCAGCTAACAGAGTTAAACCATACTTTTGATTGAGCAGTTTTGAAACACTCTGTCTGTAGAAAATGCAACTGGACATTCGTAGCGCTAAGTGGGTAATAGTGGAAAAAAGAATATGTTCAAATATAAACTACACAGAAGCATTCTGTGAAACTTCTTGCTGTTCTGTGCATTCAACTAACAGAGTTGAACCTTACTTTTGATTGAGCCGTTCTGAAACACTCTTTCTGTAGAAACTGCAATTGGACATTCTGAGCGCTAAGAGTCCCATATTGGGAAAAAGAATGTCTACAAATAAAAACTACACAGAAGAATTGTGTGAAACTTCTTTCTGTTCTGTTTGTTCAACTAAAAGAGTTGAACCTTAGTTTTGATTGAGCCGTTCTGAAACACTCTTTCTGTAGAAAATGCAAGTGGAGATTCGGAGCGCTAAGAGGGTAATAGTGGAAAAAGGAATGTCTCCAAATATAAACTACACAGAATCATTCTGTGAAACTTCTTTCTGATCTGTGCATTCAGCTAACAGAGTTAAACCATACCTTTGATTGAGCAGATCTGAACACTCTTTCTGTGGAAAATGCAACTGGACATTTGGAGCGCTAAGAGAGTAGTAGTGGAAAAAGGAATATATTCAAATATAAACTACACAGAAGCATTCTGTGAAACTTCTTTCTGATCTGAGCATTCAGCTAACAGAGTTAAACCATACTTTTGATTGAGCAGTTTTGAAACACTCTGTCTGTAGAAAATGCAACTGGACATTCGTAGCGCTAAGTGGGTAATAGTGGAAAAAAGAATATGTTCAAATATAAACTACACAGAAGCATTGTATGAAACTTCTTTCTGTTCTGTGCATTCAACTAACAGAGTTGAACCTTACTTTTGATTGAGCCTTTCTGAAACACTCTTTCTGTAGAAACTGCAATTGGACATTCTGAGCGCTAAGAGGCCTCTATTGGGAAAAATAATATCTTCAAATAAAAACTACACAGAAGCATTGTGTGAAACTTATTTCTGATATGTTCATTAAGCTAACAGAGTTAAACCATACTTTGGATTGCGCAGTTCTGAACACTCTTTCTGTAGAAAATGCAAGTGGACATTCGGAGCGCTAAGAGGGTAATAGTGGAAAAAGGAATATATTCAAATATAAACTACACAGTAGCATTCTGTGAAAATTCTTTCTGTTCTGTGCATTCAACTAACAGAGTTGAACCTTACTTTTGATTGAGCCGTTCTGAAACACTCTTTCTGTAGAAACTGCAATTGGACATGCTAAGCGCTAAGAGGCCTACATTGGGAAAAAGAATATCTTCAAATAAAAACTACACAGATGCATTCTGTGAAACTTATTTCTGATCCTTAAATTCAGTTAACAGAGATAAAACATATTTTTGATTGAGCAGTTATGAAACACTCTTTTTGTAGAAAATGCAAGTGGAGATTCGGAGCGCTAAGAGGGTAATAGTGGAAAAAGGAATGTCTTCAAATATAAACTACACAGAATCATTCGGTGAAACTTCTTTCTGATCTGTGCATTCAGCTAACAGAGTTAAACCATACTTTTGATTGAGCAGATCTGAACACTCTTTCTGTAGAAAATGCAACTGGACATTTGGAGCGCTAAGAGCGTAGTAGTGGAAAAAGGAATATATTCAAATATAAACTACACAGAAGCATTCTGTGAAACTTCTTTCTGATCTGAGCATTCAGCTAACAGAGTTAAACCATACTTTTGATTGAGCAGTTTTGAAACACTCTGTCTGTAGAAAATGCAACTGGACATTCGTAGCGCTAAGTGGGTAATAGTGGAAAAAAGAATATGTTCAAATATGAACTACACAGAAGCATTGTATGAAACTTCTTTCTGTTCTGTGCATTCAACTAACAGAGTTGAACCTTACTTTTGATTGAGCCGTTCTGAAACACTCTTTCTGTAGAAACTGCAATTGGACATTCTGAGCGCTAAGAGGCCTATATTGGGAAAAAGAATGTCTACAAATAAAAACTACACAGAAGAATTGTGTGAAACTTCTTTCTGTTCTGTTTGTTCAACTAAAAGAGTTGAACCTTAGTTTTGATTGAGCCGTTCTGAAACACTCTTTCTGTAGAAAATGCAAGTGGAGATTCGGAGCGCTAAGAGGGTATTAGTGGAAAAAGGAATGTCTCCAAATATAAACTACACAGAATCATTCTGTGAAACTTCTTTCTGATCTGTGCATTCAGCTAACAGAGTTAAACCATACTTTTGATTGAGCAGATCTGAACATTCTTTCTGTAGAAAATGCAACTGGACATTTGGAGCGCTAAGAGCGTAGTAGTGGAAAAAGGAATATATTCAAATATAAACTACACAGAAGCATTCTGTGAAACTTCTTTCTGATCTGAGCATTCAGCTAACAGAGTTAAACCATACTTTTGATTGAGCAGTTTTTAAACACTCTGTCTGTAGAAAATGCAAATGGACATTCGTAGAACTAAGTGGGTAATAGTTTAAAAAAGAATATGTTCAAATATAAACTACACAGAAGCATTGTATGAAACTTCTTTCTGTTCTGTGCATTCAACTAACAGAGTTGAACCTTACTTTTGATTGAGCCTTTCTGAAACACTCTTTCTGTAGAAACTGCAATTAGACATTCTGAGCGCTAAGAAGCCTCTATTGGGAAAAATAATATCTTCAAATAAAATCTACACAGAAGCATTGTGTGAAACTTATTTCTGATATGTTCATTAAGCTAACAGAGTTAAACCATACTTTTGATTGCGCAGTTCTGAACACTCTTTCTGTAGAAAATGCAAGTGGACATTCAGAGCGCTAAGAGGGTAATAGTGGAAAAAGGAATATATTCAAATATAAACTACACAGTAGCATTCTGTGAAAATTCTTTCTGTTCTGTGCATTCAACTAACAGAGTTGAACCTTACTTTTGATTGAGCCGTTCTGAAACTCTCTTTCTGTAGAATCTGCAATTGGACATGCTAAGCGCTAAGAGGCCTACATTGGGAAAAAAATATCTTCAAATAAAAACTACACAGATGCATTCTGTGAAACTTATTTCTGATCTGTAAATTCAGTTAACAGAGATAAAACATATTTTTGATTGAGCAGTTATGAAACACTCTTTTGGTAGAAAATGCAAGTGGAGATTCGGAGCGCTAAGATGGTAATAGTGGAAAAAGGAATGTCTTCAAATATAAACTACACAGAATCATTCGGTGAAACTTCTTTCTGATCTGTGCATTCAGCTAACAGAGTTAAACCATACTTTTGATTGAGCAGATCTGAACACTCTTTCTGTAGAAAATGCAACTGGACATTTGGAGCGCTAAGAGCGTAGTAGTGGAAAAAGGAATATATTCAAATATAAACTACACAGAAGCATTCTGTGAAACTTCTTTCTGATCTGAGCATTCAGCTAACAGAGTTAAACCATACTTTTGATTGAGCAGTTTTGAAACACTCTGTCTGTAGAAAATGCAACTGGACATTCGTAGCGCTAAGTGGGTAATAGTGGAAAAAAGAATATGTTCAAATATGAACTACACAGAAGCATTGTATGAAACTTCTTTCTGTTCTGTGCATTCAACTAACAGAGTTGAACCTTACTTTTGATTGAGCCTTTCTGAAACACTCTTTCTGTAGAAACTGCAATTGGACATTCTGAGCGCTAAGAGGCCTCTATTGGGAAAAATAATATCTTCAAATAAAAACTACACAGAAGCATTGTGTGAAACTTATTTCTGATATGTTCATTAAGCTAACAGAGTTAAACCATACTTTGGATTGCGCAGTTCTGAACACTCTTTCTGTAGAAAATGCAAGTGGACATTCGGAGCGCTAAGAGGGTAATAGTGGAAAAAGGAATATATTCAAATATAAACTACACAGTAGCATTCTGTGAAAATTCTTTCTGTTCTGTGCATTCAACTAACAGAGTTGAACCTTACTTTTGATTGAGCCGTTCTGAAACACTCTTTCTGTAGAAACTGCAATTGGACATGCTAAGCGCTAAGAGGCCTACATTGGGAAAAAGAATATCTTCAAATAAAA
The DNA here is from genome assembly GCF_028878055.3 of Symphalangus syndactylus. NCBI lineage: Eukaryota > Metazoa > Chordata > Mammalia > Primates > Hylobatidae > Symphalangus > Symphalangus syndactylus. Next base: position 2,665,419 of record NC_072432.2, on the reverse strand, counting down.
ACTACACAGATGCATTCTGTGAAACTTATTTCTGATCCTTAAATTCAGTTAACAGAGATAAAACATATTTTTGATTGAGCAGTTATGAAACACTCTTTTTGTAGAAAATGCAAGTGGAGATTCGGAGCGCTAAGAGGGTAATAGTGGAAAAAGGAATGTCTTCAAATATAAACTACACAGAATCATTCGGTGAAACTTCTTTCTGATCTGTGCATTCAGCTAACAGAGTTAAACCATACTTTTGATTGAGCAGATCTGAACACTCTTTCTGTAGAAAATGCAATTGGACATTTGGAGCGCTAAGAGCGTAGTAGTGGAAAAAGGAATATATTCAAATATAAACTACACAGAAGCATTCTGTGAAACTTCTTTCTGATCTGAGCATTCAGCTAACAGAGTTAAACCATACTTTTGATTGAGCAGTTTTGAAACACTCTGTCTGTAGAAAATGTAACTGGACATTCGTAGCGCTAAGTGGGTAATAGTGGAAAAAAGAATATGTTCAAATATGAACTACACAGAAGCATTGTATGAAACTTCTTTCTGTTCTGTGCATTCAACTAACAGAGTTGAACCTTACTTTTGATTGAGCCGTTCTGAAACACTCTTTCTGTAGAAACTGCAATTGGACATTCTGAGCGCTAAGAGGCCTATATTGGGAAAAAGAATGTCTACAAATAAAAACTACACAGAAGAATTGTGTGAAACTTCTTTCTGTTCTGTTTGTTCAACTAAAAGAGTTGAACCTTAGTTTTGATTGAGCCGTTCTGAAACACTCTTTCTGTAGAAAATGCAAGTGGAGATTCGGAGCGCTAAGAGGGTATTAGTGGAAAAAGGAATGTCTCCAAATATAAACTACACAGAATCATTCTGTGAAACTTCTTTCTGATCTGTGCATTCAGCTAACAGAGTTAAACCATACTTTTGATTGAGCAGATCTGAACATTCTTTCTGTAGAAAATGCAACTGGACATTTGGAGCGCTAAGAGCGTAGTAGTGGAAAAAGGAATATATTCAAATATAAACTACACAGAAGCATTCTGTGAAACTTCTTTCTGATCTGAGCATTCAGCTAACAGAGTTAAACCATACTTTTGATTGAGCAGTTTTTAAACACTCTGTCTGTAGAAAATGCAAATGGACATTCGTAGAACTAAGTGGGTAATAGTTTAAAAAAGAATATGTTCAAATATAAACTACACAGAAGCATTGTATGAAACTTCTTTCTGTTCTGTGCATTCAACTAACAGAGTTGAACCTTACTTTTGATTGAGCCTTTCTGAAACACTCTTTCTGTAGAAACTGCAATTAGACATTCTGAGCGCTAAGAAGCCTCTATTGGGAAAAATAATATCTTCAAATAAAATCTACACAGAAGCATTGTGTGAAACTTATTTCTGATATGTTCATTAAGCTAACAGAGTTAAACCATACTTTTGATTGCGCAGTTCTGAACACTCTTTCTGTAGAAAATGCAAGTGGACATTCAGAGCGCTAAGAGGGTAATAGTGGAAAAAGGAATATATTCAAATATAAACTACACAGTAGCATTCTGTGAAAATTCTTTCTGTTCTGTGCATTCAACTAACAGAGTTGAACCTTACTTTTGATTGAGCCGTTCTGAAACTCTCTTTCTGTAGAATCTGCAATTGGACATGCTAAGCGCTAAGAGGCCTACATTGGGAAAAAAATATCTTCAAATAAAAACTACACAGATGCATTCTGTGAAACTTATTTCTGATCTGTAAATTCAGTTAACAGAGATAAAACATATTTTTGATTGAGCAGTTATGAAACACTCTTTTGGTAGAAAATGCAAGTGGAGATTCGGAGCGCTAAGAGGGTAATAGTGGAAAAAGGAATGTCTTCAAATATAAACTACACAGAATCATTCGGTGAAACTTCTTTCTGATCTGTGCATTCAGCTAACAGAGTTAAACCATACTTTTGATTGAGCAGATCTGAACACTCTTTCTGTAGAAAATGCAACTGGACATTTGGAGCGCTAAGAGCGTAGTAGTGGAAAAAGGAATATATTCAAATATAAACTACACAGAAGCATTCTGTGAAACTTCTTTCTGATCTGAGCATTCAGCTAACAGAGTTAAACCATACTTTTGATTGAGCAGTTTTGAAACACTCTGTCTGTAGAAAATGCAACTGGACATTCGTAGCGCTAAGTGGGTAATAGTGGAAAAAAGAATATGTTCAAATATGAACTACACAGAAGCATTGTATGAAACTTCTTTCTGTTCTGTGCATTCAACTAACAGAGTTGAACCTTACTTTTGATTGAGCCTTTCTGAAACACTCTTTCTGTAGAAACTGCAATTGGACATTCTGAGCGCTAAGAGGCCTCTATTGGGAAAAATAATATCTTCAAATAAAAACTACACAGAAGCATTGTGTGAAACTTATTTCTGATATGTTCATTAAGCTAACAGAGTTAAACCATACTTTGGATTGCGCAGTTCTGAACACTCTTTCTGTAGAAAATGCAAGTGGACATTCGGAGCGCTAAGAGGGTAATAGTGGAAAAAGGAATATATTCAAATATAAACTACACAGTAGCATTCTGTGAAAATTCTTTCTGTTCTGTGCATTCAACTAACAGAGTTGAACCTTACTTTTGATTGAGCCGTTCTGAAACACTCTTTCTGTAGAAACTGCAATTGGACATGCTAAGCGCTAAGAGGCCTACATTGGGAAAAAGAATATCTTCAAATAAAAACTACACAGATGCATTCTGTGAAACTTATTTCTGATCCTTAAATTCAGTTAACAGAGATAAAACATATTTTTGATTGAGCAGTTATGAAACACTCTTTTTGTAGAAAATGCAAGTGGAGATTCGGAGCGCTAAGAGGGTAATAGTGGAAAAAGGAATGTCTTCAAATATAAACTACACAGAATCATTCGGTGAAACTTCTTTCTGATCTGTGCATTCAGCTAACAGAGTTAAACCATACTTTTGATTGAGCAGATCTGAACACTCTTTCTGTAGAAAATGCAACTGGACATTTGGAGCGCTAAGAGCGTAGTAGTGGAAAAAGGAATATATTCAAATATAAACTACACAGAAGCATTCTGTGAAACTTCTTTCTGATCTGAGCATTCAGCTAACAGAGTTAAACCATACTTTTGATTGAGCAGTTTTGAAACACTCTGTCTGTAGAAAATGTAACTGGACATTCGTAGCGCTAAGTGGGTAATAGTGGAAAAAAGAATATGTTCAAATATGAACTACACAGAAGCATTGTATGAAACTTCTTTCTGTTCTGTGCATTCAACTAACAGAGTTGAACCTTACTTTTGATTGAGCCGTTCTGAAACACTCTTTCTGTAGAAACTGCAATTGGACATTCTGAGCGCTAAGAGGCCTATATTGGGAAAAAGAATGTCTACAAATAAAAACTACACAGAAGAATTGTGTGAAACTTCTTTCTGTTCTGTTTGTTCAACTAAAAGAGTTGAACCTTAGTTTTGATTGAGCCGTTCTGAAACACTCTTTCTGTAGAAAATGCAAGTGGAGATTCGGAGCGCTAAGAGGGTATTAGTGGAAAAAGGAATGTCTCCAAATATAAACTACACAGAATCATTCTGTGAAACTTCTTTCTGATCTGTGCATTCAGCTAACAGAGTTAAACCATACTTTTGATTGAGCAGATCTGAACATTCTTTCTGTAGAAAATGCAACTGGACATTTGGAGCGCTAAGAGCGTAGTAGTGGAAAAAGGAATATATTCAAATATAAACTACACAGAAGCATTCTGTGAAACTTCTTTCTGATCTGAGCATTCAGCTAACAGAGTTAAACCATACTTTTGATTGAGCAGTTTTTAAACACTCTGTCTGTAGAAAATGCAAATGGACATTCGTAGAACTAAGTGGGTAATAGTTTAAAAAAGAATATGTTCAAATATAAACTACACAGAAGCATTGTATGAAACTTCTTTCTGTTCTGTGCATTCAACTAACAGAGTTGAACCTTACTTTTGATTGAGCCTTTCTGAAACACTCTTTCTGTAGAAACTGCAATTAGACATTCTGAGCGCTAAGAAGCCTCTATTGGGAAAAATAATATCTTCAAATAAAATCTACACAGAAGCATTGTGTGAAACTTATTTCTGATATGTTCATTAAGCTAACAGAGTTAAACCATACTTTTGATTGCGCAGTTCTGAACACTCTTTCTGTAGAAAATGCAAGTGGACATTCAGAGCGCTAAGAGGGTAATAGTGGAAAAAGGAATATATTCAAATATAAACTACACAGTAGCATTCTGTGAAAATTCTTTCTGTTCTGTGCATTCAACTAACAGAGTTGAACCTTACTTTTGATTGAGCCGTTCTGAAACTCTCTTTCTGTAGAATCTGCAATTGGACATGCTAAGCGCTAAGAGGCCTACATTGGGAAAAAAATATCTTCAAATAAAAACTACACAGATGCATTCTGTGAAACTTATTTCTGATCTGTAAATTCAGTTAACAGAGATAAAACATATTTTTGATTGAGCAGTTATGAAACACTCTTTTTGTAGAAAATGCAAGTGGAGATTCGGAGCGCTAAGAGGGTAATAGTGGAAAAAGGAATGTCTTCAAATATAAACTACACAGAATCATTCGGTGAAACTTCTTTCTGATCTGTGCATTCAGCTAACAGAGTTAAACCATACTTTTGATTGAGCAGATCTGAACACTCTTTCTGTAGAAAATGCAACTGGACATTTGGAGCGCTAAGAGCGTAGTAGTGGAAAAAGGAATATATTCAAATATAAACTACACAGAAGCATTCTGTGAAACTTCTTTCTGATCTGAGCATTCAGCTAACAGAGTTAAACCATACTTTTGATTGAGCAGTTTTGAAACACTCTGTCTGTAGAAAATGCAACTGGACATTCGTAGCGCTAAGTGGGTAATAGTGGAAAAAAGAATATGTTCAAATATGAACTACACAGAAGCATTGTATGAAACTTCTTTCTGTTCTGTGCATTCAACTAACAGAGTTGAACCTTACTTTTGATTGAGCCGTTCTGAAACACTCTTTCTGTAGAAACTGCAATTGGACATTCTGAGCGCTAAGAGGCCTATATTGGGAAAAAGAATGTCTACAAATAAAAACTACACAGAAGAATTGTGTGAAACTACTTTCTGTTCTGTTTGTTCAACTAAAAGAGTTGAACCTTAGTTTTGATTGAGCCGTTCTGAAACACTCTTTCTGTAGAAAATGCAAGTGGAGATTCGGAGCGCTAATAGGGTATTAGTGGAAAAAGGAATGTCTCCAAATATAAACTACACAGAATCATTCTGTGAAACTTCTTTCTGATCTGTGCATTCAGCTAACAGAGTTAAACCATACTTTTGATTGAGCAGATCTGAACATTCTTTCTGTAGAAAATGCAACTGGACATTTGGAGCGCTAAGAGCGTAGTAGTGGAAAAAGGAATATATTCAAATATAAACTACACAGAAGCATTCTGTGAAACTTCTTTCTGATCTGAGCATTCAGCTAACAGAGTTAAACCATAGTTTTGATTGAGCAGTTTTTAAACACTCTGTCTGTAGAAAATGCAAATGGACATTCGTAGAAAAAAGTGGGTAATAGTTTAAAAAAGAAGATGTTCAAATATAAACTACACAGAAGCATTGTATGAAACTTCTTTCTGTTCTGTGCATTCAACTAACAGAGTTGAACCTTACTTTTGATTGAGCCTTTCTGAAACACTCTTTCTGTAGAAACTGCAATTGGACATTCTGAGCGCTAAGAGGCCTCTATTGGGAAAAATAATATCTTCAAATAAAAACTACACAGAAGCATTGTGTGAAACTTATTTCTGATATGTTCATTAAGCTAACAGAGTTAAACCATACTTTTGATTGCGCAGTTCTGAACACTCTTTCTGTAGAAAATGCAAGTGGACATTCAGAGCGCTAAGAGGGTAATAGTGGAAAAAGGAATATATTCAAATATAAACTACACAGTAGCATTCTGTGAAAATTCTTTCTGTTCTGTGCATTCAACTAACAGAGTTGAACCTTACTTTTGATTGAGCCGTTCTGAAACTCTTTTTCTGTAGAAACTGCAATTGGACATGCTAAGCGCTAAGAGGCCTACATTGGGAAAAAAATATCTTCAAATAAAAACTACACAGATGCATTCTGTGAAACTTATTTCTGATCTGTAAATTCAGTTAACAGAGATAAAACATATTTTTGATTGAGCAGTTATGAAACACTCTTTTTGTAGAAAATGCAAGTGGAGATTCGGAGCGCTAAGAGGGTAATAGTGGAAAAAGGAATGTCTTCAAATATAAACTACACAGAATCATTCGGTGAAACTTCTTTCTGATCTGTGCATTCAGCTAACAGAGTTAAACCATACTTTTGATTGAGCAGATCTGAACACTCTTTCTGTAGAAAATGCAACTGGACATTTGGAGCGCTAAGAGCGTAGTAGTGGAAAATGGAATATATTCAAATATAAACTACACAGAAGCATTCTGTGAAACTTCTTTCTGATCTGAGCATTCAGCTGACAGAGTTATACCATACTTTTGATTGAGCAGTTTTGAAACACTCTGTCTGTAGAAAATGCAACTGGACATTCGTAGCGCTAAGTGGGTAATAGTGGAAAAAAGAATATGTTCAAATATAAACTACACAGAAGCATTGTATGAAACTTCTTTCTGTTCTGTGCATTCAACTAACAGAGTTGAACCTTACTTTTGATTGAGCCTTTCTGAAACACTCTTTCTGTAGAAACTGCAATTGGACATTCTGAGCGCTAAGAGGCCTCTATTGGGAAAAATAATATCTTCAAATAAAAACTACACAGAAGCATTGTGTGAAACTTATTTCTGATATGTTCATTAAGCTAACAGAGTTAAACCATACTTTGGATTGCGCAGTTCTGAAAACTCTTTCTGTAGAAAATGCAAGTGGACATTCGGAGCGCTAAGAGGGTAATAGTGGAAAAAGGAATATATTCAAATATAAACTACACAGTAGCATTCTGTGAAAATTCTTTCTGTTCTGTGCATTCAACTAACAGAGTTGAACCTTACTTTTGATTGAGCCGTTCTGAAACACTCTTTCTGTAGAAACTGCAATTGGACATGCTAAGCGCTAAGAGGCCTACATTGGGAAAAAGAATATCTTCAAATAAAAACTACACAGATGCATTCTGTGAAACTTATTTCTGATCCTTAAATTCAGTTAACAGAGATAAAACATATTTTTGATTGAGCAGTTATGAAACACTCTTTTTGTAGAAAATGCAAGTGGAGATTCGGAGCGCTAAGAGGGTAATAGTGGAAAAAGGAATGTCTTCAAATATAAACTACACAGAATCATTCGGTGAAACTTCTTTCTGATCTGTGCATTCAGCTAACAGAGTTAAACCATACTTTTGATTGAGCAGATCTGAACACTCTTTCTGTAGAAAATGCAACTGGACATTTGGAGCGCTAAGAGCGTAGTAGTGGAAAAAGGAATATATTCAAATATAAACTACACAGAAGCATTCTGTGAAACTTCTTTCTGATCTGAGCATTCAGCTAACAGAGTTAAACCATACTTTTGATTGAGCAGTTTTGAAACACTCTGTCTGTAGAAAATGCAACTGGACATTCGTAGCGCTAAGTGGGTAATAGTGGAAAAAAGAATATGTTCAAATATGAACTACACAGAAGCATTGTATGAAACTTCTTTCTGTTCTGTGCATTCAACTAACAGAGTTGAACCTTACTTTTGATTGAGCCGTTCTGAAACACTCTTTCTGTAGAAACTGCAATTGGACATTCTGAGCGCTAAGAGGCCTATATTGGGAAAAAGAATGTCTACAAATAAAAACTACACAGAAGAATTGTGTGAAACTTCTTTCTGTTCTGTTTGTTCAACTAAAAGAGTTGAACCTTAGTTTTGATTGAGCCGTTCTGAAACACTCTTTCTGTAGAAAATGCAAGTGGAGATTCGGAGCGCTAAGAGGGTATTAGTGGAAAAAGGAATGTCTCCAAATATAAACTACACAGAATCATTCTGTGAAACTTCTTTCTGATCTGTGCATTCAGCTAACAGAGTTAAACCATACTTTTGATTGAGCAGATCTGAACATTCTTTCTGTAGAAAATGCAACTGGACATTTGGAGCGCTAAGAACGTAGTAGTGGAAAAAGGAATATATTCAAATATAAACTACACAGAAGCATTCTGTGAAATTTCTTTCTGATCTGAGCATTCAGCTAACAGAGTTAAACCATAGTTTTGATTGAGCAGTTTTGAAACACTCTGTCTGTAGAAAATGCAAATGGACATTCGTAGAAAAAAGTGGGTAATAGTTTAAAAAAGAAGATGTTCAAATATAAACTACACAGAAGCATTGTATGAAACTTCTTTCTGTTCTGTGCATTCAACTAACAGAGTTGAACCTTACTTTTGATTGAGCCTTTCTGAAACACTCTTTCTGTAGAAACTGCAATTGGACATTCTGAGCGCTAAGAGGCCTCTATTGGGAAAAATAATATCTTCAAATAAAAACTACACAGAAGCATTGTGTGAAACTTATTTCTGATATGTTCATTAAGCTAACAGAGTTAAACCATACTTTTGATTGCGCAGTTCTGAACACTCTTTCTGTAGAAAATGCAAGTGGACATTCAGAGCGCTAAGAGGGTAATAGTGGAAAAAGGAATATATTCAAATATAAACTACACAGTAGCATTCTGTGAAAATTCTTTCTGTTCTGTGCATTCAACTAACAGAGTTGAACCTTACTTTTGATTGAGCCGTTCTGAAACTCTTTTTCTGTAGAAACTGCAATTGGACATGCTAAGCGCTAAGAGGCCTACATTGGGAAAAAAATATCTTCAAATAAAAACTACACAGATGCATTCTGTGAAACTTATTTCTGATCTGTAAATTCAGTTAACAGAGATAAAACATATTTTTGATTGAGCAGTTATGAAACACTCTTTTTGTAGAAAATGCAAGTGGAGATTCGGAGCGCTAAGAGGGTAATAGTGGAAAAAGGAATGTCTTCAAATATAAACTACACAGAATCATTCGGTGAAACTTCTTTCTGATCTGTGCATTCAGCTAACAGAGTTAAACCATACTTTTGATTGAGCAGATCTGAACACTCTTTCTGTAGAAAATGCAACTGGACATTTGGAGCGCTAAGAGCGTAGTAGTGGAAAATGGAATATATTCAAATATAAACTACACAGAAGCATTCTGTGAAACTTCTTTCTGATCTGAGCATTCAGCTGACAGAGTTAAACCATACTTTTGATTGAGCAGTTTTGAAACACTCTGTCTGTAGAAAATGCAACTGGACATTCGTAGCGCTAAGTGGTTAATAGTGGAAAAAACAATATGTTCAAATATAAACTACACAGAAGCATTGTATGAAACTTCTTTCTGTTCTGTGCATTCAACTAACAGAGTTGAACCTTACTTTGATTGAGCCGTTCTGAAACACTCTTTCTGTAGAAACTGCAATTGGACATTCTGAGCGCTAAGAGGACTATATTGGGAAAAAGAATGTCTACAAATAAAAACTACACAGAAGCATTGTGTGAAACTTCTTTCTGTTCTGTTTGTTCAACTAAAAGAGTTGAACCTTAGTTTTGATTGCGCAGTTCTGAAAACTCTTTCTGTAGAAAATGCAAGTGGACATTCGGAGCGCTAAGAGGGTAATAGTGGAAAAAGGAATATATTCAAATATAAACTACACAGTAGCATTCTGTGAAAATTCTTCCTGTTCTGTGCATTCAACTAACAGAGTTGAACCTTACTTTTGATTGAGCCGTTCTGAAACACTCTTTCTGTAGAAACTGCAATTGGACATGCTAAGCGCTAAGAGGCCTACATTGGGAAAAAGAATATCTTCAAATAAAAACTACACAGATGCATTCTGTGAAACTTATTTCTGATCTGTAAATTCAGTTAACAGAGATAAAACATATTTTTGATTGAGCAGTTATGAAACACTCTTTTTGTAGAAAATGCAAGTGGAGATTCGGAGCGCTAAGAGGGTAATAGTGGAAAAAGGAATGTCTTCAAATATAAACTACAGAGAATAATTCGATGAAACTTCTTTCTGATCTGTGCATTCAGCTAACAGAGTTAAACCATACTTTTGATTGAGCAGATCTGAACACTCTTTCTGTAGAAAATGCAACTGGACATTTGGAGCGCTAAGAGCCTAGTAGTGGAAAAAGGAATATATTCAAATATAAACTACACAGAAGTATTCTGTGAAACTTCTTTCTGATCTGAGCATTCAGCTAACAGAGTTAAACCATACTTTTGATTGAGCAGTTTTGAAACACTCTGTCTGTAGAAAATGCAACTGGACATTCGTAGCGCTAAGTGGGTAATAGTGGAAAAAAGAATATGTTCAAATATAAGCTACACAGAAGCATTGTATGAAACTTCTTTCTGTTCTGTGCATTCAACTAACAGAGTTGAACCTTACTTTTGATTGAGCCTTTCTGAAACACTCTTTCTGTAGAAACTGCAATTGGACATTCTGAGCGCTAAGAGGACTCTATTGGGAAAAATAATATCTTCAAATAAAAACTACACAGAAGCATTGTGTGAAACTTATTTCTGATATGTTCATTAAGCTAACAGAGTTAAACCATACTTTTGATGGCGCAGTTCTGAACACTCTTTCTGTAGAAAATGCAAGTGGACATTCGGAACGCTAAGAGGGTAATAGTGGAAAAAGGAGTATATTCAAATATAAACTACACAGTAGCATTCGGTGAAAATTCTTTCTGTTCTGTGCATTCAACTAACAGAGTTGAACCCTACTTTTGATTGAGCCATTCTGAAACACTCTTTCTGTAGAATCTGCAATTGGACATGCTAAGCGCTAAGAGGCCTACATTGGAAAAAATATATCTTCAAATAAAAACTACACAGATGCATTCTGTGAAACTTATTTCTGATCTGTAAATTCAGTTAACAGAGATAAAACATATTTTTGATTGAGCAGTTATGAAACACTCTTTTTGTAGAAAATGCAAGTGGAGATTCGGAGCGCTAAGAGGGTAATAGTGGAAAAAGGAATGTCTTCAAATATAAACTACACAGAATCATTCGGTGAAACTTCTTTCTGATCTGTCCATTCAGCTAACATAATTAAACCATAGTTTTGATTGAGCAGATCTGAAGACTCTTTCTGTAGAAAATGCAACTGGACATTTGGAGCGCTAAGAGCGTAGTAGTGGAAAAAGGAATATATTCAAATATAAACTACACAGAAGCATTCTGTGAAACTTCTTTCTGATCTGAGCATTCAGCTAACAGAGTTAAACCATACTTATGATTGAGCAGTTTTGAAACACTCTGTCTGTAGAAAATGCAACTGGACATTCGTAGCGCTAAGTGGGTAATAGTGGAAAAAAGAATATGTTCAAATATAAACTACACAGAAGCATTGTATGAAACTTCTTTCTGTTCTGTGCATTCAACTAACAGAGTTGAACCTTACTTTTGATTGAGCCGTTCTGAAACACTCTTTCTGTAGAAACTGCAATTGGTCATTCTGAGCGCTAAGAGGCCTATATTGGGAAAAAGAATGTCTACAAATAAAAACTACACAGAAGAATTGTGTGAAACTTCTTTCTGTTCTGTTTGTTCAACTAAAAGAGTTGAACCTTAGTTTTGATTGAGCCGTTCTGAAACACTCTTTATGTAGAAAATGCAAGTGGAGATTCGGAGCGATAAGAGGGTAATAGTGGAAAAAGGAATGTCTCCAAATATAAACTACACAGAATCATTCTGTGAAACTTCTTTCTGATCTGTGCATTCAGCTAACAGAGTTAAACCATACTTTTGATTCAGCAGATCTGAACACTCTTTCTGTAGAAAATGCAACTAGACATTTGGAGCGCTAAGAGAGTAGTAGTGGAAAAAGGAATATATTCAAATATAAACTACACAGAAGCATTCTGTGAAACTTCTTTCTGATCTGAGCATTCAGCTAACAGTGTTAAACCATACTTTTGATTGAGCAGTTTTGAAACACTCTGTCTGTAGAAAATGCAACTGGACATTCGTAGCGCTAAGTGGGTAATAGTGGAAAAAAGAATATGTTCAAATATAAACTACACAGAAGCATTGTATGAAACTTCTTTCTGTTCTGTGCATTCAACTAACAGAGTTGAACCTTACTTTTGATTGAGCCTTTCTGAAACACTCTTTCTGTAGAATCTGCAATTGGACATTCTGAGCGCTAAGAGTCCTATATTGGGAAAAATAATATCTTCAAATAAAAACTACACAGAAGCATTGTGTGAAACTTATTTCTGATATGTTCATTAGGCTAACAGAGTTAAACCATACTTTCGATTGCGCAGTTCTGAACACTCTTTCTGTAGAAACTGCAAGTGGACATTCGGAGCGCTAAGAGGGTAATAGTGGAAAAAGGAATATATTCAAATATAAACTACACAGTAGCATTCTGTGAAAATTATTTCTGTTCTGTGCATTCAACTAACAGAGTTGAACCTTACTTTTGATTGAGCCGTTCTGAAACACTCTTTCTGTAGAAACTGCAATTGGACATGCTAAGCGCTAAGAGGCCTACATTGGGAAAAAGAATATCTTCAAATAAAAACTACACAGATGCATTCTGTGAAACTTATTTCTGATCCTTAAATTCAGTTAACAGAGATAAAACATATTTTTGATTGAGCAGTTATGAAACACTCTTTTTGTAGAAAATGCAAGTGGAGATTCGGAGCGCTAAGAGGGTAATAGTGGAAAAAGGAATGTCTTCAAATATAAACTACACAGAATCATTCGGTGAAACTTCTTTCTGATCTGTGCATTCAGCTAACAGAGTTAAACCATACTTTTGATTGAGCAGATCTGAACACTCTTTCTGTAGAAAATGCAACTGGACATTTGGAGCGCTAAGAGCGTAGTAGTGGAAAAAGGAATATATTCAAATATAAACTACACAGAAGCATTGCATGAAACTTCTTTCTGTTCTGTGCATTGAACTAACAGAGTTGAACCTTACTTTTGATTGAGCCGTTCTGAAACACTCTTTCTGTAGAAACTGCAATTGGACATTCTGAGCGCTAAGAGGCCTCTATTGGGAAATATAATATCTTCAAATAAAAACTACACAGAAGCATTGTGTGAAACTTATTTCTGATATGTTCATTAAGCTAACAGAGTTAAACCATACTTTTGATTGCGCAGTTCTGAACACTCTTTCTGTAGAAAATGCAAGTGGACCTTCGGAGCGCTAAGAGGGTAATAGTGGAAAAAGGAATATATTCAAATATAAACTACACAGTAGCATTCTGTGAAAACTCTTACTGTTCTGTGCATTCAGATAACAGAGTTGAACCTTACTTTTGATTGAGCCGTTCTGAAACACTCTTTCTGTAGAAACTGCAATTGGACATGCTAAGCGCTAAGAGGCCTACATTGGGAAAAAGAATATCTTCAAATAAAAACTACACAGATGCATTCTGTGAAACTTATTTCTGATCTGTAAATTCAGTTAACAGAGATAAAACATATTTTTGATTGAGCAGTTATGAAACACTCTTTTTGTAGAAAATGCAAGTGGAGATTCGGAGCGCTAAGAGGGTAATAGTGGAAAAAGGAATGTCTTGAAATATAAACTACACAGAATCATTCGGTGAAACTTCTTTCTGATCTGTGCATTCAGCTAACAGAGTTAAACCATACTTTTGATTGAGCAGATCAGAACACTCTTTCTGTAGAAAATGCAACTGGACATTTGGAGCGCTAAGAGCGTAGTAGTGGAAAAAGGAATATATTCAAATATAAACTACACAGAAGCATTCTGTGAAACTTCTTTCTGATCTGAGCATTCAGCTAACAGAGTTAAACCATACTTTTGATTGAGCAGTTTTGAAACACTCTGTCTGTAGAAAATGCAACTGGACATTCGTAGCGCTAAGTGGGTAATAGTGGAAAAAAGAATATGTTCAAATATAAACTACACAGAAGCATTCTGTGAAACTTCTTGCTGTTCTGTGCATTCAACTAACAGAGTTGAACCTTACTTTTGATTGAGCCGTTCTGAAACACTCTTTCTGTAGAAACTGCAATTGGACATTCTGAGCGCTAAGAGTCCCATATTGGGAAAAAGAATGTCTACAAATAAAAACTACACAGAAGAATTGTGTGAAACTTCTTTCTGTTCTGTTTGTTCAACTAAAAGAGTTGAACCTTAGTTTTGATTGAGCCGTTCTGAAACACTCTTTCTGTAGAAAATGCAAGTGGAGATTCGGAGCGCTAAGAGGGTAATAGTGGAAAAAGGAATGTCTCCAAATATAAACTACACAGAATCATTCTGTGAAACTTCTTTCTGATCTGTGCATTCAGCTAACAGAGTTAAACCATACCTTTGATTGAGCAGATCTGAACACTCTTTCTGTGGAAAATGCAACTGGACATTTGGAGCGCTAAGAACGTAGTAGTGGAAAAAGGAATATATTCAAATATAAACTACACAGAAGCATTCTGTGAAATTTCTTTCTGATCTGAGCATTCAGCTAACAGAGTTAAACCATAGTTTTGATTGAGCAGTTTTGAAACACTCTGTCTGTAGAAAATGCAAATGGACATTCGTAGAAAAAAGTGGGTAATAGTTTAAAAAAGAAGATGTTCAAATATAAACTACACAGAAGCATTGTATGAAACTTCTTTCTGTTCTGTGCATTCAACTAACAGAGTTGAACCTTACTTTTGATTGAGCCTTTCTGAAACACTCTTTCTGTAGAAACTGCAATTGGACATTCTGAGCGCTAAGAGGCCTCTATTGGGAAAAATAATATCTTCAAATAAAAACTACACAGAAGCATTGTGTGAAACTTATTTCTGATATGTTCATTAAGCTAACAGAGTTAAACCATACTTTTGATTGCGCAGTTCTGAACACTCTTTCTGTAGAAAATGCAAGTGGACATTCAGAGCGCTAAGAGGGTAATAGTGGAAAAAGGAATATATTCAAATATAAACTACACAGTAGCATTCTGTGAAAATTCTTTCTGTTCTGTGCATTCAACTAACAGAGTTGAACCTTACTTTTGATTGAGCCGTTCTGAAACTCTTTTTCTGTAGAAACTGCAATTGGACATGCTAAGCGCTAAGAGGCCTACATTGGGAAAAAAATATCTTCAAATAAAAACTACACAGATGCATTCTGTGAAACTTATTTCTGATCTGTAAATTCAGTTAACAGAGATAAAACATATTTTTGATTGAGCAGTTATGAAACACTCTTTTTGTAGAAAATGCAAGTGGAGATTCGGAGCGCTAAGAGGGTAATAGTGGAAAAAGGAATGTCTTCAAATATAAACTACACAGAATCATTCGGTGAAACTTCTTTCTGATCTGTGCATTCAGCTAACAGAGTTAAACCATACTTTTGATTGAGCAGATCTGAACACTCTTTCTGTAGAAAATGCAACTGGACATTTGGAGCGCTAAGAGCGTAGTAGTGGAAAATGGAATATATTCAAATATAAACTACACAGAAGCATTCTGTGAAACTTCTTTCTGATCTGAGCATTCAGCTGACAGAGTTAAACCATACTTTTGATTGAGCAGTTTTGAAACACTCTGTCTGTAGAAAATGCAACTGGACATTCGTAGCGCTAAGTGGTTAATAGTGGAAAAAACAATATGTTCAAATATAAACTACACAGAAGCATTGTATGAAACTTCTTTCTGTTCTGTGCATTCAACTAACAGAGTTGAACCTTACTTTGATTGAGCCGTTCTGAAACACTCTTTCTGTAGAAACTGCAATTGGACATTCTGAGCGCTAAGAGGACTATATTGGGAAAAAGAATGTCTACAAATAAAAACTACACAGAAGCATTGTGTGAAACTTCTTTCTGTTCTGTTTGTTCAACTAAAAGAGTTGAACCTTAGTTTTGATTGCGCAGTTCTGAAAACTCTTTCTGTAGAAAATGCAAGTGGACATTCGGAGCGCTAAGAGGGTAATAGTGGAAAAAGGAATATATTCAAATATAAACTACACAGTAGCATTCTGTGAAAATTCTTCCTGTTCTGTGCATTCAACTAACAGAGTTGAACCTTACTTTTGATTGAGCCGTTCTGAAACACTCTTTCTGTAGAAACTGCAATTGGACATGCTAAGCGCTAAGAGGCCTACATTGGGAAAAAGAATATCTTCAAATAAAAACTACACAGATGCATTCTGTGAAACTTATTTCTGATCTGTAAATTCAGTTAACAGAGATAAAACATATTTTTGATTGAGCAGTTATGAAACACTCTTTTTGTAGAAAATGCAAGTGGAGATTCGGAGCGCTAAGAGGGTAATAGTGGAAAAAGGAATGTCTTCAAATATAAACTACAGAGAATAATTCGATGAAACTTCTTTCTGATCTGTGCATTCAGCTAACAGAGTTAAACCATACTTTTGATTGAGCAGATCTGAACACTCTTTCTGTAGAAAATGCAACTGGACATTTGGAGCGCTAAGAGCCTAGTAGTGGAAAAAGGAATATATTCAAATATAAACTACACAGAAGTATTCTGTGAAACTTCTTTCTGATCTGAGCATTCAGCTAACAGAGTTAAACCATACTTTTGATTGAGCAGTTTTGAAACACTCTGTCTGTAGAAAATGCAACTGGACATTCGTAGCGCTAAGTGGGTAATAGTGGAAAAAAGAATATGTTCAAATATAAGCTACACAGAAGCATTGTATGAAACTTCTTTCTGTTCTGTGCATTCAACTAACAGAGTTGAACCTTACTTTTGATTGAGCCTTTCTGAAACACTCTTTCTGTAGAAACTGCAATTGGACATTCTGAGCGCTAAGAGGACTCTATTGGGAAAAATAATATCTTCAAATAAAAACTACACAGAAGCATTGTGTGAAACTTATTTCTGATATGTTCATTAAGCTAACAGAGTTAAACCATACTTTTGATGGCGCAGTTCTGAACACTCTTTCTGTAGAAAATGCAAGTGGACATTCGGAACGCTAAGAGGGTAATAGTGGAAAAAGGAATATATTCAAATATAAACTACACAGTAGCATTCGGTGAAAATTCTTTCTGTTCTGTGCATTCAACTAACAGAGTTGAACCCTACTTTTGATTGAGCCATTCTGAAACACTCTTTCTGTAGAATCTGCAATTGGACATGCTAAGCGCTAAGAGGCCTACATTGGAAAAAATATATCTTCAAATAAAAACTACACAGATGCATTCTGTGAAACTTATTTCTGATCTGTAAATTCAGTTAACAGAGATAAAACATATTTTTGATTGAGCAGTTATGAAACACTCTTTTTGTAGAAAATGCAAGTGGAGATTCGGAGCGCTAAGAGGGTAATAGTGGAAAAAGGAATGTCTTCAAATATAAACTACACAGAATCATTCGGTGAAACTTCTTTCTGATCTGTCCATTCAGCTAACATAATTAAACCATAGTTTTGATTGAGCAGATCTGAAGACTCTTTCTGTAGAAAATGCAACTGGACATTTGGAGCGCTAAGAGCGTAGTAGTGGAAAAAGGAATATATTCAAATATAAACTACACAGAAGCATTCTGTGAAACTTCTTTCTGATCTGAGCATTCAGCTAACAGAGTTAAACCATACTTATGATTGAGCAGTTTTGAAACACTCTGTCTGTAGAAAATGCAACTGGACATTCGTAGCGCTAAGTGGGTAATAGTGGAAAAAAGAATATGTTCAAATATAAACTACACAGAAGCATTGTATGAAACTTCTTTCTGTTCTGTGCATTCAACTAACAGAGTTGAACCTTACTTTTGATTGAGCCGTTCTGAAACACTCTTTCTGTAGAAACTGCAATTGGTCATTCTGAGCGCTAAGAGGCCTATATTGGGAAAAAGAATGTCTACAAATAAAAACTACACAGAAGAATTGTGTGAAACTTCTTTCTGTTCTGTTTGTTCAACTAAAAGAGTTGAACCTTAGTTTTGATTGAGCCGTTCTGAAACACTCTTTATGTAGAAAATGCAAGTGGAGATTCGGAGCGATAAGAGGGTAATAGTGGAAAAAGGAATGTCTCCAAATATAAACTACACAGAATCATTCTGTGAAACTTCTTTCTGATCTGTGCATTCAGCTAACAGAGTTAAACCATACTTTTGATTCAGCAGATCTGAACACTCTTTCTGTAGAAAATGCAACTAGACATTTGGAGCGCTAAGAGAGTAGTAGTGGAAAAAGGAATATATTCAAATATAAACTACACAGAAGCATTCTGTGAAACTTCTTTCTGATCTGAGCATTCAGCTAACAGTGTTAAACCATACTTTTGATTGAGCAGTTTTGAAACACTCTGTCTGTAGAAAATGCAACTGGACATTCGTAGCGCTAAGTGGGTAATAGTGGAAAAAAGAATATGTTCAAATATAAACTACACAGAAGCATTGTATGAAACTTCTTTCTGTTCTGTGCATTCAACTAACAGAGTTGAACCTTACTTTTGATTGAGCCTTTCTGAAACACTCTTTCTGTAGAATCTGCAATTGGACATTCTGAGCGCTAAGAGTCCTATATTGGGAAAAATAATATCTTCAAATAAAAACTACACAGAAGCATTGTGTGAAACTTATTTCTGATATGTTCATTAGGCTAACAGAGTTAAACCATACTTTCGATTGCGCAGTTCTGAACACTCTTTCTGTAGAAACTGCAAGTGGACATTCGGAGCGCTAAGAGGGTAATAGTGGAAAAAGGAATATATTCAAATATAAACTACACAGTAGCATTCTGTGAAAATTATTTCTGTTCTGTGCATTCAACTAACAGAGTTGAACCTTACTTTTGATTGAGCCGTTCTGAAACACTCTTTCTGTAGAAACTGCAATTGGACATGCTAAGCGCTAAGAGGCCTACATTGGGAAAAAGAATATCTTCAAATAAAAACTACACAGATGCATTCTGTGAAACTTATTTCTGATCCTTAAATTCAGTTAACAGAGATAAAACATATTTTTGATTGAGCAGTTATGAAACACTCTTTTTGTAGAAAATGCAAGTGGAGATTCGGAGCGCTAAGAGGGTAATAGTGGAAAAAGGAATGTCTTCAAATATAAACTACACAGAATCATTCGGTGAAACTTCTTTCTGATCTGTGCATTCAGCTAACAGAGTTAAACCATACTTTTGATTGAGCAGATCTGAACACTCTTTCTGTAGAAAATGCAACTGGACATTTGGAGCGCTAAGAGCGTAGTAGTGGAAAAAGGAATATATTCAAATATAAACTACACAGAAGCATTGCATGAAACTTCTTTCTGTTCTGTGCATTGAACTAACAGAGTTGAACCTTACTTTTGATTGAGCCGTTCTGAAACACTCTTTCTGTAGAAACTGCAATTGGACATTCTGAGCGCTAAGAGGCCTCTATTGGGAAATATAATATCTTCAAATAAAAACTACACAGAAGCATTGTGTGAAACTTATTTCTGATATGTTCATTAAGCTAACAGAGTTAAACCATACTTTTGATTGCGCAGTTCTGAACACTCTTTCTGTAGAAAATGCAAGTGGACCTTCGGAGCGCTAAGAGGGTAATAGTGGAAAAAGGAATATATTCAAATATAAACTACACAGTAGCATTCTGTGAAAACTCTTACTGTTCTGTGCATTCAGATAACAGAGTTGAACCTTACTTTTGATTGAGCCGTTCTGAAACACTCTTTCTGTAGAAACTGCAATTGGACATGCTAAGCGCTAAGAGGCCTACATTGGGAAAAAGAATATCTTCAAATAAAAACTACACAGATGCATTCTGTGAAACTTATTTCTGATCTGTAAATTCAGTTAACAGAGATAAAACATATTTTTGATTGAGCAGTTATGAAACACTCTTTTTGTAGAAAATGCAAGTGGAGATTCGGAGCGCTAAGAGGGTAATAGTGGAAAAAGGAATGTCTTGAAATATAAACTACACAGAATCATTCGGTGAAACTTCTTTCTGATCTGTGCATTCAGCTAACAGAGTTAAACCATACTTTTGATTGAGCAGATCAGAACACTCTTTCTGTAGAAAATGCAACTGGACATTTGGAGCGCTAAGAGCGTAGTAGTGGAAAAAGGAATATATTCAAATATAAACTACACAGAAGCATTCTGTGAAACTTCTTTCTGATCTGAGCATTCAGCTAACAGAGTTAAACCATACTTTTGATTGAGCAGTTTTGAAACACTCTGTCTGTAGAAAATGCAACTGGACATTCGTAGCGCTAAGTGGGTAATAGTGGAAAAAAGAATATGTTCAAATATAAACTACACAGAAGCATTCTGTGAAACTTCTTGCTGTTCTGTGCATTCAACTAACAGAGTTGAACCTTACTTTTGATTGAGCCGTTCTGAAACACTCTTTCTGTAGAAACTGCAATTGGACATTCTGAGCGCTAAGAGTCCCATATTGGGAAAAAGAATGTCTACAAATAAAAACTACACAGAAGAATTGTGTGAAACTTCTTTCTGTTCTGTTTGTTCAACTAAAAGAGTTGAACCTTAGTTTTGATTGAGCCGTTCTGAAACACTCTTTCTGTAGAAAATGCAAGTGGAGATTCGGAGCGCTAAGAGGGTAATAGTGGAAAAAGGAATGTCTCCAAATATAAACTACACAGAATCATTCTGTGAAACTTCTTTCTGATCTGTGCATTCAGCTAACAGAGTTAAACCATACCTTTGATTGAGCAGATCTGAACACTCTTTCTGTGGAAAATGCAACTGGACATTTGGAGCGCTAAGAGAGTAGTAGTGGAAAAAGGAATATATTCAAATATAAACTACACAGAAGCATTCTGTGAAACTTCTTTCTGATCTGAGCATTCAGCTAACAGAGTTAAACCATACTTTTGATTGAGCAGTTTTGAAACACTCTGTCTGTAGAAAATGCAACTGGACATTCGTAGCGCTAAGTGGGTAATAGTGGAAAAAAGAATATGTTCAAATATAAACTACACAGAAGCATTGTATGAAACTTCTTTCTGTTCTGTGCATTCAACTAACAGAGTTGAACCTTACTTTTGATTGAGCCTTTCTGAAACACTCTTTCTGTAGAAACTGCAATTGGACATTCTGAGCGCTAAGAGGCCTCTATTGGGAAAAATAATATCTTCAAATAAAAACTACACAGAAGCATTGTGTGAAACTTATTTCTGATATGTTCATTAAGCTAACAGAGTTAAACCATACTTTGGATTGCGCAGTTCTGAACACTCTTTCTGTAGAAAATGCAAGTGGACATTCGGAGCGCTAAGAGGGTAATAGTGGAAAAAGGAATATATTCAAATATAAACTACACAGTAGCATTCTGTGAAAATTCTTTCTGTTCTGTGCATTCAACTAACAGAGTTGAACCTTACTTTTGATTGAGCCGTTCTGAAACACTCTTTCTGTAGAAACTGCAATTGGACATGCTAAGCGCTAAGAGGCCTACATTGGGAAAAAGAATATCTTCAAATAAAAACTACACAGATGCATTCTGTGAAACTTATTTCTGATCCTTAAATTCAGTTAACAGAGATAAAACATATTTTTGATTGAGCAGTTATGAAACACTCTTTTTGTAGAAAATGCAAGTGGAGATTCGGAGCGCTAAGAGGGTAATAGTGGAAAAAGGAATGTCTTCAAATATAAACTACACAGAATCATTCGGTGAAACTTCTTTCTGATCTGTGCATTCAGCTAACAGAGTTAAACCATACTTTTGATTGAGCAGATCTGAACACTCTTTCTGTAGAAAATGCAACTGGACATTTGGAGCGCTAAGAGCTTAGTAGTGGAAAAAGGAATATATTCAAATATAAACTACACAGAAGCATTCTGTGAAACTTCTTTCTGATCTGAGCATTCAGCTAACAGAGTTAAACCATACTTTTGATTGAGCAGTTTTGAAACACTCTGTCTGTAGAAAATGCAACTGGACATTCGTAGCGCTAAGTGGGTAATAGTGGAAAAAAGAATATGTTCAAATATGAACTACACAGAAGCATTGTATGAAACTTCTTTCTGTTCTGTGCATTCAACTAACAGAGTTGAACCTTACTTTTGATTGAGCCGTTCTGAAACACTCTTTCTGTAGAAACTGCAATTGGACATTCTGAGCGCTAAGAGGCCTATATTGGGAAAAAGAATGTCTACAAATAAAAACTACACAGAAGAATTGTGTGAAACTTCTTTCTGTTCTGTTTGTTCAACTAAAAGAGTTGAACCTTAGTTTTGATTGAGCCGTTCTGAAACACTCTTTCTGTAGAAAATGCAAGTGGAGATTCGGAGCGCTAAGAGGGTATTAGTGGAAAAAGGAATGTCTCCAAATATAAACTACACAGAATCATTCTGTGAAACTTCTTTCTGATCTGTGCATTCAGCTAACAGAGTTAAACCATACTTTTGATTGAGCAGATCTGAACATTCTTTCTGTAGAAAATGCAACTGGACATTTGGAGCGCTAAGAGCGTAGTAGTGGAAAAAGGAATATATTCAAATATAAACTACACAGAAGCATTCTGTGAAACTTCTTTCTGATCTGAGCATTCAGCTAACAGAGTTAAACCATACTTTTGATTGAGCAGTTTTTAAACACTCTGTCTGTAGAAAATGCAAATGGACATTCGTAGAACTAAGTGGGTAATAGTTTAAAAAAGAATATGTTCAAATATAAACTACACAGAAGCATTGTATGAAACTTCTTTCTGTTCTGTGCATTCAACTAACAGAGTTGAACCTTACTTTTGATTGAGCCTTTCTGAAACACTCTTTCTGTAGAAACTGCAATTAGACATTCTGAGCGCTAAGAAGCCTCTATTGGGAAAAATAATATCTTCAAATAAAATCTACACAGAAGCATTGTGTGAAACTTATTTCTGATATGTTCATTAAGCTAACAGAGTTAAACCATACTTTTGATTGCGCAGTTCTGAACACTCTTTCTGTAGAAAATGCAAGTGGACATTCAGAGCGCTAAGAGGGTAATAGTGGAAAAAGGAATATATTCAAATATAAACTACACAGTAGCATTCTGTGAAAATTCTTTCTGTTCTGTGCATTCAACTAACAGAGTTGAACCTTACTTTTGATTGAGCCGTTCTGAAACTCTCTTTCTGTAGAATCTGCAATTGGACATGCTAAGCGCTAAGAGGCCTACATTGGGAAAAAAATATCTTCAAATAAAAACTACACAGATGCATTCTGTGAAACTTATTTCTGATCTGTAAATTCAGTTAACAGAGATAAAACATATTTTTGATTGAGCAGTTATGAAACACTCTTTTGGTAGAAAATGCAAGTGGAGATTCGGAGCGCTAAGATGGTAATAGTGGAAAAAGGAATGTCTTCAAATATAAACTACACAGAATCATTCGGTGAAACTTCTTTCTGATCTGTGCATTCAGCTAACAGAGTTAAACCATACTTTTGATTGAGCAGATCTGAACACTCTTTCTGTAGAAAATGCAACTGGACATTTGGAGCGCTAAGAGCGTAGTAGTGGAAAAAGGAATATATTCAAATATAAACTACACAGAAGCATTCTGTGAAACTTCTTTCTGATCTGAGCATTCAGCTAACAGAGTTAAACCATACTTTTGATTGAGCAGTTTTGAAACACTCTGTCTGTAGAAAATGCAACTGGACATTCGTAGCGCTAAGTGGGTAATAGTGGAAAAAAGAATATGTTCAAATATGAACTACACAGAAGCATTGTATGAAACTTCTTTCTGTTCTGTGCATTCAACTAACAGAGTTGAACCTTACTTTTGATTGAGCCTTTCTGAAACACTCTTTCTGTAGAAACTGCAATTGGACATTCTGAGCGCTAAGAGGCCTCTATTGGGAAAAATAATATCTTCAAATAAAAACTACACAGAAGCATTGTGTGAAACTTATTTCTGATATGTTCATTAAGCTAACAGAGTTAAACCATACTTTGGATTGCGCAGTTCTGAACACTCTTTCTGTAGAAAATGCAAGTGGACATTCGGAGCGCTAAGAGGGTAATAGTGGAAAAAGGAATATATTCAAATATAAACTACACAGTAGCATTCTGTGAAAATTCTTTCTGTTCTGTGCATTCAACTAACAGAGTTGAACCTTACTTTTGATTGAGCCGTTCTGAAACACTCTTTCTGTAGAAACTGCAATTGGACATGCTAAGCGCTAAGAGGCCTACATTGGGAAAAAGAATATCTTCAAATAAAAACTACACAGATGCATTCTGTGAAACTTATTTCTGATCCTTAAATTCAGTTAACAGAGATAAAACATATTTTTGATTGAGCAGTTATGAAACACTCTTTTTGTAGAAAATGCAAGTGGAGATTCGGAGCGCTAAGAGGGTAATAGTGGAAAAAGGAATGTCTTCAAATATAAACTACACAGAATCATTCGGTGAAACTTCTTTCTGATCTGTGCATTCAGCTAACAGAGTTAAACCATACTTTTGATTGAGCAGATCTGAACACTCTTTCTGTAGAAAATGCAACTGGACATTTGGAGCGCTAAGAGCGTAGTAGTGGAAAAAGGAATATATTCAAATATAAACTACACAGAAGCATTCTGTGAAACTTCTTTCTGATCTGAGCATTCAGCTAACAGAGTTAAACCATACTTTTGATTGAGCAGTTTTGAAACACTCTGTCTGTAGAAAATGTAACTGGACATTCGTAGCGCTAAGTGGGTAATAGTGGAAAAAAGAATATGTTCAAATATGAACTACACAGAAGCATTGTATGAAACTTCTTTCTGTTCTGTGCATTCAACTAACAGAGTTGAACCTTACTTTTGATTGAGCCGTTCTGAAACACTCTTTCTGTAGAAACTGCAATTGGACATTCTGAGCGCTAAGAGGCCTATATTGGGAAAAAGAATGTCTACAAATAAAAACTACACAGAAGAATTGTGTGAAACTTCTTTCTGTTCTGTTTGTTCAACTAAAAGAGTTGAACCTTAGTTTTGATTGAGCCGTTCTGAAACACTCTTTCTGTAGAAAATGCAAGTGGAGATTCGGAGCGCTAAGAGGGTATTAGTGGAAAAAGGAATGTCTCCAAATATAAACTACACAGAATCATTCTGTGAAACTTCTTTCTGATCTGTGCATTCAGCTAACAGAGTTAAACCATACTTTTGATTGAGCAGATCTGAACATTCTTTCTGTAGAAAATGCAACTGGACATTTGGAGCGCTAAGAGCGTAGTAGTGGAAAAAGGAATATATTCAAATATAAACTACACAGAAGCATTCTGTGAAACTTCTTTCTGATCTGAGCATTCAGCTAACAGAGTTAAACCATACTTTTGATTGAGCAGTTTTTAAACACTCTGTCTGTAGAAAATGCAAATGGACATTCGTAGAACTAAGTGGGTAATAGTTTAAAAAAGAATATGTTCAAATATAAACTACACAGAAGCATTGTATGAAACTTCTTTCTGTTCTGTGCATTCAACTAACAGAGTTGAACCTTACTTTTGATTGAGCCTTTCTGAAACACTCTTTCTGTAGAAACTGCAATTAGACATTCTGAGCGCTAAGAAGCCTCTATTGGGAAAAATAATATCTTCAAATAAAATCTACACAGAAGCATTGTGTGAAACTTATTTCTGATATGTTCATTAAGCTAACAGAGTTAAACCATACTTTTGATTGCGCAGTTCTGAACACTCTTTCTGTAGAAAATGCAAGTGGACATTCAGAGCGCTAAGAGGGTAATAGTGGAAAAAGGAATATATTCAAATATAAACTACACAGTAGCATTCTGTGAAAATTCTTTCTGTTCTGTGCATTCAACTAACAGAGTTGAACCTTACTTTTGATTGAGCCGTTCTGAAACTCTCTTTCTGTAGAATCTGCAATTGGACATGCTAAGCGCTAAGAGGCCTACATTGGGAAAAAAATATCTTCAAATAAAAACTACACAGATGCATTCTGTGAAACTTATTTCTGATCTGTAAATTCAGTTAACAGAGATAAAACATATTTTTGATTGAGCAGTTATGAAACACTCTTTTGGTAGAAAATGCAAGTGGAGATTCGGAGCGCTAAGAGGGTAATAGTGGAAAAAGGAATGTCTTCAAATATAAACTACACAGAATCATTCGGTGAAACTTCTTTCTGATCTGTGCATTCAGCTAACAGAGTTAAACCATACTTTTGATTGAGCAGATCTGAACACTCTTTCTGTAGAAAATGCAACTGGACATTTGGAGCGCTAAGAGCGTAGTAGTGGAAAAAGGAATATATTCAAATATAAACTACACAGAAGCATTCTGTGAAACTTCTTTCTGATCTGAGCATTCAGCTAACAGAGTTAAACCATACTTTTGATTGAGCAGTTTTGAAACACTCTGTCTGTAGAAAATGCAACTGGACATTCGTAGCGCTAAGTGGGTAATAGTGGAAAAAAGAATATGTTCAAATATGAACTACACAGAAGCATTGTATGAAACTTCTTTCTGTTCTGTGCATTCAACTAACAGAGTTGAACCTTACTTTTGATTGAGCCTTTCTGAAACACTCTTTCTGTAGAAACTGCAATTGGACATTCTGAGCGCTAAGAGGCCTCTATTGGGAAAAATAATATCTTCAAATAAAAACTACACAGAAGCATTGTGTGAAACTTATTTCTGATATGTTCATTAAGCTAACAGAGTTAAACCATACTTTGGATTGCGCAGTTCTGAACACTCTTTCTGTAGAAAATGCAAGTGGACATTCGGAGCGCTAAGAGGGTAATAGTGGAAAAAGGAATATATTCAAATATAAACTACACAGTAGCATTCTGTGAAAATTCTTTCTGTTCTGTGCATTCAACTAACAGAGTTGAACCTTACTTTTGATTGAGCCGTTCTGAAACACTCTTTCTGTAGAAACTGCAATTGGACATGCTAAGCGCTAAGAGGCCTACATTGGGAAAAAGAATATCTTCAAATAAAAACTACACAGATGCATTCTGTGAAACTTATTTCTGATCCTTAAATTCAGTTAACAGAGATAAAACATATTTTTGATTGAGCAGTTATGAAACACTCTTTTTGTAGAAAATGCAAGTGGAGATTCGGAGCGCTAAGAGGGTAATAGTGGAAAAAGGAATGTCTTCAAATATAAACTACACAGAATCATTCGGTGAAACTTCTTTCTGATCTGTGCATTCAGCTAACAGAGTTAAACCATACTTTTGATTGAGCAGATCTGAACACTCTTTCTGTAGAAAATGCAACTGGACATTTGGAGCGCTAAGAGCGTAGTAGTGGAAAAAGGAATATATTCAAATATAAACTACACAGAAGCATTCTGTGAAACTTCTTTCTGATCTGAGCATTCAGCTAACAGAGTTAAACCATACTTTTGATTGAGCAGTTTTGAAACACTCTGTCTGTAGAAAATGTAACTGGACATTCGTAGCGCTAAGTGGGTAATAGTGGAAAAAAGAATATGTTCAAATATGAACTACACAGAAGCATTGTATGAAACTTCTTTCTGTTCTGTGCATTCAACTAACAGAGTTGAACCTTACTTTTGATTGAGCCGTTCTGAAACACTCTTTCTGTAGAAACTGCAATTGGACATTCTGAGCGCTAAGAGGCCTATATTGGGAAAAAGAATGTCTACAAATAAAAACTACACAGAAGAATTGTGTGAAACTTCTTTCTGTTCTGTTTGTTCAACTAAAAGAGTTGAACCTTAGTTTTGATTGAGCCGTTCTGAAACACTCTTTCTGTAGAAAATGCAAGTGGAGATTCGGAGCGCTAAGAGGGTATTAGTGGAAAAAGGAATGTCTCCAAATATAAACTACACAGAATCATTCTGTGAAACTTCTTTCTGATCTGTGCATTCAGCTAACAGAGTTAAACCATACTTTTGATTGAGCAGATCTGAACATTCTTTCTGTAGAAAATGCAACTGGACATTTGGAGCGCTAAGAGCGTAGTAGTGGAAAAAGGAATATATTCAAATATAAACTACACAGAAGCATTCTGTGAAACTTCTTTCTGATCTGAGCATTCAGCTAACAGAGTTAAACCATACTTTTGATTGAGCAGTTTTTAAACACTCTGTCTGTAGAAAATGCAAATGGACATTCGTAGAACTAAGTGGGTAATAGTTTAAAAAAGAATATGTTCAAATATAAACTACACAGAAGCATTGTATGAAACTTCTTTCTGTTCTGTGCATTCAACTAACAGAGTTGAACCTTACTTTTGATTGAGCCTTTCTGAAACACTCTTTCTGTAGAAACTGCAATTAGACATTCTGAGCGCTAAGAAGCCTCTATTGGGAAAAATAATATCTTCAAATAAAATCTACACAGAAGCATTGTGTGAAACTTATTTCTGATATGTTCATTAAGCTAACAGAGTTAAACCATACTTTTGATTGCGCAGTTCTGAACACTCTTTCTGTAGAAAATGCAAGTGGACATTCAGAGCGCTAAGAGGGTAATAGTGGAAAAAGGAATATATTCAAATATAAACTACACAGTAGCATTCTGTGAAAATTCTTTCTGTTCTGTGCATTCAACTAACAGAGTTGAACCTTACTTTTGATTGAGCCGTTCTGAAACTCTCTTTCTGTAGAATCTGCAATTGGACATGCTAAGCGCTAAGAGGCCTACATTGGGAAAAAAATATCTTCAAATAAAAACTACACAGATGCATTCTGTGAAACTTATTTCTGATCTGTAAATTCAGTTAACAGAGATAAAACATATTTTTGATTGAGCAGTTATGAAACACTCTTTTTGTAGAAAATGCAAGTGGAGATTCGGAGCGCTAAGAGGGTAATAGTGGAAAAAGGAATGTCTTCAAATATAAACTACACAGAATCATTCGGTGAAACTTCTTTCTGATCTGTGCATTCAGCTAACAGAGTTAAACCATACTTTTGATTGAGCAGATCTGAACACTCTTTCTGTAGAAAATGCAACTGGACATTTGGAGCGCTAAGAGCGTAGTAGTGGAAAAAGGAATATATTCAAATATAAACTACACAGAAGCATTCTGTGAAACTTCTTTCTGATCTGAGCATTCAGCTAACAGAGTTAAACCATACTTTTGATTGAGCAGTTTTGAAACACTCTGTCTGTAGAAAATGCAACTGGACATTCGTAGCGCTAAGTGGGTAATAGTGGAAAAAAGAATATGTTCAAATATGAACTACACAGAAGCATTGTATGAAACTTCTTTCTGTTCTGTGCATTCAACTAACAGAGTTGAACCTTACTTTTGATTGAGCCGTTCTGAAACACTCTTTCTGTAGAAACTGCAATTGGACATTCTGAGCGCTAAGAGGCCTATATTGGGAAAAAGAATGTCTACAAATAAAAACTACACAGAAGAATTGTGTGAAACTACTTTCTGTTCTGTTTGTTCAACTAAAAGAGTTGAACCTTAGTTTTGATTGAGCCGTTCTGAAACACTCTTTCTGTAGAAAATGCAAGTGGAGATTCGGAGCGCTAATAGGGTATTAGTGGAAAAAGGAATGTCTCCAAATATAAACTACACAGAATCATTCTGTGAAACTTCTTTCTGATCTGTGCATTCAGCTAACAGAGTTAAACCATACTTTTGATTGAGCAGATCTGAACATTCTTTCTGTAGAAAATGCAACTGGACATTTGGAGCGCTAAGAGCGTAGTAGTGGAAAAAGGAATATATTCAAATATAAACTACACAGAAGCATTCTGTGAAACTTCTTTCTGATCTGAGCATTCAGCTAACAGAGTTAAACCATAGTTTTGATTGAGCAGTTTTTAAACACTCTGTCTGTAGAAAATGCAAATGGACATTCGTAGAAAAAAGTGGGTAATAGTTTAAAAAAGAAGATGTTCAAATATAAACTACACAGAAGCATTGTATGAAACTTCTTTCTGTTCTGTGCATTCAACTAACAGAGTTGAACCTTACTTTTGATTGAGCCTTTCTGAAACACTCTTTCTGTAGAAACTGCAATTGGACATTCTGAGCGCTAAGAGGCCTCTATTGGGAAAAATAATATCTTCAAATAAAAACTACACAGAAGCATTGTGTGAAACTTATTTCTGATATGTTCATTAAGCTAACAGAGTTAAACCATACTTTTGATTGCGCAGTTCTGAACACTCTTTCTGTAGAAAATGCAAGTGGACATTCAGAGCGCTAAGAGGGTAATAGTGGAAAAAGGAATATATTCAAATATAAACTACACAGTAGCATTCTGTGAAAATTCTTTCTGTTCTGTGCATTCAACTAACAGAGTTGAACCTTACTTTTGATTGAGCCGTTCTGAAACTCTTTTTCTGTAGAAACTGCAATTGGACATGCTAAGCGCTAAGAGGCCTACATTGGGAAAAAAATATCTTCAAATAAAAACTACACAGATGCATTCTGTGAAACTTATTTCTGATCTGTAAATTCAGTTAACAGAGATAAAACATATTTTTGATTGAGCAGTTATGAAACACTCTTTTTGTAGAAAATGCAAGTGGAGATTCGGAGCGCTAAGAGGGTAATAGTGGAAAAAGGAATGTCTTCAAATATAAACTACACAGAATCATTCGGTGAAACTTCTTTCTGATCTGTGCATTCAGCTAACAGAGTTAAACCATACTTTTGATTGAGCAGATCTGAACACTCTTTCTGTAGAAAATGCAACTGGACATTTGGAGCGCTAAGAGCGTAGTAGTGGAAAATGGAATATATTCAAATATAAACTACACAGAAGCATTCTGTGAAACTTCTTTCTGATCTGAGCATTCAGCTGACAGAGTTATACCATACTTTTGATTGAGCAGTTTTGAAACACTCTGTCTGTAGAAAATGCAACTGGACATTCGTAGCGCTAAGTGGGTAATAGTGGAAAAAAGAATATGTTCAAATATAAACTACACAGAAGCATTGTATGAAACTTCTTTCTGTTCTGTGCATTCAACTAACAGAGTTGAACCTTACTTTTGATTGAGCCTTTCTGAAACACTCTTTCTGTAGAAACTGCAATTGGACATTCTGAGCGCTAAGAGGCCTCTATTGGGAAAAATAATATCTTCAAATAAAAACTACACAGAAGCATTGTGTGAAACTTATTTCTGATATGTTCATTAAGCTAACAGAGTTAAACCATACTTTGGATTGCGCAGTTCTGAAAACTCTTTCTGTAGAAAATGCAAGTGGACATTCGGAGCGCTAAGAGGGTAATAGTGGAAAAAGGAATATATTCAAATATAAACTACACAGTAGCATTCTGTGAAAATTCTTTCTGTTCTGTGCATTCAACTAACAGAGTTGAACCTTACTTTTGATTGAGCCGTTCTGAAACACTCTTTCTGTAGAAACTGCAATTGGACATGCTAAGCGCTAAGAGGCCTACATTGGGAAAAAGAATATCTTCAAATAAAAACTACACAGATGCATTCTGTGAAACTTATTTCTGATCCTTAAATTCAGTTAACAGAGATAAAACATATTTTTGATTGAGCAGTTATGAAACACTCTTTTTGTAGAAAATGCAAGTGGAGATTCGGAGCGCTAAGAGGGTAATAGTGGAAAAAGGAATGTCTTCAAATATAAACTACACAGAATCATTCGGTGAAACTTCTTTCTGATCTGTGCATTCAGCTAACAGAGTTAAACCATACTTTTGATTGAGCAGATCTGAACACTCTTTCTGTAGAAAATGCAACTGGACATTTGGAGCGCTAAGAGCGTAGTAGTGGAAAAAGGAATATATTCAAATATAAACTACACAGAAGCATTCTGTGAAACTTCTTTCTGATCTGAGCATTCAGCTAACAGAGTTAAACCATACTTTTGATTGAGCAGTTTTGAAACACTCTGTCTGTAGAAAATGCAACTGGACATTCGTAGCGCTAAGTGGGTAATAGTGGAAAAAAGAATATGTTCAAATATGAACTACACAGAAGCATTGTATGAAACTTCTTTCTGTTCTGTGCATTCAACTAACAGAGTTGAACCTTACTTTTGATTGAGCCGTTCTGAAACACTCTTTCTGTAGAAACTGCAATTGGACATTCTGAGCGCTAAGAGGCCTATATTGGGAAAAAGAATGTCTACAAATAAAAACTACACAGAAGAATTGTGTGAAACTTCTTTCTGTTCTGTTTGTTCAACTAAAAGAGTTGAACCTTAGTTTTGATTGAGCCGTTCTGAAACACTCTTTCTGTAGAAAATGCAAGTGGAGATTCGGAGCGCTAAGAGGGTATTAGTGGAAAAAGGAATGTCTCCAAATATAAACTACACAGAATCATTCTGTGAAACTTCTTTCTGATCTGTGCATTCAGCTAACAGAGTTAAACCATACTTTTGATTGAGCAGATCTGAACATTCTTTCTGTAGAAAATGCAACTGGACATTTGGAGCGCTAAGAGCGTAGTAGTGGAAAAAGGAATATATTCAAATATAAACTACACAGAAGCATTCTGTGAAATTTCTTTCTGATCTGAGCATTCAGCTAACAGAGTTAAACCATAGTTTTGATTGAGCAGTTTTGAAACACTCTGTCTGTAGAAAATGCAAATGGACATTCGTAGAAAAAAGTGGGTAATAGTTTAAAAAAGAAGATGTTCAAATATAAACTACACAGAAGCATTGTATGAAACTTCTTTCTGTTCTGTGCATTCAACTAACAGAGTTGAACCTTACTTTTGATTGAGCCTTTCTGAAACACTCTTTCTGTAGAAACTGCAATTGGACATTCTGAGCGCTAAGAGGCCTCTATTGGGAAAAATAATATCTTCAAATAAAAACTACACAGAAGCATTGTGTGAAACTTATTTCTGATATGTTCATTAAGCTAACAGAGTTAAACCATACTTTTGATTGCGCAGTTCTGAACACTCTTTCTGTAGAAAATGCAAGTGGACATTCAGAGCGCTAAGAGGGTAATAGTGGAAAAAGGAATATATTCAAATATAAACTACACAGTAGCATTCTGTGAAAATTCTTTCTGTTCTGTGCATTCAACTAACAGAGTTGAACCTTACTTTTGATTGAGCCGTTCTGAAACTCTTTTTCTGTAGAAACTGCAATTGGACATGCTAAGCGCTAAGAGGCCTACATTGGGAAAAAAATATCTTCAAATAAAAACTACACAGATGCATTCTGTGAAACTTATTTCTGATCTGTAAATTCAGTTAACAGAGATAAAACATATTTTTGATTGAGCAGTTATGAAACACTCTTTTTGTAGAAAATGCAAGTGGAGATTCGGAGCGCTAAGAGGGTAATAGTGGAAAAAGGAATGTCTTCAAATATAAACTACACAGAATCATTCGGTGAAACTTCTTTCTGATCTGTGCATTCAGCTAACAGAGTTAAACCATACTTTTGATTGAGCAGATCTGAACACTCTTTCTGTAGAAAATGCAACTGGACATTTGGAGCGCTAAGAGCGTAGTAGTGGAAAATGGAATATATTCAAATATAAACTACACAGAAGCATTCTGTGAAACTTCTTTCTGATCTGAGCATTCAGCTGACAGAGTTAAACCATACTTTTGATTGA
This sequence comes from Symphalangus syndactylus, assembly GCF_028878055.3. Lineage (NCBI taxonomy): Eukaryota > Metazoa > Chordata > Mammalia > Primates > Hylobatidae > Symphalangus > Symphalangus syndactylus. The sequence continues at coordinate 2,631,901 of NC_072432.2, read as the reverse complement.
GCAGTTTTGAAACACTCTGTCTGTAGAAAATGCAACTGGACATTCGTAGCGCTAAGTGGTTAATAGTGGAAAAAACAATATGTTCAAATATAAACTACACAGAAGCATTGTATGAAACTTCTTTCTGTTCTGTGCATTCAACTAACAGAGTTGAACCTTACTTTGATTGAGCCGTTCTGAAACACTCTTTCTGTAGAAACTGCAATTGGACATTCTGAGCGCTAAGAGGACTATATTGGGAAAAAGAATGTCTACAAATAAAAACTACACAGAAGCATTGTGTGAAACTTCTTTCTGTTCTGTTTGTTCAACTAAAAGAGTTGAACCTTAGTTTTGATTGCGCAGTTCTGAAAACTCTTTCTGTAGAAAATGCAAGTGGACATTCGGAGCGCTAAGAGGGTAATAGTGGAAAAAGGAATATATTCAAATATAAACTACACAGTAGCATTCTGTGAAAATTCTTCCTGTTCTGTGCATTCAACTAACAGAGTTGAACCTTACTTTTGATTGAGCCGTTCTGAAACACTCTTTCTGTAGAAACTGCAATTGGACATGCTAAGCGCTAAGAGGCCTACATTGGGAAAAAGAATATCTTCAAATAAAAACTACACAGATGCATTCTGTGAAACTTATTTCTGATCTGTAAATTCAGTTAACAGAGATAAAACATATTTTTGATTGAGCAGTTATGAAACACTCTTTTTGTAGAAAATGCAAGTGGAGATTCGGAGCGCTAAGAGGGTAATAGTGGAAAAAGGAATGTCTTCAAATATAAACTACAGAGAATAATTCGATGAAACTTCTTTCTGATCTGTGCATTCAGCTAACAGAGTTAAACCATACTTTTGATTGAGCAGATCTGAACACTCTTTCTGTAGAAAATGCAACTGGACATTTGGAGCGCTAAGAGCCTAGTAGTGGAAAAAGGAATATATTCAAATATAAACTACACAGAAGTATTCTGTGAAACTTCTTTCTGATCTGAGCATTCAGCTAACAGAGTTAAACCATACTTTTGATTGAGCAGTTTTGAAACACTCTGTCTGTAGAAAATGCAACTGGACATTCGTAGCGCTAAGTGGGTAATAGTGGAAAAAAGAATATGTTCAAATATAAGCTACACAGAAGCATTGTATGAAACTTCTTTCTGTTCTGTGCATTCAACTAACAGAGTTGAACCTTACTTTTGATTGAGCCTTTCTGAAACACTCTTTCTGTAGAAACTGCAATTGGACATTCTGAGCGCTAAGAGGACTCTATTGGGAAAAATAATATCTTCAAATAAAAACTACACAGAAGCATTGTGTGAAACTTATTTCTGATATGTTCATTAAGCTAACAGAGTTAAACCATACTTTTGATGGCGCAGTTCTGAACACTCTTTCTGTAGAAAATGCAAGTGGACATTCGGAACGCTAAGAGGGTAATAGTGGAAAAAGGAATATATTCAAATATAAACTACACAGTAGCATTCGGTGAAAATTCTTTCTGTTCTGTGCATTCAACTAACAGAGTTGAACCCTACTTTTGATTGAGCCATTCTGAAACACTCTTTCTGTAGAATCTGCAATTGGACATGCTAAGCGCTAAGAGGCCTACATTGGAAAAAATATATCCTCAAATAAAAACTACACAGATGCATTCTGTGAAACTTATTTCTGATCTGTAAATTCAGTTAACAGAGATAAAACATATTTTTGATTGAGCAGTTATGAAACACTCTTTTTGTAGAAAATGCAAGTGGAGATTCGGAGCGCTAAGAGGGTAATAGTGGAAAAAGGAATGTCTTCAAATATAAACTACACAGAATCATTCGGTGAAACTTCTTTCTGATCTGTCCATTCAGCTAACATAATTAAACCATAGTTTTGATTGAGCAGATCTGAAGACTCTTTCTGTAGAAAATGCAACTGGACATTTGGAGCGCTAAGAGCGTAGTAGTGGAAAAAGGAATATATTCAAATATAAACTACACAGAAGCATTCTGTGAAACTTCTTTCTGATCTGAGCATTCAGCTAACAGAGTTAAACCATACTTATGATTGAGCAGTTTTGAAACACTCTGTCTGTAGAAAATGCAACTGGACATTCGTAGCGCTAAGTGGGTAATAGTGGAAAAAAGAATATGTTCAAATATAAACTACACAGAAGCATTGTATGAAACTTCTTTCTGTTCTGTGCATTCAACTAACAGAGTTGAACCTTACTTTTGATTGAGCCGTTCTGAAACACTCTTTCTGTAGAAACTGCAATTGGTCATTCTGAGCGCTAAGAGGCCTATATTGGGAAAAAGAATGTCTACAAATAAAAACTACACAGAAGAATTGTGTGAAACTTCTTTCTGTTCTGTTTGTTCAACTAAAAGAGTTGAACCTTAGTTTTGATTGAGCCGTTCTGAAACACTCTTTATGTAGAAAATGCAAGTGGAGATTCGGAGCGATAAGAGGGTAATAGTGGAAAAAGGAATGTCTCCAAATATAAACTACACAGAATCATTCTGTGAAACTTCTTTCTGATCTGTGCATTCAGCTAACAGAGTTAAACCATACTTTTGATTCAGCAGATCTGAACACTCTTTCTGTAGAAAATGCAACTAGACATTTGGAGCGCTAAGAGAGTAGTAGTGGAAAAAGGAATATATTCAAATATAAACTACACAGAAGCATTCTGTGAAACTTCTTTCTGATCTGAGCATTCAGCTAACAGTGTTAAACCATACTTTTGATTGAGCAGTTTTGAAACACTCTGTCTGTAGAAAATGCAACTGGACATTCGTAGCGCTAAGTGGGTAATAGTGGAAAAAAGAATATGTTCAAATATAAACTACACAGAAGCATTGTATGAAACTTCTTTCTGTTCTGTGCATTCAACTAACAGAGTTGAACCTTACTTTTGATTGAGCCTTTCTGAAACACTCTTTCTGTAGAATCTGCAATTGGACATTCTGAGCGCTAAGAGTCCTATATTGGGAAAAATAATATCTTCAAATAAAAACTACACAGAAGCATTGTGTGAAACTTATTTCTGATATGTTCATTAGGCTAACAGAGTTAAACCATACTTTCGATTGCGCAGTTCTGAACACTCTTTCTGTAGAAACTGCAAGTGGACATTCGGAGCGCTAAGAGGGTAATAGTGGAAAAAGGAATATATTCAAATATAAACTACACAGTAGCATTCTGTGAAAATTATTTCTGTTCTGTGCATTCAACTAACAGAGTTGAACCTTACTTTTGATTCAGCCGTTCTGAAACACTTTTTCTGTAGAAACTGCAATTGGACATGCTAAGCGCTAAGAGGCCTACATTGGGAAAAAGAATATCTTCAAATAAAAACTACACAGATGCATTCTGTGAAACTTATTTCTGATCTGTAAATTCAGTTAACAGAGATAAAACATATTTTTGATTGAGCAGTTATGAAACACTCTTTTTGTAGAAAATGCAAGTGGAGATTCGGAGCGCTAAGGGGGTAATAGTGGAAAAAGGAATGTCTTCAAATATAAACTACACAGAATCATTCGGTGAAACTTCTTTCTGATCTGTGCATTCAGCTAACAGAGTTAAACCATACTTTTGATTGAGCAGATCTGAACACTCTTTCTGTAGAAAATGCAACTGGACATTTGGAGCGCTAAGAGCGTAGTAGTGGAAAAAGGAATATATTCAAATATAAACTACACAGAAGCATTCTGTGAAACTTCTTTCTGATCTGAGCATTCAGCTAACAGAGTTAAACCATACTTTTGATTGAGCAGATTTGAAACACTCTGTCTGTAGAAAATGCAACTGGACATTCGTAGCGCTAAGTGGGTAATAGTGGAAAAAAGAATATGTTCAAATATAAACTACACAGAAGCATTGTATGAAACTTCTTTCTGTTCTGTGCATTCAACTAACAGAGTTGAACCTTACTTTTGATTGAGCCGTTCTGAAACACTCTTTCTGTAGAAACTGCAATTGGACATTCTGAGCGCTAAGAGGCCTATATTGGGAAAAAGAATGTCTACAAATAAAAACTACACAGAAGAATTGTGTGAAACTTCTTTCTGTTCTGTTTGTTCAACTAAAAGAGTTGACCCTTAGTTGTGATTGAGCCGTTCTGAAACACTCTTTCTGTAGAAAATGCAAGTGGAGATTCGGAGCGCTAAGAGGGTAATAGTGGAAAAAGGAATGTCTCCAAATATAAACTACACAGAATCATTCTGTGAAACTTCTTTCTGATCTGTGCATTCAGCTAACAGAGTTAAACCATACTTTTGATTGAGCAGATCTGAACACTCTTTCTGTAGAAAATGCAACTGGACATTTGGAGCGCTAAGAGGGTAGTAGTGGAAAAAGGAATATATTCAAATATAAACTACACAGAAGCATTCTGTGAAACTTCTTTCTGATCTGAGCATTCAGCTAACAGAGTTAAACCATACTTATGATTGAGCAGTTTTGAAACACTCTGTCTGTAGAAAATGCAACTGGACATTCGTAGCGCTAAGTGGGTAATAGTGGAAAAAAGAATATGTTCAAATATAAACTACACAGAAGCATTGTATGAAACTTCTTTCTGTTCTGTGCATTCAACTAACAGAGTTGAACCTTACTTTTGATTGAGCCTTTCTGAAACACTCTTTCTGTAGAAACTGCAATTGGACATTCTGAGCGCTAAGAGGCCTATATTGGGAAAAATAATATCTTCAAATAAAAACTACAGAGAAGCATTGTGTGAAACTTATTTCTGATATGTTCATTAAGCTAACAGAGTTAAACCATACTTTTGATTGCGCAGTTCTGAACACTCTTTCTGTAGAAAATGCAAGTGGACATTCGGAGCGCTAAGAGGGTAATAGTGGAAAAAGGAATATATTCAAATATAAACTACACAGTAGCATTCTGTGAAAATTATTTCTGTTCTGTGCATTCAACTAACAGAGTTGAACCTTACTTTTGATTGAGCCGTTCTGAAACACTCTTTCTGTAGAAACTGCAATTGGACATGCTAAGCGCTAAGAGGCCTACATTGGGAAAAAGAATATCTTCAAATAAAAACTACACAGATGCATTCTGTGAAACTTATTTCTGATCTGTAAATTCAGTTAACAGAGATAAAACATATTTTTGATTGAGCAGTTATGAAACACTCTTTTTGTAGAAAATGCAAGTGGAGATTCGGAGCGCTAAGAGGGTAATAGTGGAAAAAGAAATGTCTTCAAATATAAACTACACAGAATCATTCGGTGAAACTTCTTTCTGATCTGTGCATTCAGCTAACAGAGTTAAACCATACTTTTGATTGAGCAGATCTGAACACTCTTTCTGTAGAAAATGCAACTGGACATTTGGAGCGCTAAGAGCGTAGTAGTGGAAAAAGGAATATATTCAAATATAAACTACACAGAAGCATTCTGTGAAACTTCTTTCTGATCTGAGCATTCAGCTAACAGAGTTAAACCATACTTTTGATTGAGCAGATTTGAAACACTCTGTCTGTAGAAAATGCAACTGGACATTCGTAGCGCTAAGTGGGTAATAGTGGAAAAAAGAATATGTTCAAATATAAACTACACAGAAGCATTGTATGAAACTTCTTTCTGTTCTGTGCATTCAACTAACAGAGTTGAACCTTACTTTTGATTGAGCCGTTCTGAAACACTCTTTCTGTAGAAACTGCAATTGGACATTCTGAGCACTAAGAGGCCTATATTGGGAAAAAGAATGTCTACAAATAAAAACTACACAGAAGAATTGTGTGAAACTTCTTTCTGTTCTGTTTGTTCAACTAAAAGAGTTGACCCTTAGTTGTGATTGAGCCGTTCTGAAACACTCTTTCTGTAGAAAATGCAAGTGGAGATTCGGAGCGCTAAGAGGGTAATAGTGGAAAAAGGAATGTCTCCAAATATAAACTACACAGAATCATTCTGTGAAACTTCTTTCTGATCTGTGCATTCAGCTAACAGAGTTAAACCATACTTTTGATTGAGCAGATCTGAACACTCTTTCTGTAGAAAATGCAACTGGACATTTGGAGCGCTAAGAGGGTAGTAGTGGAAAAAGGAATATATTCAAATATAAACTACACAGAAGCATTCTGTGAAACTTCTTTCTGATCTGAGCATTCAGCTAACAGAGTTAAACCATACTTATGATTGAGCAGTTTTGAAACACTCTGTCTGTAGAAAATGCAACTGGACATTCGTAGCGCTAAGTGGGTAATAGTGGAAAAAAGAATATGTTCAAATATAAACTACACAGAAGCATTGTATGAAACTTCTTTCTGTTCTGTGCATTCAACTAACAGAGTTGAACCTTACTTTTGATTGAGCCTTTCTGAAACACTCTTTCTGTAGAAACTGCAATTGGACATTCTGAGCGCTAAGAGGCCTATATTGGGAAAAATAATATCTTCAAATAAAAACTACAGAGAAGCATTGTGTGAAACTTATTTCTGATATGTTCATTAAGCTAACAGAGTTAAACCATACTTTTGAATGCGCAGTTCTGAACACTCTTTCTGTAGAAAATGCAAGTGGACATTCGGAGCGCTAAGAGGGTAATAGTGGAAAAAGGAATATATTCAAATATAAACTACACAGTAGCATTCTGTGAAAATTATTTCTGTTCTGTGCATTCAACTAACAGAGTTGAACCTTACTTTTGATTGAGCCGTTCTGAAACACTCTTTCTGTAGAAACTGCAATTGGACATGCTAAGCGCTAAGAGGCCTACATTGGGAAAAAGAATATCTTCAAATAAAAACTACACAGATGCATTCTGTGAAACTTATTTCTGATCTGTAAATTCAGTTAACAGAGATAAAACATATTTTTGATTGAGCAGTTATGAAACACTCTTTTTGTAGAAAATGCAAGTGGAGATTCGGAGCGCTAAGAGGGTAATAGTGGAAAAAGGAATGTCTTCAAATATAAACTACACAGAATCATTCGGTGAAACTTCTTTCTGATCTGTGCATTCAGCTAACAGAGTTAAACCATACTTTTGATTGAGCAGATCTGAACACTCTTTCTGTTGAAAATGCAACTGGACATTTGGAGCGCTAAGAGCGTAGTAGTGGAAAAAGGAATATATTCAAATATAAACTACACAGAAGCATTCTGTGAAACTTCTTTCTGATCTGAGCATTCAGCTAACAGAGTTAAACCATACTTTTGATTGAGCAGTTTTGAAACACTCTGTCTGTAGAAAATGCAACTGGACATTCGTAGCGCTAATTGGGTAATAGTGGAAAAAAGAATATGTTCAAATATAAACTACACAGAAGCATTGTATGAAAATTCTTTCTGTTCTGTGCATTCAACTAACCGAGTTGAACCTTACTTTTGATTGAGCCTTTCTGAAACACTCTTTCTGTAGAAACTGCAATTGGACATTCTGAGCGCTAAGAGTCCTATATTGGGAAAAATAATATCTTCAAATAAAAACTACACAGAAGAATTGTGTGAAACTTCTTTCTGTTCTGTTTGTTCAACTAAAAGAGTTGAACCTTAGTTTTGATTGAGCCGTTCTGAAACACTCTTTCTGTAGAAAATGCAAGTGGAGATTCGGAGCGCTAAGAGTGTAATAGTGGAAAAAGGAATGTCTCCAAATATAAACTACACAGAATCATTCTGTGAAACTTCTTTCTGATATGTGCATTCAGCTAACAGAGTTAAACCATACTTTTGATTGAGCAGATCTGAACACTCTTTCTGTAGAAAATGCAACTGGACATTTGGAGCGCTAAGAGAGTAGTAGTGGAAAAAGGAATATATTCAAATATAAACTACACAGAAGCATTCTGTGAAACTTCTTACTGATCTGAGCATTCAGCTAACAGAGTTAAACCATATTTTTGATTGAGCAGTTTTGAAACACTCTGTCTGTAGATAATGCAACTGGACATTCGTAGCGCTAAGTGGGTAATAGTGGATAAAAGAATATGTTCAAATATAAACTACACAGAAGCATTGTATGAAACTACTTTCTGTTCTGTGCATTCAACTAACAGAGTTGAACCTTACTTTTGATTGAGCCTTTCTGAAACACTCTTTCTGTAGAAACTGCAATTGGACATTCTGAGCGCTAAGAGGCCTCTATTGGGAAAAATAATATCTTCAAATAAAAACTACACAGAAGCATTGTTTGAAACATATTTCTGATATGTTCATTAAGCTAACAGAGTTAAACCATACTTTTGATTGCGCAGTTCTGAACACTCTTTCTGTAGAAACTGCAAGTGGACATTCGGAGCGCTAAGAGGGTAATAGTGGAAAAAGGAATATATTCAAATATAAACTACACAGTAGCATTCTGTGAAAATTATTTCTGTTCTGTGCATTCAACTAACAGAGTTGAACCTTACTTTTGATTCAGCCGTTCTGAAACACTTTTTCTGTAGAAACGGCAATTGGACATGCTAAGCGCTAAGAGGCCTACATTGGGAAAAAGAATATCTTCAAATAAAAACTACACAGATGCATTCTGTGAAACTTATTTCTGATCTGTAAATTCAGTTAACAGAGTTAAAACATATTTTTGATTGAGCAGTTATGAAACACTCTTTTTGTAGAAAATGCAAGTGGAGATTCGGAGCGCTAAGAGGGTAATAGTGGAAAAAGGAATGTCTTCAAATATAAACTACACAGAATCATTCGGTGAAACTTCTTTCTGATCTGTGCATTCAGCTAACAGAGTTAAACCATACTTTTGATTGAGCAGATCTGAACACTCTTTCTGTAGAAAATGCAACTGGACATTTGGAGCGCTAAGAGGGTAGTAGTGGAAAAAGGAATATATTCAAATATAAACTACACAGAAGCATTCTGTGAAACTTCTTTCTGATCTGAGCATTCAGCTAACAGAGTTAAACCATACTTATGATTGAGCAGTTTTGAAACACTCTGTCTGTAGAAAATGCAACTGGACATTCGTAGCGCTAAGTGGGTAATAGTGGAAAAAAGAATATGTTCAAATATAAACTACACAGAAGCATTGTATGAACCTTCTTTCTGTTCTGTGCATTCAACTAACAGAGTTGAACCTTACTTTTGATTGAGCCTTTCTGAAACACTCTTTCTGTAGAAACTGCAATTGGACATTCTGAGCGCTAAGAGGCCTATATTGGGAAAAATAATATCTTCAAATAAAAACTACAGAGAAGCATTGTGTGAAACTTATTTCTGATATGTTCATTAAGATAACAGAGTTAAACCATACTTTTGATTGCGCAGTTCTGAACACTCTTTCTGTAGAAAATGCAAGTGGACATTCGGAGCGCTAAGAGGGTAATAGTGGAAAAAGGAATATATTCAAATATAAACTACACAGTAGCATTCTGTGAAAATTATTTCTGTTCTGTGCATTCAACTAACAGAGTTGAACCTTACTTTTGATTGAGCCGTTCTGAAACACTCTTTCTGTAGAAACTGCAATTGGACATGCTAAGCGCTAAGAGGCCTACATTGGGAAAAAGAATATCTTCAAATAAAAACTACACAGATGCATTCTGTGAAACTTATTTCTGATCTGTAAATTCAGTTAACAGAGATAAAACATATTTTTGATTGAGCAGTTATGAAACACTCTTTTTGTAGAAAATGCAAGTGGAGATTCGGAGCGCTAAGAGGGTAATAGTGGAAAAAGGAATGTCTTCAAATATAAACTACACAGAATCATTCGGTGAAACTTCTTTCTGATCTGTGCATTCAGCTAACAGAGTTAAACCATACTTTTGATTGAGCAGATCTGAACACTCTTTCTGTTGAAAATGCAACTGGACATTTGGAGCGCTAAGAGCGTAGTAGTGGAAAAAGGAATATATTCAAATATAAACTACACAGAAGCATTCTGTGAAACTTCTTTCTGATCTGAGCATTCAGCTAACAGAGTTAAACCATACTTTTGATTGAGCAGTTTTGAAACACTCTGTCTGTAGAAAATGCAACTGGACATTCGTAGCGCTAAGTGGGTAATAGTGGAAAAAAGAATATGTTCAAATATAAACTACACAGAAGCATTGTATGAAAATTCTTTCTGTTCTGTGCATTCAACTAACCGAGTTGAACCTTACTTTTGATTGAGCCTTTCTGAAACACTCTTTCTGTAGAAACTGCAATTGGACATTCTGAGCGCTAAGAGTCCTATATTGGGAAAAATAATATCTTCAAATAAAAACTACACAGAAGAATTGTGTGAAACTTCTTTCTGTTCTGTTTGTTCAACTAAAAGAGTTGAACCTTAGTTTTGATTGAGCCGTTCTGTAACACTCTTTCTGTAGAAAATGCAAGTGGAGATTCGGAGCGCTAAGGGTGTAATAGTGGAAAAAGGAATGTCTCCAAATATAAACTACACAGAATCATTCTGTGAAACTTCTTTCTGATATGTGCATTCAGCTAACAGAGTTAAACCATACTTTTGATTGAGCAGATCTGAACACTCTTTCTGTAGAAAATGCAACTGGACATTTGGAGCGCTAAGAGAGTAGTAGTGGAAAAAGGAATATATTCAAATATAAACTACACAGAAGCATTCTGTGAAACTTCTTTCTGATCTGAGCATTCAGCTAACAGAGTTAAACCATATTTTTGATTGAGCAGTTTTGAAACACTCTGTCTGTAGATAATGCAACTGGACATTCGTAGCGCTAAGTGGGTAATAGTGGAAAAAAGAATATGTTCAAATATAAACTACACAGAAGCATTGTATGAAACTACTTTCTGTTCTGTGCATTCAACTAACAGAGTTGAACCTTACTTTTGATTGAGCCTTTCTGAAACACTCTTTCTGTAGAAACTGCAATTGGACATTCTGAGCGCTAAGAGGCCTCTATTGGGAAAAATAATATCTTCAAATAAAAACTACACAGAAGCATTGTTTGAAACATATTTCTGATATGTTCATTAAGCTAACAGAGTTAAACCATACTTTTGATTGCGCAGTTCTGAACACTCTTTCTGTAGAAACTGCAAGTGGACATTCGGAGCGCTAAGAGGGTAATAGTGGAAAAAGGAATATATTCATATATAAACTACACAGTAGCATTCTGTGAAAATTATTTCTGTTCTGTGCATTCAACTAACAGAGTTGAACCTTACTTTTGATTCAGCCGTTCTGAAACACTTTTTCTGTAGAAACTGCAATTGGACATGCTAAGCGCTAAGAGGCCTACATTGGGAAAAAGAATATCTTCAAATAAAAACTACACAGATGCATTATGTGAAACTTATTTCTGATCTGTAAATTCAGTTAACAGAGATAAAACATATTTTTGATTGAGCAGTTATGAAACACTCTTTTTGTAGAAAATGCAAGTGGAGATTCGGAGCGCTAAGAGGGTAATAGTGGAAAAAGGAATGTCTTCAAATATAAACTACACAGAATCATTCGGTGAAACTTCTTTCTGATCTGTGCATTCAGCTAACAGAGTTAAACCATACTTTTGATTGAGCAGATCTGAACACTCTTTCTGTAGAAAATGCAACTGGACATTTGGAGCGCTAAGAGCGTAGTAGTGGAAAAAGGAATATATTCAAATATAAACTACACAGAAGCATTCTGTGAAACTTCTTTCTGATCTGAGCATTCAGCTAACAGAGTTAAACCATACTTTTGATTGAGCAGATTTGAAACACTCTGTCTGTAGAAAATGCAACTGGACATTCGTAGCGCTAAGTGGGTAATAGTGGAAAAAAGAATATGTTCAAATATAAACTACACAGAAGCATTGTATGAAACTTCTTTCTGTTCTGTGCATTCAACTAACAGAGTTGAACCTTACTTTTGATTGAGCCGTTCTGAAACACTCTTTCTGTAGAAACTGCAATTGGACATTCTGAGCGCTAAGAGGCCTATATTGGGAAAAAGAATGTCTACAAATAAAAACTACACAGAAGAATTGTGTGAATCTTCTTTCTGTTCTGTTTGTTCAACTAAAAGAGTTGAACCTTAGTTGTGATTGAGCCGTTCTGAAACACTCTTTCTGTAGAAAATGCAAGTGGAGATTCGGAGCGCTAAGAGGGTAATAGTGGAAAAAGGAATGTCTCCAAATATAAACTACACAGAATCATTCTGTGAAACTTCTTTCTGATCTGTGCATTCAGCTAACAGAGTTAAACCATACTTTTGATTGAGCAGATCTGAACACTCTTTCTGTAGAAAATGCAACTGGACATTTGGAGCGCTAAGAGGGTAGTAGTGGAAAAAGGAATATATTCAAATATAAACTACACAGAAGCATTCTGTGAAACTTCTTTCTGATCTGAGCATTCAGCTAACAGAGTTAAACCATACTTATGATTGAGCAGTTTTGAAACACTCTGTCTGTAGAAAATGCAACTGGACATTCGTAGCGCTAAGTGGGTAATAGTGGAAAAAAGAATATGTTCAAATATAAACTACACAGAAGCATTGTATGAAACTTCTTTCTGTTCTGTGCATTCAACTAACAGAGTTGAACCTTACTTTTGATTGAGCCTTTCTGAAACACTCTTTCTGTAGAAACTGCAATTGGACATTCTGAGCGCTAAGAGGCCTATATTGGGAAAAATAATATCTTCAAATAAAAACTACAGAGAAGCATTGTGTGAAACTTATTTCTGATATGTTCATTAAGCTAACAGAGTTAAACCATACTTTTGATTGCGCAGTTCTGAACACTCTTTCTGTAGAAAATGCAAGTGGACATTCGGAGCGCTAAGAGGGTAATAGTGGAAAAAGGAATATATTCAAATATAAACTACACAGTAGCATTCTGTGAAAATTCTTTCTGTTCTGTGCATTCAACTAACAGAGTTGAACCTTACTTTTGATTGAGCCGTTCTGAAACACTCTTTCTGTTGAAACTGCAATTGGACATGCTAAGCGCTAAGAGGCCTACATTTTGAAAAAGAATATCTTCAAATAAAAACTACACAGATGCATTCTGTGAAACTTATTTCTGATCTGTAAATTCAGTTAACAGAGATAAAACATATTTTTGATTGCGCAGTTATGAAACACTCTTTTTGTAGAAAATGCAAGTGGAGATTCGGAGCGCTAAGAGGGTAATAGTGGAAAAAGGAATGTCTTCAAATATAAACTACACAGAATAATTCGGTGAAACTTCTTTCTGATCTGTGCATTCAGCTAACAGAGTTAAACCATACTTTTGATTGAGCAGATCTGAACACTCTTTCTGTTGAAAATGCAACTGGACATTTGGAGGGCTAAGAGCGTATTAGTGGAAAAAGGAATATATTCAAATATAAACTACACAGAAGCATTCTGTGAAACTTCTTTCTGATCTGAGCATTCAGCTAACAGAGTTAAACCATACTTTTGATTGAGCAGTATTGAAACACTCTGTCTGTAGAAAATGCAACTGGACATTCGTAGCGCTAAGTGGGTAATAGTGGAAAAGAGAATATGTTCAAATATAAACTACACAGAAGCATTGTATGAAACTACTTTCTGTTCTGTGCATTCAAATAACAGAGTTGAACCTTACTTTTGATTGAGCCGTTCTGAAACACTCTTTCTGTAGAAACTGCAATTGGACATTCTGAGCGCTAAGAGGCCTATATTGGGAAAAAGAATGTCTACAAATAAAAACTACACAGAAGAATTGTGTGAAACTTTGTCTGTTCTGTTTGTTCAACTAAAAGAGTTGAACCTTAGTTTTGATTGAGCCGTTCTGAAACACTCTTTCTGTAGAAAATGCAAGTGGAAATTCGGAGCGCTAAGAGGGTAATAGTGGAAAAAGGAATGTCTCCAAATATAAACTACACAGAATCATTCTGTGAAACTTCCTTCTGATCTGTGCATTCAGCTAACAGAGTTAAACCATACTTTTGATTGAGCAGATCTGAACACTCTTTCTGTAGAAAATGCAACTGGACATTTGGAGCGCTAAGAGAGTAGTAGTGGAAAAAGGAATATATTCAAATATAAACTACACAGAAGCATTCTGTGAAAATTCTTTCTGATCTGAGCATTCAGCTAACAGAGTTAAACCATACTTTTGATTGAGCAGTTTTGAAACACTCTGTCTGTAGAAAATGCAACTGGACATTCGTAGCGCTAAGTGGGTAATAGTGGAAAAGAGAATATGTTCAAATATAAACTACACAGAAGCATTGTATGAAACTTCTTTCTGTTCTGTGCATTCAAATAACAGAGTTGAACCTTACTTTTGATTGAGCCGTTCTGAAACACTTTTTCTGTAGAAACTGCAATTGGACATTCTGAGCGCTAAGAGGCCTATATTGGGAAAAAGAATGCCTACAAATAAAAACTACACAGAAGAATTGTGTGAAACTTCTTTCTGTTCTGTTTGTTCAACTAAAAGAGTTGAACCTTAGTTTTGATTGAGCCGTTCTGAAACACTCTTTCTGTAGAAAATGCAAGTGGAGATTCGGAGCGCTAAGAGGGTAATAGTGGAAAAAGGAATGTCTCCAAATATAAACTACACAGAATCATTCTGTGAAACTTCTTTCTGATCTGTGCATTCAGCTAACAGATTTAAACCATACTTTTGATTGAGCAGATCTGAACACTCTTTCTGTAGAAAATGCAACTGGACATTTGCAGCGCTAAGAGAGTAGTAGTGGAAAAAGGAATATATTCAAATATAAACTACACAGAAGCATTCTGTGAAACTTCTTTCTGATCTGAGCATTCAGCTAACAGAGTTAAACCATACTTTTGATTGAGCAGTTTTGAAACCCTCTGTCTGTAGAAAATGCAACTGGACATTCGTAGCGCTAAGTGGGTAATAGTGGAAAAAAAATATGTTCAAATATAAACTATACAGAAGCATTGTATGAAACTTCTTTCTGTTCTGTGCATTCAACTAACAGAGTTGAACCTTACTTTTGATTGAGCCTTTCTGAAACACTCTTTCTGTAGAAACTGCAATTGGACATTCTGAGCGCTAAGAGGCCTCTATTGGGAAAAAAAATATCTTCAAATAAAAACTACACAGAAGCATTGTGTGAAACTTATTTCTGATATGTTCATTAAGCTAACAGACTTAAACCATACTTTTGATTGCGCAGTTCTGAACACTCTTTCTGTAGAAAATGCAAGTGGACATTCGGAGCGCTAAGAGGGTAATAGTGGAAAAAGGAATATATTCAAATATAAACTACACAGTAGCATTCTGTGAAAATTCTTTCTGTTCTGTGCATTCAACTAACAGAGTTGAACCTTACTTTTGATTGAGCCGTTCTGAAACACTCTTTCTGTAGAAACTGCAATTGGACATGCTAAGCGCTAAGAGGCCTACATTGGGAAAAAGTATATCTTCAAATAAAAACTACACAGATGCACTCTGTGAAACTTATTTCTGATCTGTAAATTCAGTTAACAGAGATAAAATATAATTTTGATTGAGCAGTTATGAAACACTCTTTTTGTAGAAAATGCAAGTGGAGATTCGGAGCGCTAAGAGGGTAATAGTGGAAAAAGGAATGTCTTCAAATATAAACTACACAGAATCATTCGGTGAAACTTATTTCTGATCTGTGCATTAAGCTAACAGAGTTAAACCATACTTTTGATTGAGCAGATCTGAACACTCTTTCTGTTGAAAATGCAACTGGACATTTGGAGCGCTAAGAGCGTAGTAGTGGAAAAAGCAATATATTCAAATATAAACTACACAGAAGCATTCTGTGAAACTTCTTTCTGATCTGAGCATTCAGCTAACAGAGTTAAACCATACTTTTGATTGAGCAGTTTTGAAACACTCTGTCTGTAGAAAATGCAACTGGACATTCGTAGCGCTAAGTGGGTAATAGTGGAAAAAAGAATATATTCAAATATAAACTACACAGAAGCATTGTATGAAACTTCTTTCTGTTCTGTGCATTCAACTAACGGAGTTGAAAATTACTTTTGATTGAGCCGTTCTGAAACACTCTTTCTGTAGAAACTGCAATTGGACATTCTGAGCGCTAAGAGGCCTATATTGGGAAAAAGAATGTCTACAAATAAAAACTACACAGAAGAATTGTGTGAAACTTCTTTCTGTTCTGTTTGTTCAACTAAAAGATTTGAACCTTAGTTTTGATTGAGCCGTTCTGAAACACTCTTTCTGTAGAAAATGCAAGTGGAGATTCGGAGCGCTAAGAGGGTAATAGTGGAAAAAGGAATGTCTCCAAATATAAACTACACAGAATCATTCTGTGAAACTTCTTTCTGATCTGTACATTCAGCTAACAGAGTTAAACCATACTTTTGATTGAGCAGATCTGAACACTCTTTTTGTAGAAAATGCAACTGGACATTTGTAGCGCTAAGAGAGTAGTAGTGGAAAAAGGAATATATTCAAATATAAACTACACAGAAGCATTCTGTGAAACTTCTTTCTGATCTGAGCATTCAGCTAACAGAGTTAAACCATACTTTTGATTGAGCAGTTTTGAAACACTCTGTCTGTAGAAAATGCAACTGGACATTCGTAGCGCTAAGTGGGTAATAGTGGAAAAAAGAATATGTTCAAATATAAACTACACAGAAGTATTGTATGAAACTTCTTTCTGTTCTGTGCATTCAACTAACAGAGTTGAACCTTACTTTTGATTGAGCCTTTCTGAAACACTCTTTCTGTAGAAACTGCAATTGGACATTCTGAGCGCTAAGAGGCCTCTACTGGGAAAAAAAATATCTTCAAATAAAAACTACACAGAAGCATTGTGTGAAACTTATTTCTGATATGTTCATTAAGCTAACAGAGTTAAACCATACTTTTGATTGCGCAGTTCTGAACACTCTTTCTGTAGAAAATGCAAGTGGACATTCGGAGCGCTAAGAGGGTAGTAGTGGAAAAAGGAATATATTCAAATATAAACTACACAGTAGCATTCTGTGAAAATTCTTTCTGTTCTGTGCATTCAACTAACAGAGTTGAACCTTACTTTTGATTGAGCCGTTCTGAAACACTCTTTCTGTAGAAACTGCAATTGGACATGCTAAGCGCTAAGAGGCCTACATTGGGAAAAAGAATATCTTCAAATAAAAACTACACAGATGCACTCTGTGAAACTTATTTCTGATCTGTAAATTCAGTTAACAGAGATAAAATATAATTTTGATTGTGCAGTTATGAAACACTCTTTTTGTAGAAAATGCAAGTGGAGATTCGGAGCGCTAAGAGGGTAATAGTGGAAAAAGGAATGTCTTCAAATATAAACTACACAGAATCATTCGGTGAAACTTCTTTCTGATCTGTGCATTCAGCTAACAGAGTTAAACCATACTTTTGATTGAGCAGATCTGAACACTCTTTCTTTTGAAAATGCAACTGGACATTTGGAGCGCTAAGAGCGTTGTAGTGGAAAAAGGAATATATTCAAATATAAACTACACAGAAGCATTCTGTGAAACTTCTTTGTGATCTGAGCCTTCAGCTAACAGAGTTAAACCATACTTTTGATTGAGCAGTTTTGAAACACTCTGTCTGTAGAAAATGCAACTGGACATTCGTAGCGCTAAGTGGGTAAAAGTGGAAAAAAGAATATGTTCAAATATAAACTACCCAGAAGCATTGTATGAAACTTCTTTCTGTTCTGTGCATTCAACTAACGGAGTTGAAAATTACTTTTGATTGAGCCGTTCTGAAACACTCTTTCTGTAGAAACTGCAATTGGACATTCTGAGCGCTAAGAGGCCTATATTGGGAAAAAGAATGTCTACAAATAAAAACTACACAGAAGAATTGTGTGAAACTTCTTTCTGTTCTGTTTGTTCAACTAAAAGATTTGAACCTTAGTTTTGATTGAGCCGTTCTGAAACACTCTTTCTGTAGAAAATGCAAGTGGAGATTCGGAGCGCTAAGAGGGTAATAGTGGAAAAAGGAATGTCTCCAAATATAAACTACACAGAATCATTCTGTGAAACTTCTTTCTGATCTGTACATTCAGCTAACAGAGTTAAACCATACTTTTGATTGAGCAGATCTGAACACTCTTTCTGTAGAAAATGCAACTGGACATTTGTAGCGCTAAGAGAGTAGTAGTGGAAAAAGGAATATATTCAAATATAAACTACACAGAAGCATTCTGTGAAACTTCTTTCTGATCTGAGCATTCAGCCAACAGAGTTAAACCATACTTTTGATTGAGCCGTTTTGAAACACTCTGTCTGTAGAAAATGCAACTGGACATTCGTAGCGCTAAGTGGGTAATAGTGGAAAAAAGAATATGTTCAAATATAAACTACACAGAAGTATTGTATGAAACTTCTTTCTGTTCTGTGCATTCAACTAACAGAGTTGAACCTTACTTTTGATTGAGCCTTTCTGAAACACTCTTTCTGTAGAAACTGCAATTGGACATTCTGAGCGCTAAGAGGCCTCTATTGGGAAAAATAATATCTTCAAATAAAAACTACACAGAAGCATTGTGTGAAACTTATTTCTGATATGTTCATTAAGCTAACAGAGTTAAACCATACTTTTGATTACGCAGTTCTGAACACTCTTTCTGTAGAAAATGCAAGTGGACATTCGGAGCGCTAAGAGGGTAATAGTGGAAAAAGGAATATATTCAAATATAAACTACACAGTAGCATTCTGTGAAAATTCTTTCTGTTCTGTGCATTCAACTAACAGAGTTGAACCTTACTTTTGATTGAGCCGTTCTGAAACACTCTTTCTGTAGAAACTGCAATTGGACATGCTAAGCGCTAAGAGGCCTACATTGGGAAAAAGAATATCTTCAAATAAAAACTACACAGATGCACTCTGTGAAACTTATTTCTGATCTGTAAATTCAGTTAACAGAGATAAAACATATTTTTGATTGAGCAGTTATGAAACACTCTTTTTGTAGAAAATGCAAGTGGAGATTCGGAGCGCTAAGAGGGTAATAGTGGAAAAAGGAATGTCTTCAAATATAAACTACACAGAATCATTCGGTGAAACTTCTTTCTGGTCTGTGCATTCAGCTAACAGAGTTAAACCATACTTTTGATTGAGCAGATCTGAACACTCTTTCTGTTGAAAATACAACTGGACATTTGGAGCGCTAAGAGCGTAGTAGTGGAAAAAGGACTATATTCAAATATAAACTACACAGAAGCATTCTGTGAAACTTCTTTCTGATCTGAGCATTCAGCTAACAGAGTTAAACCATACTTTTGATTGAGCAGTTTTGAAACACTCTGTCTGTAGAAAATGCAACTTTACATTCGTAGCGCTTAGTGGGTAATAGTGGAAAAAAGAATATGTTCAAATATAAACTACACAGAAGCATTGTATGATACTTCTTTCTGTTCTGTGCATTCAACTAACAGAGTTCAATCTTACTTTTGATTTAGCCGTTCTGAAACACTCTTTCTGTAGAAACTGCAATTGGACATTCTGAGCGCTCAGAGGCCTATATTGGGAAAAAGAATGTCTACATATAAAAACTACACAGAAGAATTGTGTGAAACTTCTTTCTGTTCTGTTTGTTCAACTAAAAGAGTTGAACCTTAGTTTTGATTGAGCCATTCTGAAACACTCTTTCTGTAGAAAATGCAAGTGGAGATTCGGAGCGCTAAGAGGGTAATAGTGGAAAAAGGAATGTCTCCAAATATAAACTACACAGAATCATTCTGTGAAACTTCTTTCTGATCTGTGCATTCAGCTGACAGAGTTAAACCATACTTTTGATTGAGCAGATCTGAACACTCTTTCTGTAGAAAATGCAACTAGACATTTGGAGCGCTAAGAGAGTAGTAGTGGAAAAAGGAATATATTCAAATATAAACTACACAGAAGCATTCTGTGAAACTTCTTTCTGATCTGAGCATTCAGCTAACAGAGTTAAACCATACTTTTGATTGAGCAGTTTTGAAACACTCTGTCTGTAGAAAATGCAACTGGACATTCGTAGCGCTAAGTGGGTAATAGTTTAAAAAAGAATATGTTCAAATATAAACTACACAGAAGCATTGTATGAAACTTCTTTCTGTTCTGTGCATTCAACTAACAGAGTTGAACCTTACTTTTGATTGAGCCTTTTTGAAACACTCTTTCTGTAGAAACTGCAATTGGACATTCTGAGCGCTAAGAGGCCTCTATTGGGAAAAAAAATATCTTCAAATAAAAACTAAACAGAAGCATTGTGTGAAATTCATTTCTGATATGTTCATTAAGCTAACAGAGTTAAACCATACTTTTGATTGCGCAGTTCTGAACACTCTTTCTGTAGAAAATGCAAGTGGACATTCGGAGCGCTAAGAGGGTAATAGTGGAAAAAGGAATATATTCAAATATAAACTACACAGTAGCATTCTGTGAAAATTCTTTCTGTTCTGTGCTTTCAACTAACAGAGTTGAACCTTACTTTTGATTGAGCCGTTCTGAAACACTCTTTCTGTAGAAACTGCAATTGGACATGCTAAGCGCTAAGAGGCCTACATTGGGAAAAAGAATATCTTCAAATAAAAACTACACAGATGCACTCTGTGAAACTTATTTCTGATCTGTAAATTCAGTTAACAGAGATAAAATATAATTTTGATTGAGCAGTTATGAAACACTCTTTTTGTAGAAAATGCAAGTGGAGATTCGGAGCGCTAAGAGGGTAATAGTGGAAAAAGGAATGTCTTCAAATATAAACTACACAGAATCATTCGGTGAAACTTCTTTCTGATCTGTGCATTCAGCTAACAGAGTTAAACCATACTTTTGATTGAGCAGATCTGAACACTCTTTCTGTTGAAAATGCAACTGGACATTTGGAGCGCTAAGAGCGTAGTAGTGGAAAAAGGAATATATTCAAATATAAACTACACAGAAGCATTCTGTGAAACTTCTTTCTGATCTGAGCATTCAGCTAACAGAGTTAAGCCATACTTTTGATTGAGCAGTTTTGAAACACTCTGTCTGTAGAAAATGCAACTGGACATTCGTAGCGCTAAGTGGGTAATAGTGGAAAAAAGAATATGCTCAAATATAAACTACACAGAAGCATTGTATGAAACTTCTTTCTGTTCTGTGCATTCAACTAACGGAGTTGAAAATTACTTTTGATTGAGCCGTTCTGAAACACTCTTTCTGTAGAAACTGCAATTGGACATTCTGAGCGCTCAGAGGCCTATATTGGGAAAAAGAATGTCTACATATAAAAACTACACAGAAGAATTGTGTGAAACTTCTTTCTGTTCTGTTTGTTCAACTAAAAGAGTTGAACCTTAGTTTTGATTGAGCCGTTCTGAAACACTCTTTCTGTAGAAAATGCAAGTGGAGATTCGGAGCGCTAAGAGGGTAATAGTGGAAAAAGGAATGTCTCCAAATATAAACTACACAGAATCATTCTGTGAAACTTCTTTCTGATCTGTGCATTCAGCTGACAGAGTTAAACCATACTTTTGATTGAGCAGATCTGAACACTCTTTCTGTAGAAAATGCAACTGGACATTTGGAGCGCTAAGAGAGTTGTAGTGGAAAAAGGAATATATTCAAATATAAACTACACAGAAGCATTCTGTGAAACTTCTTTCTGATCTGAGCATTCAGCTAACAGAGTTAAACCATACTTTTGATTGAGCAGTTTTGAAACACTCTGTCTGTAGAAAATGCAACTGGACATTCGTAGCGCTAAGTGGGTAATAGTGGAAAAAAGAATATGTTCAAATATAAACTACACAGAAGCATTGTATGAAACTTCTTTCTGTTCTGTGCATTCAACTAACAGAGTTGAACCTTACTTTTGATTGAGCCTTTCTGAAACACTCTTTCTGTAGAAACTGCAATTGGACATTCTGAGCGCTAAGAGGCCTCTATTGGGAAAAAAAATATCTTCAAATAAAAACTACACAGAAGCATTGTGTGAAATTTATTTCTGATATGTTCATTAAGCTAACAGAGTTAAACCATACTTTTGATTGCGCAGTTCTGAACACTCTTTCTGTAGAAAATGCAAGTGGACATTCGGAGCGCTAAGAGGGTAATAGTGGAAAAAGGAATATATTCAAATATAAACTACACAGTAGCATTCTGTGAAAATTCTTTCTGTTCTGTGCATTCAACTAACAGAGTTGAACCTTACTTTTGATTGAGCCGTTCTGAAACACTCTTTCTGTAGAAACTGCAATTGGACATGCTAAGCGCTAAGAGGCCTACATTGGGAAAAAGAATATCTTCAAATAAAAACTACACAGATGCACTCTGTGAAACTTATTTCTGATCTGTAAATTCAGTTAACAGAGATAAAATATAATTTTGATTGAGCAGTTATGAAACACTCTTTTTGTAGAAAATGCAAGTGGAGATTCGGAGCACTAAGAGGGTAATAGTGGAAAAAGGAATGTCTTCAAATATAAACTACACAGAATCATTCGGTGAAACTTCTTTCTGATCTGTGCATTCAGCTAACAGAGTTAAACCATACTTTTGATTGAGCAGATCTGAACACTCTTTCTGTTGAAAATGCAACTGGACATTTGGAGCGCTAAGAGCGTAGTAGTGGAAAAAGGAATATATTCAAATATAAACTACACAGAAGCATTCTGTGAAACTTCTTTCTGATCTGAGCATTCAGCTAACAGAGTTAAGCCATACTTTTGATTGAGCAGTTTTGAAACACTCTGTCTGTAGAAAATGCAACTGGACATTCGTAGCGCTAAGTGGGTAATAGTGGAAAAAAGAATATGCTCAAATATAAACTACACAGAAGCATTGTATGAAACTTCTTTCTGTTCTGTGCATTCAACTAACGGAGTTGAAAATTACTTTTGATTGAGCCGTTCTGAAACACTCTTTCTGTAGAAACTGCAATTGGACATTCTGAGCGCTAAGAGGCCTATATTGGGAAAAAGAATGTCTACAAATAAAAACTACACAGAAGAATTGTGTGAAACTTCTTTCTGTTCTGTTTGTTCAACTAAAAGATTTGAACCTTAGTTTTGATTGAGCCGTTCTGAAACACTCTTTCTGTAGAAAATGCAAGTGGAGATTCGGAGCGCTAAGAGGGTAATAGTGGAAAAAGGAATGTCTCCAAATATAAACTACACAGAATCATTCTGTGATACTTCTTTCTGATCTGTACATTCAGCTAACAGAGTTAAACCATACTTTTGATTGAGCAGATCTGAACACTCTTTCTGTAGAAAATGCAACTGGACATTTCTGGCGCTAAGAGAGTAGTAGTGGAAAAAGGAATATATTCAAATATAAACTACACAGAAGCATTCTGTGAAACTTCTTTCTGATCTGAGCATTCAGCTAACAGAGTTAAACCATACTTTTGATTGAGCAGTTTTGAAACACTCTGTCTGTAGAAAATGCAACTGGACATTCGTAGCGCTAAGTGGGTAATAGTGGAAAAAAGAATATGTTCAAATATAAACTACACAGAAGTATTGTATGAAACTTCTTTCTGTTCTGTGCATTCAACTAACAGAGTTGAACCTTACTTTTGATTGAGCCTTTCTGAAACACTCTTTCTGTAGAAACTGCAATTGGACATTCTGAGCGCTAAGAGGCCTCTATTGGGAAAAAAAATATCTTCAAATAAAAACTACACAGAAGCATTGTGTGAAACTTATTTCTGATATGTTCATTAAGCTAACAGAGTTAAACCATACTTTTGATTGCGCAGTTCTGAACACTCTTTCTGTAGAAAATGCAAGTGGACATTCGGAGCGCTAAGAGGGTAATAGTGGAAAAAGGAATATATTCAAATATAAACTACACAGTAGCATTCTGTGAAAATTCTTTCTGTTCTGTGCATTCAACTAACAGAGTTGAACCTTACTTTTGATTGAGCCGTTCTGAAACACTCTTTCTGTAGAAACTGCAATTGGACATGCTAAGCGCTAAGAGGCCTACATTGGGAAAAAGAATATCTTCAAATAAAAACTACACAGATGCACTCTGTGAAACTTATTTCTGATCTGTAAATTCAGTTAACAGAGATAAAATATAATTTTGATTGAGCAGTTATGAAACACTCTTTTTGTAGAAAATGCAAGTGGAGATTCGGAGCGCTAAGAGGGTAATAGTGGAAAAAGGAATGTCTTCAAATATAAACTACACAGAATCATTCGGTGAAACTTCTTTCTGATCTGTGCATTCAGCTAACAGAGTTAAACCATACTTTTGATTGAGCAGATCTGAACACTCTTTCTGTTGAAAATGCAACTGGACATTTGGAGCGCTAAGAGCGTAGTAGTGGAAAAAGGAATATATTCAAATATAAACTACACAGAAGCATTCTGTGAAACTTCTTTCTGATCTGAGCATTCAGCTAACAGAGTTAAGCCATACTTTTGATTGAGCAGTTTTGAAACACTCTGTCTGTAGAAAATGCAACTGGACATTCGTAGCGCTAAGTGGGTAATAGTGGAAAAAAGAATATGCTCAAATATAAACTACACAGAAGCATTGTATGAAACTTCTTTCTGTTCTGTGCATTCAACTAACGGAGTTGAAAATTACTTTTGATTGAGCCGTTCTGAAACACTCTTTCTGTAGAAACTGCAATTGGACATTCTGAGCGCTCAGAGGCCTATATTGGGAAAAAGAATGTCTACATATAAAAACTACACAGAAGAATTGTGTGAAACTCCTTTCTGTTCTGTTTGTTCAACTAAAAGAGTTGAACCTTAGTTTTGATTGAGCCGTTCTGAAACACTCTTTCTGTAGAAAATGCAAGTGGAGATTCGGAGCGCTAAGAGGGTAATAGTGGAAAAAGGAATGTCTCCAAATATAAACTACACAGAATCATTCTGTGAAACTTCTTTCTGATCTGTGCATTCAGCTGACAGAGTTAAACCATACTTTTGATTGAGCAGATCTGAACACTCTTTCTGTAGAAAATGCAACTGGACATTTGGAGCGCTAAGAGAGTTGTAGTGGAAAAAGGAATATATTCAAATATAAACTACACAGAAGCATTCTGTGAAACTTCTTTCTGATCTGAGCATTCAGCTAACAGAGTTAAACCATACTTTTGATTGAGCAGTTTTGAAACACTCTGTCTGTAGAAAATGCAACTGGACATTCGTAGCGCTAAGTGGGTAATAGTGGAAAAAAGAATATGTTCAAATATAAACTACACAGAAGCATTGTATGAAACTTCTTTCTGTTCTGTGCATTCAACTAACAGAGTTGAACCTTACTTTTGATTGAGCCTTTCTGAAACACTCTTTCTGTAGAAACTGCAATTGGACATTCTGAGCGCTAAGAGGCCTCTATTGGGAAAAAAAATATCTTCAAATAAAAACTACACAGAAGCATTGTGTGAAACTTATTTCTGATATGTTCATTAAGCTAACAGAGTTAAACCATACTTTTGATTGCGCAGTTCTGAACACTCTTTCTGTAGAAAATGCAAGTGGACATTCGGAGCGCTAAGAGGGTAATAGTGGAAAAAGGAATATATTCAAATATAAACTACACAGTAGCATTCTGTGAAAATTCTTTCTGTTCTGTGCATTCAACTAACAGAGTTGAACCTTACTTTTGATTGAGCCGTTCTGAAACACTCTTTCTGTAGAAACTGCAATTGGACATGCTAAGCGCTAAGAGGCCTACATTGGGAAAAAGAATATCTTCAAATAAACACTACACAGATGCACTCTGTGAAACTTATTTCTGATCTGTAAATTCAGTTAACAGAGATAAAATATAATTTTGATTGAGCAGTTATGAAACACTCTTTTTGTAGAAAATGCAAGTGGAGATTCGGAGCGCTAAGAGGGTAATAGTGGAAAAAGGAATGTCTTCAAATATAAACTACACAGAATAATTCGGTGAAACTTCTTTCTGATCTGTGCATTCAGCTAACAGAGTTAAACCATACTTTTGATTGAGCAGATCTGAACACTCTTTCTGTTGAAAATGCAACTGGACATTTGGAGCGCTAAGAGCGTAGTAGTGGAAAAAGGAATATATTCAAATATAATCTACACAGAAGCATTCTGTGAAACTTCTTTCTGATCTGAGCATTCAGCTAACAGAGTTAAACCATACTTTTGATTGAGCAGTTTTGAAACACTCTGTCTGTAGAAAATGCAACTGGACATTCGTAGCGCTAAGTGGGTAATAGTGGAAAAAAGAATATGTTCAAATATAAACTACACAGAAGCATTGTATGAAACTTCTTTCTGTTCTGTGCATTCAACTAACGGAGTTGAAAATTACTTTTGATTGAGCCGTTCTGAAACACTCTTTCTGTAGAAACTGCAATTGGACATTCTGAGCGCTAAGAGGCCTATATTGGGAAAAAGAATGTCTACAAATAAAAACTACACAGAAGAATTGTGTGAAACTTCTTTCTGTTCTGTTTGTTCAACTAAAAGATTTGAACCTTAGTTTTGATTGAGCCGTTCTGAAACAATCTTTCTGTAGAAAATGCAAGTGGAGATTCGGAGCGCTAAGAGGGTAATAGTGGAAAAAGGAATGTCTTCAAATATAAACTACACAGAATCATTCTGTGAAACTTCTTTCTGATCTGTGCATTCAGCTAACAGATTTAAACCATACTTTTGATTGAGCAGATCTGAACACTCTTTCTGTAGAAAATGCAACTGGACATTTGGAGCGCTAAGAGGGTAGTAGTGGAAAAAGGAATATATTCAAATATAAACTACACAGAAGCATTCTGTGAAATTTCTTTCTGATCTGAGCATTCAGCTAACAGAGTTAAACCATACTTTTGATTGAGCAGTTTTGAAACTCTCTGTCTGTAGAAAATGCAACTGGACATTCGTAGCGCTAAGTGGGTAATAGTGGAAAAAAGAATATGTTCAAATATAAACTACACAGAAGCATTGTATGAAACTTCTTTCTGTTCTGTGCATTCAACTAACAGAGTTGAACCTTACTTTTGATTGAGCCTTTCTGAAACACTCTTTCTGTAGAAACTGCAATTATACATTCTGAGCGCTAAGAGGCCTATATTGGGAAAAATAATATCTTCAAATAAAAACTACACAGAAGCATTGTGTGAAACTTATTTCTGATATGTTCATTAAGCTAACAGAGTTAAACCATACTTTTGATTGCGCAGTTCTGAACACTCTTTCTGTAGAAAATGCAAGTGGACATTCGGAGCGCTAAGAGGGTAATAGTGGAAAAAGGAATATATTCAAATATAAACTACACAGTAGCATTCTGTGAAAATTCTTTCTGTTCTGTGCATTCAACTAACAGAGTTGAACCTTACTTTTGATTGAGCCGTTCTGAAACACTCTTTCTGTAGAAACTGCAATTGGACATGCTAAGCGCTAAGAGGCCTACATTGGGAAAAAAAATATCTTCAAATAAAAACTACACAGATGCATTCTGTGAAACTTATTTCTGATCTGTAAATTCAGTTAACAGAGATAAAACGTATTTTTGATTGAGCAGTTATGAAACACTCTTTTTGTAGAAAATGCAAGTGGAGATTCGGAGCGCTAAGAGGGTAATAGTGGAAAAAGGAATGCCTTCAAATATAAACTACACAGAATCATTCGGTGAAACTTCTTTCTGATCTGTGCATTCAGCTAACAGAGTTAAACCATACTTTTGATTGAGCAGATCTGAACACTCTTTCTGTAGAAAATGCAACTGGACATTTGGAGCGCTAAGAGCGTAGTAGTGGAAAAAGGAATATATTCAAATATAAACTACACAGAAGCATTCTGTGAAACTTCTTTCTGATCTGAGCATTCAGCTAACAGAGTTAAACCATACTTTTGATTGAGCAGTTTTGAAACACTCTGTCTGTAGAAAATGCAACTGGACATTCGTAGCGCTAAGTGGGTAATAGTGGAAAAAAGAATATGTTCAAATATAAACTACACAGAAGCATTGTATGAAACTACTTTCTGTTCTGTGCATTCAACTAACAGAGTTGAACCTTACTTTTGATTGAGCCGTTCTGAAACACTCTTTCTGTAGAAACTGCAATTGGACATTCTGAGCGCTAAGAGGCCTATATTGGGAAAAAGAATGTCTACAAATAAAAACTACACAGAAGAATTGTGTGAAACTTCTTTCTGTTCTGTTTGTTCAACTAAAGATTTGAACCTTAGTTTTGATTGAGCCGTTCTGAAACACTCTTTCTGTAGAAAATGCAAGTGGAGATTCGGAGCGCTAAGAGGGTAATAGTGGAAAAAGGAATGCCTTCAAATATAAACTACACAGAATCATTCGGTGAAACTTCTTTCTGATCTGTGCATTCAGCTAACAGAGTTAAAACATACTTTGATTGAGCAGATCTGAACACTCTTTCTGTAGAAAATGCAACTGGACATTTGGAGCGCTAAGAGAGTAGTAGTGGAAAAAGGAATATATTCAAATATAAACTACACAGAAGCATTCTGTGAAACTTCTTTCTGATCTGAGCATTCAGCTAACAGAATTAAACCATACTTTTGATTGAGCAGTTTTGAAACACTCTGTCTGTAGAAAATGCAACTGGACATTCGTAGCGCTAAGTGGGTAATAGTGGAAAAAAGTATATGTTCAAATATAAACTACACCGAAGCATTGTATGAAACTTCTTTCTGTTCTGTGCATTCAACTAACAGAGTTGAACCTTACTTTTGATTGAGCCTTTCTGAAACCCTCTTTCTGTAGAAACTGCAATTGGACATTCTGAGCGCTAAGAGGCCTCTATTGGGAAAAATAATATCTTCAAATAAAAACTACACAGAAGCATTCTGTGAAACTTATTTCTGATATGTTCATTAAGCTAACAGAGTTAAACCATACTTTTGATTGCGCAGTTCTGAATACTCTTTCTGTAGAAAATGCAAGTGGACATTCGGAGCGCTAAGAGGGTAATAGTGGAAAAAGGAATATATTCAAATATAAACTACACAGTAGCATTCTGTGAAAATTCTTTCTGTTCTGTGCATTCAACTAACAGAGTTGAACCTTACTTTTGATTGAGCCGTTCTGAAACACTCTTTCTGTAGAAACTGCAATTGGACATGCTAAGCGCTAAGAGGCCTACATTGGGAAAAAGAATATCTTCAAATAAAAACTACACAGATGCATTCTGTGAAACTTATTTCTGATCTGTAAGTTCAGTTAACAGAGATAAAACATATTTTTGATTGAGCAGTTATGAAACACTCTTTTTGTAGAAAATGCAAGTGGAGATTCGGAGCGCTAAGAGGGTAATAGTGGAAAAAGGAATGTCTTCAAATATAAACTACACAGAAGCATTCTGTGAAACTTCTTTCTGATCTGAGCATTCAGCTAACAGAGTTAAACCATACTTTTGATTGAGCAATTTTGAAACACTCTGTCTGTAGAAAATGCAACTGGACATTCGTAGCGCTACGTGGGTAAGAGTGGAAAAAAGAATATGTTCAAATATAAACTACACAGAAGCATTGTATGAAACTTCTTTCTGTTCTGTGCATTCAACTAACAGAGTTAAACCATACATTTGATTGAGCAGTTTTGAAACACTCTGTCTGTAGAAAATGCAACTGGACATTCGTAGCGCTAAGTGGGTAATAGTGGAAAAAAGAATATGTTCAAATATAAACTACACAGAAGCATTGTATGAAACTTCTTTCTGTTCTGTGCATTCAACTAACAGAGTTGAACCTTACTTTTGATTGAGCCTTTCTGAAACACTCTTTCTGTAGAAACTGCAATTGGACATTCTGAGCGCTAAGAGGCCTATATTGGGAAAAATAATATCTTCAAATAAAAACTACACAGAAGCAATTTGTGAAACTTATTTCTGATATGTTCATTAAGCTAACAGAGTTAAACCATACTTTTTATTGCGCAGTTCCGAACACTCTTTCTGTAGAAAATGCAAGTGGACATTCGGAGCGCTAAGAGGGTAATAGTGGAGAAAGGAATATATTCAAATATAAACTACACAGTAGCATTCTGTGAAAATACTTTCTGTTCTGTGCATTCAACTAGCAGAGTTGAACCTTACTTTTGATTGAGCCGTTCTGAAACACTCTTTCTGTAGAAACTGCAATTGGACATGCTAAGCGCTAAGAGGCCTACATTGGGAAAAAGAATATCTTCAAATAAAAACTACACAGATGCATTCTGTGAAACTTATTTCTGATCTGTAAATTCAGTTAACAGAGATAAAACATATTTTTGATTGAGCAGTTATCAAACACTCTTTTTGTAGAAAATGCAAGTGGAGATTCGGAGCGCTAAGAGGGTAATAGTGGAAAAAGGAATGTCTTCAAATATAAACTACACAGAATCATTCGGTGAAACTTCTTTCTGATCTGTGCATTCAGCTAACAGAGTTAAACCATACTTTTGATTGAGCAGATCTGAACACTCTTTCTGTAGAAAATGCAACTGGACATTTGGAGCGCTAAGAGCGTAGTAGTGGAAAAAGGAACATATTCAAATATAAACTACACAGAAGCATTCTGTGAAACTTCTTTCTGATCTGAGCATTCAGCTAACAGAGTTAAACCATACTTTTGATTGAGCAGTTTTGAAACACTCTGTCTGTAGAAAATGCAACTGGACATTCGTAGCGCTAAGTGGGTAATAGTGGAAAAAAGTATATGTTCAAATATAAACTACACAGAAGCATTGTATGAAACTTCTTTCTGTTCTGTGCATTCAACTAACAGAGTTAAACCTTACTTTTGATTGAGCCGTTCTGAAACACTCTTTCTGTAGAAACTGCAATTGGACATTCTGATCGCTAAGAGGCCTATATTGGGAAAAAGAATGTCTACAAATAAAAACTACACAGAAGAATTGTGTGAAACTTCTTTCTGTTCTCTTTGTTCAACTAAAAGAGTTGAACTTTAGTTTTGATTGATCCGTTCTGAAACACTCTTTCTGTAGAAAATGCAAGTGGAGATTCGGAGCGCTACGAGGGTAATAGTGGAAAAAGGAATGTCTCCAAATATAAACTACACAGAATCATTCTGTGAAACTTTTTTCTGATCTGTGCATTCAGCTAACCGAGTTAAACCATACTTTTGATTGAGCAGATCTGAACACTCTTTCTGTAGAAAATGCAACTGGACATTTGGAGCGCTAAGAGAGTAGTAGTGGAAAAAGGAATATATTCAAATATAAACTACACAGAAGCATTCTGTGAAGCATTCTGTGAAACTTCTTTCTGATCTGAGCATTCAGCTAACATAGTTAAACAATACTTTTGATTGAGCAGTATTGAAACACTTTGTCTGTAGAAAATGCAACTGGACATTCGTAGCGCTAAGTGGGTAATAGTGGAAAAAAGAATATGTTCAAATATAAACTACACAGAAGCATTGTATGAAACTACTTTCTGTTCTGTGCATTCAACTAACAGAGTTGAACCTTACTTTTGATTGAGCCTTTCTGAAACACTCTTTCTGTAGAAACTGCAATTGGACATTCTGAGCGCTAAGAGGCCTCTACTGGGAAAAATAATATCTTCAAATAAAAACTACACAGAAGCATATTGTGAAACTTATTTCTGATATGTTCATTAAGCTAACAGAGTTAAACCATACTTTGGATTGCGCAGTTCTGAACACTCTTTCTGTAGAAAATGCAAGTGGACATTCGGAGCGCTAAGAGGGTAATAGTGGAAAAAGGAATATATTCAAATATAAACTACACAGTAGCATTCTGTGAAAATTCTTTCTGTTCTGTGCATTCAACTAACAGAGTTGAACCTTACTTTTGATTGAGCCGTTCTGAAACACTCTTTCTGTAGAAACTGCAATTGGACATGCTAAACGCTAAGAGGCCTACATTGGGAAAAAGAATATCTTCAAATAAAAACTACACAGATGCATTCTGTGAAACTTATTTCTGATCTGTAAATTCAGTTAACAGAGATAAAACATATTTTTGATTGAGCAGTTATGAAACACTCTTTTTGTAGAAAATGCAAGTGGAGATTCGGAGCGCTAAGAGGGTAATAGTGGAAAAAGGAATGTCTTCAAATATAAACTACACAGAATCATTCGGTGAAACTTCTTTCTGATCTGTGCATTCAGCTAACAGAGTTAAACCATACTTTTGATTGAGCAGATCTGAACACTATTTCTGTAGAAAATGCAACTGGACATTTTGAGCGCTAAGAGCGTAGTAGTGGAAAAAGGAATATATTCAAATATAAACTACACAGAAGCATTCTGTGAAACTTCTTTCTGATCTGAGCATTCAGCTAACAGAGTTAAACCATACTTTTGATTGAGCAGTTTTGAAACACTCTGTCTGTAGAAAATGCAACTGGACATTCGTAGCGCTAAGTGGGTAATAGTGGAAAAAAGAATATGTTCAAATATAAACTACACAGAAGCATTGTATGAAACTTCTTTCTGTTCTGTGCATTCAACTAACAGAGTTGAACCTTACTTTTGATTGAGCCGTTCTGAAACACTCTTTCTGTAGAAACTGCAATTGGACATTCTGAGCGCTAAGAGGCCTATATTGGGAAAAAGAATGTCTACAAATGAAAACTACACAGAAGAATTGTGTGAAACTTCTTTCTGTTCTGTTTGTTCAACTAAAAGAGTTGAACTTTAGTTTTGATTGAGCCGTTCTGAAACACTCTTTCTGTAGAAAATGCAAGTGGAGATTCGGTGCGCTAAGAGGGTAATAGTGGAAAAAGTAATGTCTCCAAATATAAACTACACAGAATCATTCTGTGAAACTTCTTTCTGATCTGTGCATTCAGCTAACAGAGTTAAACCATATTTTGATTGAGAAGATCTGAACACTCTTTCTGTAGAAAATGCAACTGGACATTTGGAGCGCTAAGAGAGTAGTAGTGGAAAAAGGAATATATTCAAATATAAACTACACAGAAGCATTCTGTGAAACTACTTTGTGATCTGAGCATTCAGCTAACAGAGTTAAACCATACTTTTGATTGAGCAGTTTTGAAACACTCTGTCTGTAGAAAATGCAACTGGACATTCGTAGCGCCAAGTGGGTAATAGTGGAAAAAAGAATATGTTCAAATATAAACTACACAGAAGCATTGTATGAAACTTCTTTCTGTTCTGTGCATTCAAATAACAGAGTTGAACCTTACTTTTGATTGAGCCTTTCTGAAACACTCTTTCTTTAGATACTGCAATTGGACATTCTGAGTGCTAAGAGGCCTCTATTGGGAAAAATAATATCTTCAAATAAAAACTACACAGAAGCATTGTGTGAAACTTATTTCTGATATGTTCATTAAGCTAACAGAGTTAAACCATACTTTTGATTGCGCAGTTCTGAACACTCTTTCTGTAGAAAATGCAAGTGGACATTCGGAGCGCTAAGAGGTTAATAGTGGAAAAAGGAATATGTTCAAATATAAACTACACAGTAGCATTCTGTGAAAATTCTTTCTGTTCTGTGCATTCAACTAACAGAGTTGAACCTTACTTTTGATTGAGCCGTTCTGAAACACTCTTTCTGTAGAAACTGCAATTGGACATGCTAAGCGCTAAGAGGCCTACATTGGGAAAAAGAATATCTTCAAATAAAAACTACACAGATGCATTCTGTGAAACTTATTTCTGATCTGTAAATTCAGTTAACAGAGATAAAACATATTTTTGATTGAGCAGTTATGAAACACTCTTTTTGTAGAAAATGCAAGTGGAGATTCGGAGCGCTAAGAGGGTAATAGTGGAAAAAGGAATGTCTTCAAATATAAACTACACAGAATCGTTCGGTGAAACTTCTTTCTGATCTGTGCATTCAGCTAACAGAGTTAAACCATACTTTTGATTGAGCAGATCTGAACACTCTTTCTGTAGAAAATGCAACTGGACATTTGGAGCGCTAAGAGCGTAGTAGTGGAAAAAGGAATATATTCAAATATAAACTACACAGAAGCACTCTGTGAAACTTCTTTCTGATCTGAGCATTCAGCTAACAGAGTTAAACCATACCTTTGATTGAGCAGTTTTGAAACACTCTGTCTGTAGAAAATGCAACTGGACATTCGTAGCGCTAAGTGGGTAATAGTGGAAAAAAGAATATGTTCAAATCTAAACTACACAGAAGCATTGTATGCAACTTCTTTCTGTTCTGTGCATTCAACTAACAGAGCTGAACCTTACTTTTGATTGAGCCGTTCTGAAACACTCTTTCTGTAGAAACTGCAATTGGACATTCTGAGCGCTACGAGGCCTATATTGGGAAAAAGAATGTCTACAAATAAAAACTACACAGAAGAATTGTGTGAAACATCTTTCTGTTCTGTTTGTTCAACTAAAAGAGTTGAACCTTAGTTTTGATTGAGCCGTTCTGAAACACTCTTTCTGTAGAAAATGCAAGTGGAGATTCGGAGCCCTAAGAGGGTAATAGTGGAAAAAGGAATGTCTCCAAATATAAACTACACAGAATCATTCTGTGAAACTTCTTTCTGATCTGTGCATTCAGCTAACAGAGTTAAACCATACTTTTGATTGAGAAGATCTGAACACTCTTTCTGTAGAAAATGCAACTGGACATTTGGAGCGCTAAGAGAGTAGTAGTGGAAAAAGGAATATATTCAAATATAAACTACACAGAAGCATTCTGTGAAACTACTTTCTGATCTGAGCATTCAGCTAACAGAGTTAAACCATACTTTTGATTGAGCAGTTTTGAAACACTCTGTCTGTAGAAAATGCAACTGGACATTCGTAGCGCCAAGTGGGTAATAGTGGAAAAAAGAATATGTTCAAATATAAACTACACAGAAGCATTGTATGAAATTACTTTCTGTTCTGTGCATTCAACTAACAGAGTTGAACCTTACTTTTGATTGAGCCTTTCAGAAACACTCTTTCTGTAGAAACGGCAATTGGACATTCTGAGCGCTAAGAGGCCTATATTGGGAAAAATAATATCTTCAAATAAAAACTACACAGAAGCATTGTGTGAAACTTATTTCTGATATGTTCATTAAGCTAACAGAGTTAAACCATACTTTTGATTGCGCAGTTCTGAACACTCTTTCTGTAGAAAATGCAAGTGGACATTCGGAGCGCTAAGAGGGTAATAGTGGAGAAAGGAATATATTCAAATATAAACTACACAGTAGCATTCTGTGAAAATTCTTTCTGTTCTGTGCATTCAACTAACAGAGTTGAACCTTACTTTTGATTGAGCCGTTCTGAAACACTCTTTCTGTAGAAACTGCAATTGGCCATGCTAAGCGCTAAGAGGCCTACATTGGGAAAAAGAATATCTTCAAATAAAAACTACACAGATGCATTCTGTGAAACTTATTTCTGATCTGTAAATTTAGTTAACAGAGATAAAACATATTTTTGATTGAGCAGTTATGAATCACTCTTTTTGTAGAAAATGCAAGTGGAGATTCGGAGCGCAAAGAGGGTAATAGTGGAAAAAGGAATGTCTTCAAATTTAAACTACACAGAATCATTCGGTGAAACTTCGTTCTGATCTGTGCATTCAGCTAACAGAGTTAAACCATACTTTGATTGAGCATATCTGAACACTCTTTTTGTGGAAAATGCAACTGGACATTTGGAGCGCTAAGAGCGTAGTAGTGGAAAAAGGAATATATTCAAATATAAACTACACAGAAGCATTCTGTGAAACTTCTTTCTGATCTGAGCATTCAGCTAACAGAGTTAAACCATACTTTTGATTGAGCAGTTTTGAAACACTCTGTCTGTAGAAAATGCAACTGGACATTCGTAGCGCTAAGTGGGTAATAGTGGAAAAAAGAATATGTTCAAATATAAACTACACAGAAGCATTGTATGAAACTTCTTTCTGTTCTGTGCATTCAACTAACAGAGTTGAACCTTATTTTTGATTGAGCCGTTCTGAAACACTCTTTCTGTAGAAACTGCAATTGGACATTCTGAGCGCTAAGAGGCCTATATTTGGAAAAAGAATGTCTACAAATAAAAACTACACAGAAGAATTGTGTGAAACTTCTTTCTGTTCTGTTTGTTCAACTAAAAGAGTTGAACTTTAGTTTTGATTGAGCCGTTCTGAAACACTCTTTCTGTAGGAAATGCAAGTGGAGATTCGGAGCGCTAAGAGGGTAATAGTGGAAAAAGGAATGTCTCCAAATATAAACTACACAGAATCATTCTGTGAAACTTCTTTCTGATCTGTGCATTCAGCTAACAGAGTTAAACCATACTTTTGATTGAGCAGATCTGAACACTCTTTCTGTAGAAAATGCAAGTGGACATTTGGAGCGCTAAGAGCGTAGTAGTGGAAAAAGGAATATATTCAAATATAAACTACACAGAAGCATTCTGTGAAACTTCTTTCTGATCTGAGCATTCAGCTAACAGAGTTAAACCATACTCTTGATTGAGCAGTTTTGAAACACTCTGTCTGTAGAAAATGCAACTGGACATTCGTAGTGCTAAGTGGGTAATAGTGGAAAAAAGAATATGTTCAAATATAAACTACACAGAAGCATTGTATGAAACTTCTTTCTGTTCTGTGCATTCAACTAACAGAGTTGAACCTTACTTTTGATTGAGCCTTTCTGAAACACTCTTTCTGTAGAAACTGCAATTGGACATTCTGAGCGCTAAGAGGCCTCTATTGGGAAAAATAATATCTTCAAATAAAAACTACACAGAAGCATTGTGTGAAACTTATTTCTGATATGTTCATTAAGCTAACAGGGTTAAACCATACTTTTGATTGCGCAGTTCTGAACACTCTTTCTGTAGAAAATGCAAGTGGACATTCGGAGCGCTAAGAGGGAAATAGTGGAAAAAGGAATATATTCAAATATAAACTACACAGTAGCATTCTGTGAAAATTTTTTCTGTTCTGTGCATTCAACTAACAGAGTTGAACCTTAATTTTAATTGAGCCGTTCTGAAACACTCTTTCTGTAGAAACTGCAATTGGACATGCTAAGCGCTAAGAGGCCTACATTGGGAAAAAGAATATCTTCAAATAAAAACTACACAGATGCATTCTGTGAAACTTATTTCTGATCTGTAAATTCAGTTAACAGAGATAAAACATATTTTTGATTGAGCAGTTATGAAACACTCTTTTTGTAGAAAATGCAAGTGGAGATTCGGAGCGCTAAGAGGGTAATAGTGGAAAAAGGAATGTCTTCAAATATAAACTACACAGAATCATTCGGTGAAACTTCTTTCTGATCTGTGCATTCAGCTAACAGAGTTAAACCATACTTTTGATTGAGCAGATCTGAACACTCTTTGTGTAGAAAATGCAACTGGACATTTGGAGCGCTAAGAGCGTAGTAGTGGAAAAAGGAATATATTCAAATATAAACTACACAGAAGCATTCTGTGAAACTTCTTTCTGATCTGAGCATTCAGCTAACAGAGTTAAACCATACTTTTGATTGAGCAGTTTTGAAACACTCTGTCTGTAGAAAATGCAACTGGACATTCGTAGCGCAAAGTGGGTAATAGTGGAAAAAAGAATATGTTCAAATATAAACTACACAGAAGCATTGTATCAAACTTCTTTCTGTTCTGTGCATTCAACTAACAGAGTTGAACCTTACTTTTGATTGAGCCGTTCTGAAACACTCTTTCTGTAGAAACTGCAATTGGACATTCTGAGCGCTAAGAGGCCTATATTGGGAAAAAGAATGTCTACAAATAAAAACTACACAGAAGAATTGTGTGAAACTTCTTTCTGTTCTATTTGTTCAACTAAAAGAGTTCAACTTTAGTTTTGATTGAGCCGTTCTGAAACACTCTTTCTGTAGAAAATGCAAGTGGAGATTCGGAGCGCTAAGAGGGTAATAGTGGAAAAATTAATGTCTCCAAATATAAACTACACAGAATCATTCTGTGAAACTTCTTTCTGATCTGTGCATTCAGCTAACAGAGTTAAACCATACTTTTGATTGAGCAGATCTGAACACTCTTTCTGTAGAAAATGCAACTGGACATTTGGAGCGGTAAGAGAGTAGTAGTGGAAAAAGGAATATATTCAAATATAAACTACACAGAAGCATTCTGTGAAACTTCTTTCTGATCTGAGCATTCAGCTAACAGAGTTAAAGCATACTTTTGATTGAGCAGTTTTGAAACACTCTGTCTGTAGAAAATGCAACTGGACATTCGTAGCGCTAAGTGGGTAATAGTGGAAAAAAGAATATGTTCAAATATAAACTACACAGAAGCATTGTATGAAATTTATTTCTGTTCTGTGCATTCAACTAACAGAGTTGAACCTGAGTTTTGATTGAGCCTTTCTGAAACACTCTTTCTGTAGAAACTGCAATTGGACATTCTGAGCGCTAAGAGGCCTCTACTGGGAAAAATAATATCTTCAAATAAAAACTACACAGAAGCATTGTGTGAAACTTGTTTCTGATATGTTCATTAAGCTAACAGAGTTAAACCATACTTTTGATTGCGCAGTTCTGAACACTCTTTCTGTAGAAAATGCAAGTGTACATTCGGAGCGCTAAGAGGGTAATAGTGGAGAAAGGAATATATTCAAATATAAACTACACAGTAGCATTCTGTGAAAATTCTTTCTGTTCTGTGCATTCAACTAACAGAGTTGAACCTTACTTTTAATTGAGCCGTTCTGAAACACTCTTTCTGTAGAAACTGCAATTGGACATGCTAAGCGCTAAGAGGCCTACATTGGGAAAAAGAATATCTTCAAATAAAAACTACACAGATGCATTCTGTGAAACTTATTTCTCATCTGTAAATTCAGCTAACAGAGATAAAACATATTTTTGATTGAGCAGTTATGAAACACTCTTTTTGTAGAAAATGCAAGTGGAGATTCGGAGCGCTAAGTGGGTAATAGTGGAAAAAGGAATGTCTTCAAATATAAACTACAGAGAATCATTCGGTGAAACTTCTTTCTGATCTGTGCATTCAGCTAACAGAGTTAAACCATACTTTTGATTGAGCCGATCTGAACACTCTTTGTGTAGAAAATGCAACTGGACATTTGGAGCGCTAAGAGCGTAGTAGTGGAAAAAGGAATATATTGAAATATAAACTACACAGAAGCATTCTGTGAAACTTTTTTCTGATCTGAGCATTCAGCTAACAGAGTTAAACCATACTTTTGATTGAGCAGTTTTGAAACACTCTGTCTGTAGAAAATGCAACTGGACATTCGTAGCGCTAAGTGGGTAATAGTGGAAAAAAGAATATGTTCAAATATAAACTACACAGAAGCATTGTATGAAACTTCTTTCTGTTCTGTGCATTCAACTAACAGAGTTGAACCTTACTTTTGATTGAGCCGTTCTGAAACACTCTTTCTGTAGAAACTGCAATTGGACATTCTGAGCGCTAAGAGGCCTATATTGGGAAAAAGAATGTCTACAAATAAAAACTACACAGAAGAATTGTGTGAAACTTCTTTCTGTTCTGTTTGTTCAACTAAAAGAGTTGAACCTTAGTTTTGATTGAGCCGTTCTTAAACACTCTTTCTGTAGAAAATGCAAGTGGAGATTCGGAGCGCTAAGAGGGTAATAGTGGAAAAAGGAATGTCTCCAAATATAAACTACACAGAATCATTCTGTGAAACTTCTTTCTAATCTGTGCATTCAGCTAACAGAGTTAAACCATACTTTTGATTGAGCAGATCAGAACACTCTTTCTGTAGAAAATGCAACTGGACATTTGGAGCGCTAAGAGAGTAGTAGTGGAAAAAGTAATATATTCAAATATAAACTACACAGAAGCATTCTGTGAAACTTCTTTCTGATCTGAGCATTCAGCTAACAGATTTAAACCATACTTTTGATTGAGCAGTTTTGAAACACTCTGTGTGTAGAAAATGCAACTGGACATTCGTAGTGCTAAGTGGGTAATAGTGGAAAAAAGAATATGTTCAAATATAAACTACACAGAAGCATTGTATGAAACTTCTTTCTGTTCTGTGCATTCAACTAACAGAGTTGAACCTTACTTTTGATTGAGCCTTTCTGAAACAATCTTTCTGTAGAAATTGCAATTGGACATTCTGAGCGCTAATAGGCCTCTATTGGGAAAAAAAATATCTTCAAATAAAAACTACACAGAAGCATTGTGTGAAACTTATTTCTGATATGTTCATTAAGCTAACAGAGTTAAACCATACTTTTGATTGCGCAGTTCTGAACACTCTTTCTGTAGAAAATGCAAGTGGACATTCGGAGCGCTAAGAGGGTAATAGTGGAAAAAGTAATATATTCAAATATAAACTACACAGTAGCATTCTGTGAAAATTCTTTCTGTTCTGTGCATTCAACTAACAGAGTTGAACCTTACTTTTGATTGAGCCGTTCTGAAACACTCTTTCTGTAGAAACTGCAATTGGACATGCTAAGCGCTAAGAGGCCTACATTGGGAAAAAGAATATCTTCAAATAAAAACTACACAGATGCATTCTGTGAAACTTATTTCTGATCTGTAAATTCAGTTAACAGAGATAAAACATATTTTTGATTGAGCAGTTATGAAACACTCTTTTTGTAGAAAATGCAAGTGGAGATTCGGAGCGCTAAGAGGGTAATAGTGGAAAAAGGAATGTCTTCAAATATAAACTACACAGAATCATTCGGTGAAACTTCTTTCTGATCTGTGCATTCAGCTAACAGAGTTAAACCATACTTTTGATTGAGCAGATCTGAACACTCTTTCTGTAGAAAATGCAACTGGACATTTGGAGCGCTAAGAGCGTAGTAGTGGAAAAAGAAATATTTTCATATATAAGCTACACAGAAGCATTCTGTGAAACTTCTTTCTGATCTGAGCATTCAGCTAACAGAGTTAAACCATACTTTTGATTGAGCAGTTTTGAAACACTCTGTCTGTAGAAAATGCAACTGGACATTCGTAGCGCTAAGTGGGTAATAGTGGAAAAAAGAATATGTTCAAATATAAACTACACAGAAGCATTGTATGAAACTTCTTTCTGTTCTGTGCATTCAACTAACAGAGTTGAACCTTACTTTTGATTGAGCCGTTCTGAAACACTCCTTCTGTAGAAACTGCAATTGGACATTCTGAGCGCTAAGAGGCCTATATTGGGAAAAAGAATGTCTACAAATAAAAACTACACAGAAGAATTGTGTGAAACTTCTTTCTGTTCTGTTTGTTCAACTAAAAGAGTTGAACCTTAGTTTTGATTGAGCCGTTCTGAAACACTCTTTCTGTAGAAAATGCAAGTGGAGATTCGGAGCGCTAAGAGGGTAATAGTGGAAAAAGGAATGTCTCCAAATATAAACTACACAGAATCATTCTGTGAAACTTCTTTCTGATCTGTGCATTCAGCTAACAGAGTTAAACCATACTTTTGATTGAGCAGATCAGAACACTCTTTCTGTAGAAAATGCAACTGGACATTTGGAGCGCTAAGAGAGTAGTAGTGGAAAAAGTAATATATTCAAATATAAACTACACAGAAGCATTCTGTGAAACTTCTTTCTGATCTGAGCATTCGGCTAACAGATTTAAACCATACTTTTGATTGAGCAGTTTTGAAACACTCTGCCTGTAGAAAATGCAACTGGACATTCGTAGTGCTAAGTTGGTAATAGTGGAAAAAAGAATATGTTCAAATATAAACTACACAGAAGCATTGTATGAAACTTCTTTCTGTTCTGTGCATTCAACTAACAGAGTTGAACCTTACTTTTGATTGAGCCTTTCTGAAACAATCTTTCTGTAGAAATTGCAATTGGACATTCTGAGCGCTAATAGGCCTCTATTGGGAAAAATAATATCTTCAAATAAAAACTACACAGAAGCATTGTGTGAAACTTATTTCTGATATGTTCATTAAGCTA
Source organism: Symphalangus syndactylus (assembly GCF_028878055.3). Lineage (NCBI taxonomy): Eukaryota > Metazoa > Chordata > Mammalia > Primates > Hylobatidae > Symphalangus > Symphalangus syndactylus. The sequence goes on along the minus strand of NC_072432.2, from coordinate 2,590,272 downwards.
ACAGAGTTAAACCATACTTTTGATTGCGCAGTTCTGAACACTCTTTCTGTAGAAAATGCAAGTGGACATTCGGAGCGCTAAGAGGGTAATAGTGGAAAAAGTAATATATTCAAATATAAACTACACAGTAGCATTCTGTGAAAATACTTTCTGTTCTGTGCATTCAACTAACAGAGTTGAACCTTACTTTTGATTGAGCCGTTCTGAAACACTCTTTCTGTAGAAACTGCAATTGGACATGCTAAGCGCTAAGAGGCCTACATTGGGAAAAAGAATATCTTCAAATAAAAACTACACAGATGCATTCTGTGAAACTTATTTCTGATCTGTAAATTCAGTTAACAGAGATAAAACATATTTTTGATTGAGCAGTTATGAAACACTCTTTTTGTAGAAAATGCAAGTGGAGATTCGGAGCACTAAGAGGGTAATAGTGGAAAAAGGAATGTCTTCAAATATAAACTACACAGAATCATTCGGTGAAACTTCTTTCTGATCTGTGCATTCAGCTAACAGAGTTAAACCATACTTTTGATTGAGCAGATCTGAACACTCTTTCTGTAGAAAATGCAACTGGACATTTGGAGCGCTAAGAGCGTAGTAGTGGAAAAAGGAATATATTCAAATATAAGCTACACAGAAGCATTCTGTGAAACTTCTTTCTGATCTGAGCATTCAGCTAACAGAGTTAAACCATACTTTTGATTGAGCAGTTTTGAGACACTCTGTCTGTAGAAAATGCAACTGGACATTCGTAGCGCTAAGTGGGTAATAGTGGAAAAAAGAATATGTTCAAATATAAACTACACAGAAGCATTGTATGAAACTTCTTTCTGTTCTGTGCATTCAACTAACAGAGTTGAACCTTACTTTTGATTGAGCCGTTCTGAAACACTCTTTCTGTAGAAACTGCAATTGGACATTCTGAGCGCTAAGAGGCCTATATTGGGAAAAAGAATGTCTACAAATAAAAACTACACAGAAGAATTGTGTGAAACTTCTTTCTGTTCTGTTTGTTCAATTAAAAGAGTTGAACCTTAGTTTTGATTGAGCCGTTCTTAAACACTCTTTCTGTAGAAAATGCAAGTGGAGATTCAGAGCGCTAAGAGTTTAATAGTGGAAAAAGGAATGTCTCCAAATATAAACTACACAGAATCATTCTGTGAAACTTCTTTCTGATCTGTGCATTCAGCTAACAGAGTTAAACCATACATTTGATTGAGCAGATCAGAACACTCTTTCTGTAGAAAATGAAAGTGGACATTTGGAGCGCTAAGAGAGTAGTAGTGGAAAAAGGAATATATTCAAATATAAACTACAAAGAAGCATTCTGTGAAACTTCTTTCTGATCGGAGCATTCAGCTAACAGAGTTAAACCATACTTTTCATTGAGCAGTTTTGAAACACTCTGTCTGTAGAAAATGCAACTGGACATTCGTAGCGCTAAGTGGGTAATAGTGGAAAAAAGAATATGTTCAAATATAAACTACACAGAAGCATTGTATGAGACTTCTTTCTGTTCTGTGCATTCAACTAACAGAATTGAACCTTACTTTTGATTGAGCCGTTCTGAAACACTCTTTCTGTAGAAACTGCAATTGGACATTCTGAGCGCTAAGAGGCCTATATTGGGAAAAAGAATATCTACAAATAAAAACTACACAGAAGAGTTGTGTGAAACTACTTTCTGTTCTGTTTGTTCAACTAAAATTGTTGAACCTTAGTTTTGATTGAGCCGTTCTGAAACACTCTTTCTGTAGAAAATGCAAGTGGAGATTCGGAGCGCTAATAGAGTAATAGTGGAAAAAGGAATGTCTCCAAATAGAAACTACACAGAATCATTCTGTGAAACTTCTTTCTGATCTGTGCATTCAGCTAACAGAGTTAAACCATACTTTTGATTGAGCAGATCTGAACACTCTTTCTGTAGAAAATGCAACTGGACATTTGGAGCGCTAAGAGAGTAGTAGTGGAAAAAGGAATATATTCAAATATAAACTACACAGAAGCATTCTGTGAAACTTCTTTCTGATCTGAGCATTCAGCTAACAGAGTTAAACCATACTTTTGATTGAGCAGTTTTGAAACACTCTGTCTGTAGAAAATGCAACTGGACATTCGTAGCGCTAAGTGGGTAATAGTGGAAAAAAGAATATGTTCAAATATAAACTACACAGAAGCATTGTATGAAACTTCTTTCTGTTCTGTGCATTCAACTAACAGAGTTGAACCTTACTTTTGATTGAGCCTTTCTGAAACAATCTTTCTGTAGAAATTGCAATTGGACATTCTGAGCGCTAATAGGCCTCTATTGGGAAAAATAATATCTTCAAATAAAAACTACACAGAAGCATTGTGTGAAACTTATTTCTGATATGTTCATTAAGCTAACAGAGTTAAACCATACTTTTGATTGCGCAGTTCTGAACACTCTTTCTGTAGAAAATGCAAGTGGACATTCGGAGCGCTAAGAGGGTAATAGTGGAAAAAGGAATATATTCAAATATAAACTACACAGTAGCATTCTGTGAAAATTCTTTCTGTTCTGTGCATTCAACTAACAGAGTTGAACATTACTTTTGATTGAGCCGTTCTGAAACACTCTTTCTGTAGAAACTGCAATTGGACATGCTAAGCGCTAAGAGGCCTACATTGGGAAAAAGAATATCTTCAAATAAAAACTACACAGATGCATTCTGTGAAACTTATTTCTGATCTGTAAATTCAGTTAACAGAGATAAAACATATTTTTGATTGAGCAGTTATGAAACACTCTTTTTGTAGAAAATGCAAGTGGAGATTCGGAGCGCTAACAGGGTAATAGTGGAAAAAGGAATGTCTTCAAATATAAACTACACAGAATCATTCGGTGAAACTTCTTTCTGATCTGTGCATTCAGCTAACAGAGTTAAACCATACTTTTGATTGAGCAGATCTGAACACTCTTTCTGTAGAAAATGCAACTGGACATTTGGAGCGCTAAGAGCGTAGTAGTGGAAAAAGGAATATATTCAAATATAAGCTACACAGAAGCATTCTGTGAAACTTATTTCTGATCTGAGCATTCAGCTAACAGAGTTAAACCATACTTTTGATTGAGCAGTTTTGAAACACTCTGTCTGTAGAAAATGCAAATGGACATTCGTAGCGCTAAGTGGGTAATAGTGGAATAAAGAATATGTTCAAATATAAACTACACAGAAGCATTGTATGAAACTTCTTTCTGTTCTGTGCATTCAACTAACAGAGTTGAACCTTACTTTTGATTGAGCCGTTCTGAAACAATCTTTCTGTAGAAATTGCAATTGGACATTCTGAGCGCTAATAGGCCTCTATTGGGAAAAATAATATCTTCAAATAAAAACTACACAGAAGCATTGTGTGAAACTTATTTCTGATATGTTCATTAAGCTAACAGAGTTAAACCATACTTTTGATTGCGCAGTTCTGAACACTCTTTCTGTACAAAATGCAAGTGGACATTCGGAGCGCTAAGAGGGTAATAGTGGAAAAAGGAATATATTCAAATATAAACTACACAGTAGCATTCTGTGAAAATTCTTTCTGTTCTGTGCATTCAACTAACAGAGTTGAACCTTACTTTTGATTGAGCCGTTCTGAAACACTCTTTCTGTAGAAACTGCAATTGGACATGCTAAGCGCTAAGAGACCTACATTGGGAAAAAGAATATCTTCAAATAAAAACTACACAGATGCATTCTGTGAAACTTATTTCTGATCTGTAAGTTCAGTTAACAGAGATAAAACATATTTTTGATTGAGCAGTTATGAAACTCTCTTTTTGTAGAAAATGCAAGTGGAGATTCGGAGCGCTAAGAGGGTAATAGTGGAAAAAGGAATGTCTTCAAATATAAACTACACAGAATCATTCGGTGAAACTTCTTTCTGATCTGTGCATTCAGCTAACAGAGTTAAACCATACTTTTGATTGAGCAGATCTGAACACTCTTTCTGTAGAAAATGCAACTGGACATTTGGAGCGCTAAGAGCGTATTAGTGGAAAAAGGAATATATTCAAATATAAGCTACACAGAAGCATTCTGTGAAACTTCTTTCTGATCTGAGCATTCAGCTAACAGAGTTAAACCATACTTTTGATTGAGCAGTTTTGAAACACTCTGTCTGTAGAAAATGCAACTGGACATTCGTAGCGCTAAGTGGGTAATAGTGGAAAAAAGAATATGTTCAAATATAAACTACACAGAAGCATTGTATGAAACTTTTTTCTGTTCTGTGCATTCAACTAACAGAGTTGAACCTTACTTTTGATTGAGCCGTTCTGAAACACTCTTTCTGTAGAAACTGCAATTGGACATTCTGAGCGCTAAGAGGCCTATATGGGGAAAAAGAATGTCTACAAATAAAAACTACACAGAAGAATTGTGTGAAACTTCTTTCTGTTCTGTTTGTTCAACTAAAAGAGTTGAACCTTAGTTTTGATTGAGCCGTTCTGAAACACTCTTTCTGTAGAAAATGCAAGTGGAGATTCGGAGCGCTAAGAGGGTAATAGTGGATAAAGGAATGTCTCCAAATATAAACTACACAGAATCATTCTGTGAAACTTCTTTCTGATCTGTGCATTCAGCTAACAGAGTTAAACCATACTTTTGATTGAGCAGATCAGAACACTCTTTCTGTAGAAAATGCAACTGGACATTTGGAGCGCTAAGAGAGTAGTAGTGGAAAAAGGAATATATTCAAATATAAACTACACAGAAGCATTCTGTGAAACTTCTTTCTGATCTGAGCATTCAGCTAACAGAGTTAAACCATACTTTTGATTGAGCAGTTTTGAAACACTCTGTCTGTAGAAAATGCAACTGGACATTCGTAGCGCTAAGTGGGTAATAGTGGAAAAAAGAATATGTTCAAATATAAACTACACAGAAGCATTGTATGAAACTTCTTTCTGTTCTGTGCATTCAACTAACAGAGTTGAACCTTACTTTTGATTGAGCCGTTCTGAAACACTCTTTCTGTAGAAACTGCAATTGGACATTCTGAGCGCTAAGAGGCCTATATTGGGAAAAAGTATGTCTACAAATAAAAACTACACAGAAGAATTGTGTGAAACTACTTTCTGTTCTGTTTGTTCAACTAAAAGTGTTGAACCTTAGTTTTGATTGAGCCGTTCTGAAACACTCTTTCTGTAGAAAATGCAAGTGGAGATTCGGAGCGCTAATAGAGTAATAGTGGAAAAAGGAATGTCTACAAATATAAACTACACAGAATAATTCTGTGAAACTTCTTTCTGATCTGTGCATTCAGCTAACAGAGTTAAACCATACTTTTGATTGAGCAGATCTGAACACTCTTTCTGTAGAAAATGCAACTGGACATTTGGAGCGCTAAGAGAGTAGTAGTGGAAAAAGGAATATATTCAAATATAAACTACACAGAAGCATTCTGTGAAACTTCTTTCTGATCTGAGCATTCAGCTAACAGAGTTCAACCATACTTTTGATTGAGCAGTTTTGAAACACTCTGTCTGTAGAAAATGCAACTGGACATTCATAGCGCTAAGTGGGTAATAGTGGAAAAAAGAATATGTTCAAATATAAACTACACAGAAGCATTGTATGAAACTTCTTTCTGTTCTGTGCATTCAACTAACAGAGTTGAACCTTACTTTTGATTGAGCCTTTCTGAAATATTCTTTCTGTAGAAATTGCAATTGGACATTCTGAGCGCTAATAGGCCTTTATTGGGAAAAATAATACCTTCAAATAAAAACTACACAGAAGCATTGTGTGAAACTTATTTCTGATATGTTCATTAAGCTAAGAGAGTTAAACCATACTTTTGATTGCGCAGTTCTGAACACTCTTTCTGTAGAAAATGCAAGTGGACATTCGGAGCGCTAAGAGGGTAATAGTGGAAAAAGGAATATATTCAAATATAAACTACACAGTAGCATTCTGTGAAAATTCTTTCTGTTCTGTGCATTCAACTAACAGAGTTGAACCTTACTTTTGATTGAGCCGTTCTGAAACACTCTTTCTGTAGAAACTGCAATTGGACATGCTAAGCGCTAAGAGGCCTACATTGGGAAAAAGAATATCTTCAAATAAAAACTACACAGATGCATTCTGTGAAACTTATTTCTGATCTGTAAATTCAGTTAACAGAGATAAAACATATTTTTGATTGAGCAGTTATGAAACACTCTTTTTGTAGAAAATGCAAGTGGAGATTCGGAGCGCTAACAGGGTAATAGTGGAAAAAGGAATGTCTTCAAATATAAACTACACAGAATCATTCGGTGAAACTTCTTTCTGATCTGTGCATTCAGCTAACAGAGTTAAACCATACTTTTGATTCAGCAGATCTGAACACTCTTTCTGTAGAAAATGCAACTGGACATTTGGAGCGCTAAGAGCGTAGTAGTGGAAAAAGGAATATATTCAAATATAAACTACACAGAAGCATTCTGTGAAACTTCTTTCTGATCTGAGCATTCAGCTAACAGAGTTAAACCATACTTTTGATTGAGCAGTTTTGAAACACTCTGTCTGTAGGAAATGCAACTGGACATTCGTAGCGCTAAGTGGGTAATAGTGGAAAAAAGAATATGTTCAAATATAAACTACACAGAAGCATTGTATGAAACTTCTTTCTGTTCTGTGCATTCAACTAACAGAGTTGAACCTTACTTTTGATTGAGCCGTTCTGAAACACTCTTTCTGTAGAAACTGCAATTGGACATTCTGAGCGCTAAGAGGCCTATATTGGGAAAAAGAATGTCTACAAATAAAAACTACACAGAAGAATTGTGTGAAACTTCTTTCTGTTCTGTTTGTTCAACTAAAAGAGTTGAACCTTAGTTTTGATTGAGCCGTTCTGAAACACTCTTTCTGTAGAAAATGCAAGTGGAGATTCGGAGCGCTAAGAGGGTAATAGTGGAAAAAGGAATGTCTCCAAATATAAACTACACAGAATCATTCTGTGAAACTTCTTTCTGATCTGTGCATTCAGCTAACAGAGTTAAACCATACTTTTGATTGAGCAGATCAGAACACTCTTTCTGTAGAAAATGCAACTGGACATTTGGAGCGCTAAGAGAGTAGTAGTGGAAAAAGGTATATATTCAAATATAAACTACACAGAAGCATTCTGTGAAACTTCTTTCTGATCTGAGCATTCAGCTAACGGAGTTAAACCATACTTTTGATTGAGCAGTTTTGAAACACTCTGTCTGTAGAAAATGCAAGTGGACATTCGGAGCGCTAAGAGGGTAATAGTGGAAAAAGGAATATATTCAAATATAAACTACACAGTAGCATTCTGTGAAAATTCTTTCTGTTCTGTGCATTCAACTAACAGAGTTGAACCTTACTTTTGATTGAGCCGTTCTGAAACACTCTTTCTGTAGAAACTGCAATTGGACATGCTAAGCGCTAAGAGGCCTACATTGGGAAAAAGAATATCTTCAAATAAAAACTACACAGATGCATTCTGTGAAACTTATTTCTGATCTGTAAATTCAGTTAACAGAGATAAAACATATTTTTGATTGAGCAGTTATGAAACACTCTTTTTGTAGAAAATGCAAGTGGAGATTCGGAGCGCTAAGAGGGTAATAGTGGAAAAAGGAATGTCTTCAAATATAAACTACACAGAATCATTCGGTGAAACTTCTTTCTGATCTGTGCATTCAGCTAACAGAGTTAAACCATACTTTTGATTGAGCAGATCTGAACACTCTTTCTGTAGAAAATGCAACTGGACATTTGGAGCGCTAAGAGCGTAGTAGTGGAAAAAGGAATATATTCAAATATAAGCTACACAGAAGCATTCTGTGAAACTTCTTTCTGATCTGAGCATTCAGCTAACAGAGTTAAACCATACTTTTGATTGAGCAGTTTTGAAACACTCTGTCTGTAGAAAATGCAACTGGACATTCGTAGCGCTAAGTGGGTAATAGTGGAAAAAAGAATATGTTCAAATATAAACTACACAGAAGCATTGTATGAAACTTCTTTCTGTTCTGTGCATTCAACTAACAGAGTTGAACCTTACTTTTGATTGAGCCTTTCTGAAACAATCTTTCTGTAGAAATTGCAATTGGACATTCTGAGCGCTAATAGGCCTCTATTGGGAAAAATAATATCTTCAAATAAAAACTACACAGAAGCATTGTGTGAAACTTATTTTTGATATGTTCATTAAGCTAACAGAGTTAAACCATACTTTTGATTGCGCAGTTCTGAACACTCTTTCTGTAGAAAATGCAAGTGGACATTCGGAGCGCTAAGAGGGTAATGGTGGAAAAAGGAATATATTCAAATATAAACTACACAGTAGCATTCTGTGAAAATTCTTTCTGTTCTGTGCATTCAACTAACAGAGTTGAACCTTACTTTTGATTGAGCCGTTCTGAAACACTCTTTCTGTAGAAACTGCAATTGGACATTCTGAGCGCGAAGAGGACTATATTGGGAAAAAGAATGTCTACAAATAAAAACTACACAGAAGAATTGTGTGAAACTTCTTTCTGTTCTGTTTGTTCAACTAAAAGAGTTGAACCTTAGTTTTGATTGAGCCGTTCTGAAACACTCTTTCTGTAGAAAATGCAAGTGGAGATTCGGAGCGCTAAGAGGGTAATAGTGGAAAAAGGAATGTCTCCAAATATAAACTACACAGAATCATTCTGTGAAACTTCTTTCTGATATGTGCATTCAGCTAACAGAGTTAAACCATACTTTTGATTGAGCAGATCTGAACACTCTTTCTGTAGAAAATGCAACTGGACATTTGGAGCGCTAAGAGAGTAGTAGTGGAAAAAGGAATATATTCAAATATAAACTACACAGAAGCATTCTGTGAAACTTCTTTCTGATCTGAGCATTCAGCTAACAGAGTTAAACCATACTTTTGATTGAGCAGTTTTGAAACACTCTGTCTGTAGAAAATGCAACTGGACATTCGTAGCGCTAAGTGGGTAATAGTGGAAAAAAGAATATGTTCAAATATAAACTACACAGAATCATTGTATGAAACTTCTTTCTGTTCTGTGCATTCAACTAACAGAGTTGAACCTTACTTTTGATTGAGACTTTCTGAAACACTCTTTCTGTAGAAACTGCAATTGGACATTCTGAGCGCTAAGAAGCCTGTAATGGGAAAAATAATATCTTCAAATAAAAACTACACAGAAGCATTGTGTGAAACTTATTTCTGATATGTTCATTAAGCTAACAGAGTTAAACCATACTTTTGATTGCGCAGTTCTGAACACTCTTTCTGTAGAAAATGCAAGTGGACATTCGGAGCGCTAAGAGGGTAATAGTGGAAAAAGGAATATATTCAAATATAAACTACACAGTAGCATTCTGTGAAAATTCTTTCTGTTCTGTGCATTCAACTAACAGAGTTGAACCTTACTTTTGATTGAGCCGTTCTGAAACACTCTTTCTGTAGAAACTGCAATTGGACATGCTAAGCGCTAAGAGGCCTACATTGGGAAAAAGAATATCTTCAAATAAAAACTACACAGATGCATTCTGTGAAACTTATTTCTGATCTGTAAATTCAGTTAACAGAGATAAAACATATTTTTGATTGAGCAGTTATGAAACACTCTTTTTGTAGAAAATGCAAGTGGAGATTCAGAGCGCTAAGAGGGTAATAGTGGAAAAAGGAATGTCTTCAAATATACACTACACAGAATCATTCGGTGAAACTTCTTTCTGATCTGTGCATTCAGCTAACAGAGTTAAACCATACTTTTGATTCAGCAGATCTGAACACTCTTTCTGTAGAAAATGCAACTGGACATTTGGAGCGCTAAGAGCGTAGTAGTGGAAAAAGGAATATATTCAAATATAAACTACACAGAAGCATTCTGTGAAACTTCTTTCTGATCTGAGCATTCAGCTAACAGAGTTAAACCATACTTTTGATTGAGCAGTTTTGAAACACTCTGTCTGTAGGAAATGCAACTGGACATTCGTAGCGCTAAGTGGGTAATAGTGGAAAAAAGAATATGTTCAAATATAAACTACACAGAAGCATTGTATGAAACTTCTTTCTGTTCTGTGCATTCAACTAACAGAGTTGAACCTTACTTTTGATTGAGCCGTTCTGAAACACTCTTTCTGTAGAAACTGCAATTGGACATTCTGAGCGCTAAGAGGCCTATATTGGGAAAAAGAATGTCTACAAATAAAAACTACACAGAAGAATTGTGTGAAACTTCTTTCTGTTCTGTTTGTTCAACTAAAAGAGTTGAACCTTAGTTTTGATTGAGCCGTTCTGAAACACTCTTTCTGTAGAAAATGCAAGTGGAGATTCGGAGCGCTAAGAGGGTAATAGTGGAAAAAGGAATGTCTCCAAATATAAACTACACAGAATCATTCTGTGAAACTTCTTTCTGATCTGTGCATTCAGCTAACAGAGTTAAACCATACTTTTGATTGAGCAGATCAGAACACTCTTTCTGTAGAAAATGCAACTGGACATTTGGAGCGCTAAGGGAGTATTAGTGGAAAAAGGAATATATTCAAATATAAACTACACAGAAGCATTCTGTGAAACTTCTTTCTGATCTGAGCATTCAGCTAACAGAGTTAAACCATACTTTTGATTGAGCAGTTTTGAAACACTCTGTCTGTAGAAAATGCAACTGGACATTCGTAGCGCTAAGTGGGTAATAGTGGAAAAAAGAATATGTTCAAATATAAACTACACAGAAGCATTGTATGAAACTTCTTTCTGTTCTGTGCATTCAACTAACAGAGTTGAACCTTACTTTTGATTGAGCCGTTCTGAAACACTCTTTCTGTAGAAACTGCAATTGGACATTCTGAGCGCTAAGAGGCCTATATTGGGAAAAAGTATGTCTACAAATAAAAACTACACAGAAGAATTGTGTGAAACTACTTTCTGTTCTGTTTGTTCAACTAAAAGTGTTGAACCTTAGTTTTGATTGAGCCGTTCTGAAACACTCTTTCTGTAGAAAATGCAAGTGGAGATTCGGAGTGCTAATAGAGTAATAGTGGAAAAAGGAATGTCTCCAAATATAAACTACACAGAATCATTCTGTGAAACTTCTTTCTGATCTGTGCATTCAGCTAACAGAGTTAAACCATACTTTTGATTGAGCAGATCTGAACACTCTTTCTGTAGAAAATGCAACTGGACATTTGGAGCGCTAAGAGAGTAGTAGTGGAAAAAGGAATATATTCAAATATAAACTACACAGAAGCATTCTGTGAAACTTCTTTCTGATCTGAGCATTCAGCTAACAGAGTTAAAGCATACTTTTGATTGAGCAGTTTTGAAACACTCTGTCTGTAGAAAATGCAACTGGACATTCGTAGCGCTAAGTGGGTAATAGTGGAAAAAAGAATATGTTCAAATATAAACTACACAGAAGCATTGTATGAAACTTCTTTCTGTTCTGTGCATTCAACTAACAGAGTTGAACCTTACTTTTGATTGAGACGTTCTGAAACAATCTTTCTGTAGAAACTGCAATTGGACATTCTGAGCGCTAAGAGGCCTATATTGGGAAAAAGTATGTCTACAAATAAAAACTACACAGAAGAATTGTGTGAAACTACTTTCTGTTCTGTTTGTTCAACTAAAAGTGTTGAACCTTAGTTTTGATTGAGCCGTTCTGAAACACTCTTTCTGTAGAAAATGCAAGTGGAGATTCGGAGCGCTAATAGAGTAATAGTGGAAAAAGGAATGTCTACAAATATAAACTACACAGAATAATTCTGTGAAACTTCTTTCTGATCTGTGCATTCAGCTAACAGAGTTAAACCATACTTTTGATTGAGCAGATCTGAACACTCTTTCTGTAGAAAATGCAACTGGACATTTGGAGCGCTAAGAGAGTAGTAGTGGAAAAAGGAATATATTCAAATATAAACTACACAGAAGCATTCTGTGAAACTTCTTTCTGATCTGAGCATTCAGCTAACAGAGTTAAACCATACTTTTGATTGAGCAGTTTTGAAACACTCTGTCTGTAGAAAATGCAACTGGACATTCATAGCGCTAAGTGGGTAATAGTGGAAAAAAGAATATGTTCAAATATAAACTACACAGAAGCATTGTATGAAACTTCTTTCTGTTCTGTGCATTCAACTAACAGAGTTGAACCTTACTTTTGATTGAGCCTTTCTGAAATATTCTTTCTGTAGAAATTGCAATTGGACATTCTGAGCGCTAATAGGCCTTTATTGGGAAAAATAATACCTTCAAATAAAAACTACACAGAAGCATTGTGTGAAACTTATTTCTGATATGTTCATTAAGCTAAGAGAGTTAAACCACACTTTTGATTGCGCAGTTCTGAACACTCTTTCTGTAGAAAATGCAAGTGGACATTCGGAGCGCTAAGAGGGTAATAGTGGAAAAAGGAATATATTCAAATATAAACTACACAGTAGCATTCTGTGAAAATTCTTTCTGTTCTGTGCATTCAACTAACAGAGTTGAACCTTACTTTTGATTGAGCCGTTCTGAAACACTCTTTCTGTAGAAACTGCAATTGGACATGCTAAGCGCTAAGAGGCCTACATTGGGAAAAAGAATATCTTCAAATAAAAACTACACAGATGCATTCTGTGAAACTTATTTCTGATCTGTAAATTCAGTTAACAGAGATAAAACATATTTTTGATTGAGCAGTTATGAAACACTCTTTTTGTAGAAAATGCAAGTGGAGATTCGGAGCGCTAACAGGGTAATAGTGGAAAAAGGAATGTCTTCAAATATAAACTACACAGAATCATTCGGTGAAACTTCTTTCTGATCTGTGCATTCAGCTAACAGAGTTAAACCATACTTTTGATTCAGCAGATCTGAACACTCTTTCTGTAGAAAATGCAAATGGACATTTGGAGCGCTAAGAGCGTAGTAGTGGAAAAAGGAATATATTCAAATATAAACTACACAGAAGCATTCTGTGAAACTTCTTTCTGATCTGAGCATTCAGCTAACAGAGTTAAACCATACTTTTGATTGAGCAGTTTTGAAACACTCTGTCTGTAGGAAATGCAACTGGACATTCGTAGCGCTAAGTGGGTAATAGTGGAAAAAAGAATATGTTCAAATATAAACTACACAGAAGCATTGTATGAAACTTCTTTCTGTTCTGTGCATTCAACTAACAGAGTTGAACCTTACTTTTGATTGAGCCGTTCTGAAACACTCTTTCTGTAGAAACTGCAATTGGACATTCTGAGCGCTAAGAGGCCTATATTGGGAAAAAGAATGTCTACAAATAAAAACTACACAGAAGAATTGTGTGAAACTTCTTTCTGTTCTGTTTGTTCAACTAAAAGAGTTGAACCTTAGTTTTGATTGAGCCGTTCTGAAACACTCTTTCTGTAGAAAATGCAAGTGGAGATTCGGAGCGCTAAGAGGGTAATAGTGGAAAAAGGAATGTCTCCAAATATAAACTACACAGAATCATTCTGTGAAACTTCTTTCTGATCTGTGCATTCAGCTAACAGAGTTAAACCATACTTTTGATTGAGCAGATCTGAACACACTTTCTGTAGAAAATGCAACTGGACATTTGGAGCGCTAAGAGAGTAGTAGTGGAAAAAGGAATATATTCAAATATAAACTACACAGAAGCATTCTGTGAAACTTCTTTCTGATCTGAGCATTCAGCTAACAGAGTTAAACCATACTTTTGATTGAGCAGTTTTGAAACACTCTGTCTGTAGAAAATGCAACTGGACATTCGTAGCGCTAAGTGGGTAATAGTGGAAAAAAGAATATGTTCAAATATAAACTACACAGAATCATTGTATGAAACTTCTTTCTGTTCTGTGCATTCAACTAACAGAGTTGAACCTTACTTTTGATTGAGACTTTCTGAAACACTCTTTCTGTAGAAACTGCAATTGGACATTCTGAGCGCTAAGAAGCCTGTAATGGGAAAAATAATATCTTCAAATAAAAACTACACAGAAGCATTGTGTGAAACTTATTTCTGATATGTTCATTAAGCTAACAGAGTTAAACCATACTTTTGATTGCGCAGTTCTGAACACTCTTTCTGTAGAAAATGCAAGTGGACATTCGGAGCGCTAAGAGGGTAATAGTGGAAAAAGGAATATATTCAAATATAAACTACACAGTAGCATTCTGTGAAAATTCTTTCTGTTCTGTGCATTCAACTAACAGAGTTGAACCTTACTTTTGATTGAGCCGTTCTGAAACACTCTTTCTGTAGAAACTGCAATTGGACATGCTAAGCGCTAAGAGGCCTACATTGGGAAAAAGAATATCTTCAAATAAAAACTACACAGATGCATTCTGTGAAACTTATTTCTGATCTGTAAATTCAGTTAACAGAGATAAAACATATTTTTGATTGAGCAGTTATGAAACACTCTTTTTGTAGAAAATGCAAGTGGAGATTCAGAGCGCTAAGAGGGTAATAGTGGAAAAAGGAATGTCTTCAAATATACACTACACAGAATCATTCGGTGAAACTTCTTTCTGATCTGTGCATTCAGCTAACAGAGTTAAACCATACTTTTGATTGAGCAGATCTGAACACTCTTTCTGTAGAAAATGCAACTGGACATTTGGAGCGCTAAGAGCGTAGTAGTGGAAAAAGGAATATATTCAAATATAAACTACACAGAAGCATTCTGTGAAACTTCTTTCTGATCTGAGCATTCAGCTAACAGAGTTAAACCATACTTTTGATTGAGCAGTTTTGAAACACTCTGTCTGTAGAAAATGCAACTGGACATTCGTAGCGCTAAGTGGGTAATAGTGGAAAAAAGCATATGTTCAAATATAAACTACACAGAAGCATTGAATGAAACTTCTTTCTGTTCTGTGCATTCAACTAACAGAGTTGAACCTTACTTTTGATTGAGCCGTTCTGAAACACTCTTTCTGTAGAAACTGCAATTGGACATTCTGAGCGCTAAGAGGCCTATATTGGGAAAAAGAATGTCTACAAATAAAAACTACACAGAAGAATTGTGTGAAACTTCTTTCTGTTCTGTTTGTTCAACTAAAAGAGTTGAACCTTAGTTTTGATTGAGCCGTTCTTAAACACTCTTTCTGTAGAAAATGCAAGTGGAGATTCGGAGCGCTAATAGGGTAATAGTGGAAAAAGGAATGTCTCCAAATATAAACTACACAGAATCATTCTGTGAAACTTCTTTCTGATCTGTGCATTCAGCTAACAGAGTTAAACCATACTTTTGATTGAGCAGATCAGAACACTCTTTCTGTAGAAAATGCAACTGGACATTTGGAGCGCTAAGAGAGTATTAGTGGAAAAAGGAATATATTCAAATATAAACTACACAGAAGCATTCTGTGAAACTTCTTTCTGATCTGAGCATTCAGCTAACAGAGTTAAACCATACTTTTGATTGAGCAGTTTTGAAACACTCTGTCTGTAGAAAATGCAACTGGACATTCGTAGCGCTAAGTGGGTAATAGTGGAAAAAAGAATATGTTCAAATATAAACTACACAGAAGCATTGTATGAAACTTCTTTCTGTTCTGTGCATTCAACTAACAGAGTTGAACCTTACTTTTGATTGAGCCGTTCTGAAACACTCTTTCTGTAGAAACTGCAATTGGACATTCTGAGCGCTAAGAGGCCTATATTGGGAAAAAGTATGTCTACAAATAAAAACTACACAGAAGAATTGTGTGAAACTACTTTCTGTTCTGTTTGTTCAACTAAAAGTGTTGAACCTTAGTTTTGATTGAGCCGTTCTGAAACACTCTTTCTGTAGAAAATGCAAGTGGAGATTCGGAGTGCTAATAGAGTAATAGTGGAAAAAGGAATGTCTCCAAATATAAACTACACAGAATCATTCTGTGAAACTTCTTTCTGATCTGTGCATTCAGCTAACAGAGTTAAACCATACTTTTGATTGAGCAGATCTGAACACTCTTTCTGTAGAAAATGCAACTGGACATTTGGAGCGCTAAGAGAGTAGTAGTGGAAAAAGGAATATATTCAAATATAAACTACACAGAAGCATTCTGTGAAACTTCTTTCTGATCTGAGCATTCAGCTAACAGAGTTAAACCATACTTTTGATTGAGCAGTTTTGAAACACTCTGTCTGTAGAAAATGCAACTGGACATTCGTAGCGCTAAGTGGGTAATAGTGGAAAAAAGAATATGTTCAAATATAAACTACACAGAATCATTGTATGAAACTTCTTTCTGTTCTGTGCATTCAACTAACAGAGTTGAACCTTACTTTTGATTGAGACTTTCTGAAACACTCTTTCTGTAGAAACTGCAATTGGACATTCTGAGCGCTAAGAAGCCTGTAATGGGAAAAATAATATCTTCAAATAAAAACTACACAGAAGCATTGTGTGAAACTTATTTCTGATATGTTCATTAAGCTAACAGAGTTAAACCATACTTTTGATTGCGCAGTTCTGAACACTCTTTCTGTAGAAAATGCAAGTGGACATTCGGAGCGCTAAGAGGGTAATAGTGGAAAAAGGAATATATTCAAATATAAACTACACAGTAGCATTCTGTGAAAATTCTTTCTGTTCTGTGCATTCAACTAACAGAGTTGAACCTTACTTTTGATTGAGCCGTTCTGAAACACTCTTTCTGTAGAAACTGCAATTGGACATGCTAAGCGCTAAGAGGCCTACATTGGGAAAAAGAATATCTTCAAATAAAAACTACACAGATGCATTCTGTGAAACTTATTTCTGATCTGTAAATTCAGTTAACAGAGATAAAACATATTTTTGATTGAGCAGTTATGAAACACTCTTTTTGTAGAAAATGCAAGTGGAGATTCAGAGCGCTAAGAGGGTAATAGTGGAAAAAGGAATGTCTTCAAATATACACTACACAGAATCATTCGGTGAAACTTCTTTCTGATCTGTGCATTCAGCTAACAGAGTTAAACCATACTTTTGATTCAGCAGATCTGAACACTCTTTCTGTAGAAAATGCAACTGGACATTTGGAGCGCTAAGAGCGTAGTAGTGGAAAAAGGAATATATTCAAATATAAACTACACAGAAGCATTCTGTGAAACTTCTTTCTGATCTGAGCATTCAGCTAACAGAGTTAAACCATACTTTTGATTGAGCAGTTTTGAAACACTCTGTCTGTAGAAAATGCAACTGGACATTCGTAGCGCTAAGTGGGTAATAGTGGAAAAAAGCATATGTTCAAATATAAACTACACAGAAGCATTGAATGAAACTTCTTTCTGTTCTGTGCATTCAACTAACAGAGTTGAACCTTACTTTTGATTGAGCCGTTCTGAAACACTCTTTCTGTAGAAACTGCAATTGGACATTCTGAGCGCTAAGAGGCCTATATTGGGAAAAAGAATGTCTACAAATAAAAACTACACAGAAGAATTGTGTGAAACTTCTTTCTGTTCTGTTTGTTCAACTAAAAGAGTTGAACCTTAGTTTTGATTGAGCCGTTCTTAAACACTCTTTCTGTAGAAAATGCAAGTGGAGATTCGGAGCGCTAATAGGGTAATAGTGGAAAAAGGAATGTCTCCAAATATAAACTACACAGAATCATTCTGTGAAACTTCTTTCTGATCTGTGCATTCAGCTAACAGAGTTAAACCATACTTTTGATTGAGCAGATCAGAACACTCTTTCTGTAGAAAATGCAACTGGACATTTGGAGCGCTAAGAGAGTATTAGTGGAAAAAGGAATATATTCAAATATAAACTACACAGAAGCATTCTGTGAAACTTCTTTCTGATCTGAGCATTCAGCTAACAGAGTTAAACCATACTTTTGATTGAGCAGTTTTGAAACACTCTGTCTGTAGAAAATGCAACTGGACATTCGTAGCGCTAAGTGGGTAATAGTGGAAAAAAGAATATGTTCAAATATAAACTACACAGAAGCATTGTATGAAACTTCTTTCTGTTCTGTGCATTCAACTAACAGAGTTGAACCTTACTTTTGATTGAGCCGTTCTGAAACACTCTTTCTGTAGAAACTGCAATTGGACATTCTGAGCGCTAAGAGGCCTATATTGGGAAAAAGTATGTCTACAAATAAAAACTACACAGAAGAATTGTGTGAAACTACTTTCTGTTCTGTTTGTTCAACTAAAAGTGTTGAACCTTAGTTTTGATTGAGCCGTTCTGAAACACTCTTTCTGTAGAAAATGCAAGTGGAGATTCGGAGTGCTAATAGAGTAATAGTGGAAAAAGGAATGTCTCCAAATATAAACTACACAGAATCATTCTGTGAAACTTCTTTCTGATCTGTGCATTCAGCTAACAGAGTTAAACCATACTTTTGATTGAGCAGATCTGAACACTCTTTCTGTAGAAAATGCAACTGGACATTTGGAGCGCTAAGAGAGTAGTAGTGGAAAAAGGAATATATTCAAATATAAACTACACAGAAGCATTCTGTGAAACTTCTTTCTGATCTGAGCATTCAGCTAACAGAGTTAAAGCATACTTTTGATTGAGCAGTTTTGAAACACTCTGTCTGTAGAAAATGCAACTGGACATTCGTAGCGCTAAGTGGGTAATAGTGGAAAAAAGAATATGTTCAAATATAAACTACACAGAAGCATTGTATGAAACTTCTTTCTGTTCTGTGCATTCAACTAACAGAGTTGAACCTTACTTTTGATTGAGACGTTCTGAAACAATCTTTCTGTAGAAATTGCAATTGGACATTCTGAGCGCTAATAGGCCTCTATTGGGAAAAATAATACCTTCAAATAAAAACTACACAGAAGCATTGTGTGAAACTTATTTCTGATATGTTCATTAAGCTAACAGAGTTAAACCATACTTTTGATTGCGCAGTTCTGAACACTCTTTCTGTAGAAAATGCAAGTGGACATTCGGAGCGCTAAGAGGGTAATAGTGGAAAAAGGAATATATTCAAATATAAACTACACAGTAGCATTCTGTGAAAATTCTTTCTGTTCTGTGCATTCAACTAACAGAGTTGAACCTTACTTTTGATTGAGCCGTTCTGAAACACTCTTTCTGTAGAAACTGCAATTGGACATGCTAAGCGCTAAGAGGCCTACATTGGGAAAAAGAATATCTTCAAATAAAAACTACACAGATGCATTCTGTGAAACTTATTTCTGATCTGTAAATTCAGTTAACAGAGATAAAACATATTTTTGATTGAGCAGTTATGAAACACTCTTTTTGTAGAAAATGCAAGTGGAGATTCGGAGCGCTAAGAGGGTAATAGTGGAAAAAGGAATGTCTTCAAATATAAACTACACAGAATCATTCGGTGAAACTTCTTTCTGATCTGTGCATTCAGCTAACAGAGTTAAACCATACTTTTGATTGAGCAGATCTGAACACTCTTTCTGTAGAAAATGCAACTGGACATTTGGAGCGCTAAGAGCGTAGTAGTGGAAAAAGGAATATATTCAAATATAAGCTACACAGAAGCATTCTGTGAAACTTCTTTCTGATCTGAGCATTCAGCTAACAGAGTTAAACCATACTTTTGATTGAGCAGTTTTGAAACACTCTGTCTGTAGAAAATGCAACTGGACATTCGTAGCGCTAAGTGGGTAATAGTGGAAAAAAGAATATGTTCAAATATAAACTACACAGAAGCATTGTATGAAACTTCTTTCTGTTCTGTGCATTCAACTAACAGAGTTGAACCTTACTTTTGATTGAGCCGTTCTGAAACACTCTTTCTGTAGAAACTGCAATTGGACATTCTGAGCGCTAAGAGGCCTATATTGGGAAAAAGAATGTCTACAAATAAAAACTACACAGAAGAATTGTGTGAAACTTCTTTCTGTTCTGTTTGTTCAACTAAAAGAGTTGAACCTTAGTTTTGATTGAGCCGTTCTGAAACACTCTTTCTGTAGAAAATGCAAGTGGAGATTCGGAGCGCAAAGAGGGTAATAGTGGAAAAAGGAATGTCTCCAAATATAAACTACACAGAATCATTCTGTGAAACTTGTTTCTGATCTGTGCATTCAGCTAACAGGGTTAAACCATACTTTTGATTGAGCAGATCAGAACACTCTTTCTGTAGAAAATGCAACTGGACATTTGGAGCGCTAAGAGAGTAGTAGTGGAAAAAGGAATATATTCAAATATAAACTACACAGAAGCATTCTGTGAAACTTCTTTCTGATCTGAGCATTCAGCTAACAGAGTTAAACCATACTTTTGATTGAGCAGTTTTGAAACACTCTGTCTGTAGAAAATGCAACTGGACATTCATAGCGCTAAGTGGGTAATAGTGGAAAAAAGAATATGTTCAAATATAAACTACACAGAAGCATTGTATGAAACTTCTTTCTGTTCTGTGCATTCAACTAACAGAGTTGAACCTTACTTTTGATTGAGCCTTTCTGAAACATTCTTTCTGTAGAAATTGCAATTGGACATTCTGAGCGCTAATAGGCCTTTATTGGGAAAAATAATACCTTCAAATAAAAACTACACAGAAGCATTGTGTGAAACTTATTTCTGATATGTTCATTAAGCTAACAGAGTTAAACCATACTTTTGATTGCGCAGTTCTGAACACTCTTTCTGTAGAAAATGCAAGTGGACATTCGGAGCGCTAAGAGGGTAATAGTGGAAAAAGGAATATATTCAAATATAAACTACACAGTAGCATTCTGTGAAAATTCTTTCTGTTCTGTGCATTCAACTAACAGAGTTGAACCTTACTTTTGATTGAGCCGTTCTGAAACACTCTTTCTGTAGAAACTGCAATTGGACATGCTAAGCGCTAAGAGGCCTACATTGGGAAAAAGAATATCTTCAAATAAAAACTACACAGATGCATTCTGTGAAACTTATTTCTGATCTGTAAATTCAGTTAACAGAGATAAAACATATTTTTGATTGAGCAGTTATGAAACACTCTTTTTGTAGAAAATGCAAGTGGAGATTCGGAGCGCTAACAGGGTAATAGTGGAAAAAGGAATGTCTTCAAATATAAACTACACAGAATCATTCGGTGAAACTTCTTTCTGATCTGTGCATTCAGCTAACAGAGTTAAACCATACTTTTGATTGAGCAGATCAGAACACTCTTTCTGTAGAAAATGCAACTGGACATTTGGAGCGCTAAGAGAGTAGTTGTGGAAAAAGGTATATATTCAAATATAAACTACACAGAAGCATTCTGTGAAACTTCTTTCTGATCTGAGCATTCAGCTAACAGAGTTAAACCATACTTTTGATTGAGCAGTTTTGAAACACTCTGTCTGTAGAAAATGCAACTGGACATTCGTAGCGCTAAGTGGGTAATAGTGGAAAAAAGAATATGTTCAAATATAAACTACACAGAAGCATTGTATGAAACTTCTTTCTGTTCTGTGCATTCAACTAACAGAGTTGAACCTTACTTTTGATTGAGCCGTTCTGAAACACTCTTTCTGTAGAAACTGCAATTGGATATTCTGAGCGCTAAGAGGCCTATATTGGGAAAAAGAATGTCTACAAATAAAAACTACACAGAAGAATTGTGTGAAACTACTTTCTGTTCTGTTTGTTCAACTAAAAGTGTTGAACCTTAGTTTTGATTGAGCCGTTCTGAAACACTCTTTCTGTAGAAAATGCAAGTGGAGATTCGGGGCGCTAATAGAATAATAGTGGAAAAAGGAATGTCTCCAAATATAAACAACACTGAATCATTCTGTGAAACTTCTTTCTGATCTGTGCATTCAGCTAACAGAGTTAAACCATACTTTTGATTGAGCAGATCTGAACACTCTTTCTGTAGAAAATGCAAGTGGACATTTGGAGCGCTAAGAGAGTAGTAGTGGAAAAAGGAATATATTCAAATATAAACTACACAGAAGCATTCTGTGAAACTTCTTTCTGATCTGAGCATTCAGCTAACAGAGTTAAACCATACTTTTGATTGAGCAGTTTTGAAACACTCTGTCTGTAGAAAATGCAACTGGACATTCGTAGCGCTAAGTTGGTAATAGTGGAAAAAAGAATATGTTCAAATATAAACTACACAGAAGCATTGTATGAAACTTCTTTCTGTTCTGTGCATTCAACTAACAGAGTTGAACCTTACTTTTGATTGAGCCGTTCTGAAACACTCTTTCTGTAGAAACTGCAATTGGACATTCTGAGCGCTAAGAGGCCTATATTGGGAAAAAGTATGTCTACAAATAAAAACTACACAGAAGAATTGTGTGAAACTACTTTCTGTTCTGTTTGTTCAACTAAAAGTGTTGAACCTTAGTTTTGATTGAGCCGTTCTGAAACACTCTTTCTGTAGAAAATGCAAGTGGAGATTCGGAGCGCTAATAGAGTAATAGTGGAAAAAGGAATGTCTACAAATATAAACTACACAGAATCATTCTGTGAAACTTCTTTCTGATCTGTGCATTCAGCTAACAGAGTTAAACCATACTTTTGATTGAGCAGATCTGAACACTCTTTCTGTAGAAAATGCAACTGGACATTTGGAGCGCTAAGAGAGTAGTAGTGGAAAAAGGAATATATTCAAATATAAACTACACAGAAGCATTCTGTGAAACTTCTTTCTGATCTGAGCATTCAGCTAACAGAGTTAAACCATACTTTTGATTGAGCAGTTTTGAAACACTCTGTCTGTAGAAAATGCAACTGGACATTCATAGCGCTAAGTGGGTAATAGTGGAAAAAAGAATATGTTCAAATATAAACTACACAGAAGCATTGTATGAAACTTCTTTCTGTTCTGTGCATTCAACTAACAGAGTTGAACCTTACTTTTGATTGAGCCTTTCTGAAACATTCTTTCTGTAGAAATTGCAATTGGACATTCTGAGCGCTAATAGGCCTTTATTGGGAAAAATAATACCTTCAAATAAAAACTACACAGAAGCATTGTGTGAAACTTATTTCTGATATGTTCATTAAGCTAACAGAGCTAAACCATACTTTTGATTGCGCAGTTCTGAACACTCTTTCTGTAGAAAATGCAAGTGGACATTCGGAGCGCTAAGAGGGTAATAGTGGAAAAAGGAATATATTCAAATATAAACTACACAGTAGCATTCTGTGAAAATTCTTTCTGTTCTGTGCATTCAACTAACAGAGTTGAACCTTACTTTTGATTGAGCCGTTCTGAAACACTCTTTCTGTAGAAACTGCAATTGGACATGCTAAGCGCTAAGAGGCCTACATTGGGAAAAAGAATATCTTCAAATAAAAACTACACAGATGCATTCTGTGAAACTTATTTCTGATCTGTAAATTCAGTTAACAGAGATAAAACATATTTTTGATTGAGCAGTTATGAAACACTCTTTTTGTAGAAAATGCAAGTGGAGATTCGGAGCGCTAACAGGGTAATAGTGGAAAAAGGAATGTCTTCAAATATAAACTACACAGAATCATTCGGTGAAACTTCTTTCTGATCTGTGCATTCAGCTAACAGAGTTAAACCATACTTTTGATTCAGCAGATCTGAACACTCTTTCTGTAGAAAATGCAACTGGACATTTGGAGCGCTAAGAGCGTAGTAGTGGAAAAAGTAATATATTCAAATATAAACTACACAGAAGCATTCTGTGAAACTTCTTTCTGATCTGAGCATTCAGCTAACAGAGTTAAACCATACTTTTGATTGAGCAGTTTTGAAACACTCTGTCTGTAGAAAATGCAACTGGACATTCGTAGCGCTAAGTGGGTAATAGTGGAAAAAAGAATATGTTCAAATATAAACTACACAGAAGCATTGTATGAAACTTCTTTCTGTTCTGTGCATTCAACTAACAGAGTTGAACCTTACTTTTGATTGAGCCGTTCTGAAACACTCTTTCTGTAGAAACTGCAATTGGACATTCTGAGCGCTAAGAGGCCTATATTGGGAAAAAGAATGTCTACAAATAAAAACTACACAGAAGAATTGTGTGAAACTTCTTTCTGTTCTGTTTGTTCAACTAAAAGAGTTGAACCTTAGTTTTGATTGAGCCGTTCTTAAACACTCTTTCTGTAGAAAATGCAAGTGGAGATTCGGAGCGCTAAGAGGGTAATAGTGGAAAAAGGAATGTCTCCAAATATAAACTACACAGAATCATTCTGTGAAACTTCTTTCTGATCTGTGCATTCAGCTAACAGAGTTAAACCATACTTTTGATTGAGCAGATCAGAACACTCTTTCTGTAGAAAATGCAACTGGACATTTGGAGCGCTAAGAGAGTAGTAGTGGAAAAAGGTATATATTCAAATATAAACTACACAGAAGCATTCTGTGAAACTTCTTTCTGATCTGAGCATTCAGCTAACAGAGTTAAACCATACTTTTGATTGAGCAGTTTTGAAACACTCTGTCTGTAGAAAATGCAACTGGACATTCGTAGCGCTAAGTGGGTAATAGTGGAAAAAAGAATATGTTCAAATATAAACTACACAGAAGCATTGTATGAAACTTCTTTCTGTTCTGTGCATTCAACTAACAGAGTTGAACCTTACTTTTGATTGAGCCGTTCTGAAACACTCTTTCTGTAGAAACTGCAATTGGATATTCTGAGCGCTAAGAGGCCTATATTGGGAAAAAGAATGTCTACAAATAAAAACTACACAGAAGAATTGTGTGAAACTACTTTCTGTTCTGTTTGTTCAACTAAAAGTGTTGAACCTTAGTTTTGATTGAGCCGTTCTGAAACACTCTTTCTGTAGAAAATGCAAGTGGAGATTCGGGGCGCTAATAGAGTAATAGTGGAAAAAGGAATGTCTCCAAATATAAACTACACTGAATCATTCTGTGAAACTTCTTTCTGATCTGTGCATTCAGCTAACAGAGTTAAACCATACTTTTGATTGAGCAGATCTGAACACTCTTTCTGTAGAAAATGCAACTGGACATTTGGAGCGCTAAGAGAGTAGTAGTGGAAAAAGGAATATATTCAAATATAAACTACACAGAAGTATTCTGTGAAACTTCTTTCTGATCTGAGCATTCAGCTAACAGAGTTAAACGATACTTTTGATTGAGCAGTTTTGAAACACTCTGTCTGTAGAAAATGCAACTGGACATTCGTAGCGCTAAGTGGGTAATAGTGGAAAAAAGAATATGTTCAAATATAAACTACACAGAAGCATTGTATGAAACTTCTTTCTGTTCTGTGCATTCAACTAACAGAGTTGAACCTTACTTTTGATTGAGCCTTTCTGAAACAATCTTTCTGTAGAAATTGCAATTGGACATTCTGAGCGCTAATAGGCCTCTATTGGGAAAAATAATATCTTCAAATAAAAACTACACAGAAGCATTGTGTGAAACTTATTTCTGATATGTTCATTAAGCTAACAGAGTTAAACCATACTTTTGATTGCGCAGTTCTGAACACTCTTTCTGTAGAAAATGCAAGTGGACATTCGGAGCGCTAAGAGGGTAATGGTGGAAAAAGGAATATATTCAAATATAAACTACACAGTAGCATTCTGTGAAAATTCTTTCTGTTCTGTGCATTCAACTAACAGAGTTGAACCTTACTTTTGATTGAGCCGTTCTGAAACACTCTTTCTGTAGAAACTGCAATTGGACATTCTGAGCGCTAAGAGGACTATATTGGGAAAAAGAATGTCTACAAATAAAAACTACACAGAAGAATTGTGTGAAACTTCTTTCTGTTCTGTTTGTTCAACTAAAAGAGTTGAACCTTAGTTTTGATTGAGCCGTTCTGAAACACTCTTTCTGTAGAAAATGCAAGTGGAGATTCGGAGCGCTAAGAGGGTAATAGTGGAAAAAGGAATGTCTCCAAATATAAACTACACAGAATCATTCTGTGAAACTTCTTTCTGATCTGTGCATTCAGCTAACAGAGTTAAACCATACTTTTGATTGAGCAGATCTGAACACTCTTTCTGTAGAAAATGCAACTGGACATTTGGAGCGCTAAGAGAGTAGTAGTGGAAAAAGGAATATATTCAAATATAAACTACACAGAAGCATTCTGTGAAACTTCTTTCTGATCTGAGCATTCAGCTAACAGAGTTAAACCATACTTTTGATTGAGCAGTTTTGAAACACTCTGTCTGTAGAAAATGCAACTGGACATTCGTAGCGCTAAGTGGGTAATAGTGGAAAAAAGAATATGTTCAAATATAAACTACACAGAATCATTGTATGAAACTTCTTTCTGTTCTGTGCATTCAACTAACAGAGTTGAACCTTACTTTTGATTGAGACTTTCTGAAACACTCTTTCTGTAGAAACTGCAATTGGACATTCTGAGCGCTAAGAAGCCTGTAATGGGAAAAATAATATCTTCAAATAAAAACTACACAGAAGCATTGTGTGAAACTTATTTCTGATATGTTCATTAAGCTAACAGAGTTAAACCATACTTTTGATTGCGCAGTTCTGAACACTCTTTCTGTAGAAAATGCAAGTGGACATTCGGAGCGCTAAGAGGGTAATAGTGGAAAAAGGAATATATTCAAATATAAACTACACAGTAGCATTCTGTGAAAATTCTTTCTGTTCTGTGCATTCAACTAACAGAGTTGAACCTTACTTTTGATTGAGCCGTTCTGAAACACTCTTTCTGTAGAAACTGCAATTGGACATGCTAAGCGCTAAGAGGCCTACATTGGGAAAAAGAATATCTTCAAATAAAAACTACACAGATGCATTCTGTGAAACTTATTTCTGATCTGTAAATTCAGTTAACAGAGATAAAACATATTTTTGATTGAGCAGTTATGAAACACTCTTTTTGTAGAAAATGCAAGTGGAGATTCGGAGCGCTAAGAGGGTAATAGTGGAAAAAGGAATGTCTTCAAATATAAACTACACAGAATCATTCGGTGAAACTTCTTTCTGATCTGTGCATTCAGCTAACAGAGTTAAACCATACTTTTGATTGAGCAGATCTGAACACTCTTTCTGTAGAAAATGCAACTGGACATTTGGAGCGCTAAGAGCGTAGTAGTGGAAAAAGGAATATATTCAAATATAAGCTACACAGAAGCATTCTGTGAAACTTCTTTCTGATCTGAGCATTCAGCTAACAGAGTTAAACCATACTTTTGATTGAGCAGTTTTGAAACACTCTGTCTGTAGAAAATGCAACTGGACATTCGTAGCGCTAAGTGGGTAATAGTGGAAAAAAGAATATGTTCAAATATAAACTACACAGAAGCATTGTATGAAACTTCTTTCTGTTCTGTGCATTCAACTAACAGAGTTGAACCTTACTTTTGATTGAGCCGTTCTGAAACACTCTTTCTGTAGAAACTGCAATTGGACATTCTGAGCGCTAAGAGGCCTATATTGGGAAAAAGAATGTCTACAAATAAAAACTACACAGAAGAATTGTGTGAAACTTCTTTCTGTTCTGTTTGTTCAACTAAAAGAGTTGAACCTTAGTTTTGATTGAGCCGTTCTGAAACACTCTTTCTGTAGAAAATGCAAGTGGAGATTCGGAGCGCCAAGAGGGTAATAGTGGAAAAAGTAATGTCTCCAAATATAAACTACACAGAATCATTCTGTGAAACTTCTTTCTGATCTGTGCATTCAGCTAACAGAGTTAAACCATACTTTTGATTGAGCAGATCAGAACACTCTTTCTGTAGAAAATGCAACTGGACATTTGGAGCGCTAAGAGAGTAGTAGTGGAAAAAGGTATATATTCAAATATAAACTACACAGAAGCATTCTGTGAAACTTCTTTCTGATCTGAGCATTCAGCTAACAGAGTTAAACCATACTTTTGATTGAGCAGTTTTGAAACACTCTGTCTGTAGAAAATGCAACTGGACATTCGTAGCGCTAAGTGGGTAATAGTGGAAAAAAGAATATGTTCAAATATAAACTACACAGAAGCATTGTATGAAACTTCTTTCTGTTCTGTGCATTCAACTAACAGAGTTGAACCTTACTTTTGATTGAGCCGTTCTGAAACACTCTTTCTGTAGAAACTGCAATTGGATATTCTGAGCGCTAAGAGGCCTATATTGGGAAAAAGAATGTCTACAAATAAAAACTACACAGAAGAATTGTGTGAAACTACTTTCTGTTCTGTTTGTTCAACTAAAAGTGTTGAACCTTAGTTTTGATTGAGCCGTTCTGAAACACTCTTTCTGTAGAAAATGCAAGTGGAGATTCGGGGCGCTAATAGAATAATAGTGGAAAAAGGAATGTCTCCAAATATAAACAACACTGAATCATTCTGTGAAACTTCTTTCTGATCTGTGCATTCAGCTAACAGAGTTAAACCATACTTTTGATTGAGCAGATCTGAACACTCTTTCTGTAGAAAATGCAAGTGGACATTTGGAGCGCTAAGAGAGTAGTAGTGGAAAAAGGAATATATTCAAATATAAACTACACAGAAGCATTCTGTGAAACTTCTTTCTGATCTGAGCATTCAGCTAACAGAGTTAAACCATACTTTTGATTGAGCAGTTTTGAAACACTCTGTCTGTAGAAAATGCAACTGGACATTCGTAGCGCTAAGTGGGTAATAGTGGAAAAAAGAATATGTTCAAATATAAACTACACAGAATCATTGTATGAAATTTCTTTCTGTTCTGTGCATTCAACTAACAGAGTTGAACCTTACTTTTGATTGAGACTTTCTGAAACACTCTTTCTGTAGAAACTGCAATTGGACATTCTGAGCGCTAAGAAGCCTGTAATGGGAAAAATAATATCTTCAAATAAAAACTACACAGAAGCATTGTGTGAAACTTATTTCTGATATGTTCATTAAGCTAACAGAGTTAAACCATACTTTTGATTGCGCAGTTCTGAACACTCTTTCTGTAGAAAATGCAAGTGGACATTCGGAGCGCTAAGAGGGTAATAGTGGAAAAAGGAATATATTCAAATATAAACTACACAGTAGCATTCTGTGAAAATTCTTTCTCTTCTGTGCATTCAACTAACAGAGTTGAACCTTACTTTTGATTGAGCCGTTCTGAAACACTGTTTCTGTAGAAACTGCAATTGGACATGCTAAGCGCTAAGAGGCCTACATTGGGAAAAAGAATATCTTCAAATAAAAACTACACAGATACATTCTGTGAAACTTATTTCTGATCTGTAAATTCAGTTAACAGAGATAAAACATATTTTTGATTGAGCAGTTATGAAACACTCTTTTTGTAGAAAATGCAAGTGGAGATTCAGAGCGCTAAGAGGGTAATAGTGGAAAAAGGAATGTCTTCAAATATACACTACACAGAATCATTCGGTGAAACTTCTTTCTGATCTGTGCATTCAGCTAACAGAGTTAAACCATACTTTTGATTCAGCAGATCTGAACACTCTTTCTGTAGAAAATGCAACTGGACATTTGGAGCGCTAAGAGCGTAGTAGTGGAAAAAGGAATATATTCAAATATAAACTACACAGAAGCATTCTGTGAAACTTCTTTCTGATCTGAGCATTCAGCTAACAGAGTTAAACCATACTTTTGATTGAGCAGTTTTGAAACACTCTGTCTGTAGAAAATGCAACTGGACATTCGTAGCGCTAAGTGGGTAATAGTGGAAAAAAGCATATGTTCAAATATAAACTACACAGAAGCATTGAATGAAACTTCTTTCTGTTCTGTGCATTCAACTAACAGAGTTGAACCTTACTTTTGATTGAGCCGTTCTGAAACACTCTTTCTGTAGAAACTGCAATTGGACATTCTGAGCGCTAAGAGGCCTATATTGGGAAAAAGAATGTCTACAAATAAAAACTACACAGAAGAATTGTGTGAAACTTCTTTCTGTTCTGTTTGTTCAACTAAAAGAGTTGAACCTTAGTTTTGATTGAGCCGTTCTGAAACACTCTTTCTGTAGAAAATGCAAGTGGAGATTCGGAGCGCTAAGAGGGTAATAGTGGAAAAAGGAATGTCTCCAAATATAAACTACACAGAATCATTCTGTGAAACTTCTTTCTGATCTGTGCATTCAGCTAACAGAGTTAAACCATACTTTTGATTGAGCAGATCAGAACACTCTTTCTGTAGAAAATGCAACTGGACATTTGGAGCGCTAAGAGAGTATTAGTGGAAAAAGGAATATATTCAAATATAAACTACACAGAAGCATTCTGTGAAACTTCTTTCTGATCTGAGCATTCAGCTAACAGAGTTAAACCATACTTTTGATTGAGCAGTTTTGAAACACTCTGTCTGTAGAAAATGCAACTGGACATTCGTAGCGCTAAGTGGGTAATAGTGGAAAAAAGAATATGTTCAAATATAAACTACACAGAAGCATTGTATGAAACTTCTTTCTGTTCTGTGCATTCAACTAACAGAGTTGAACCTTACTTTTGATTGAGCCGTTCTGAAACACTCTTTCTGTAGAAACTGCAATTGGACATTCTGAGCGCTAAGAGGCCTATATTGGGAAAAAGTATGTCTACAAATAAAAACTACACAGAAGAATTGTGTGAAACTACTTTCTGTTCTGTTTGTTCAACTAAAAGTGTTGAACCTTAGTTTTGATTGAGCCGTTCTGAAACACTCTTTCTGTAGAAAATGCAAGTGGAGATTCGGAGCGCTAATAGAGTAATAGTGGAAAAAGGAATGTCTCCAAATATAAACTACACAGAATCATTCTGTGAAACTTCTTTCTGATCTGTGCATTCAGCTAACAGAGTTAAACCATACTTTTGATTGAGCAGATCTGAACACTCTTTCTGTAGAAAATGCAACTGGACATTTGGAGCGCTAAGAGAGTAGTAGTGGAAAAAGGAATATATTCAAATATAAACTACACAGAAGCATTCTGTGAAACTTCTTTCTGATCTGAGCATTCAGCTAACAGAGTTAAACCATACTTTTGATTGAGCAGTTTTGAAACACTCTGTCTGTAGAAAATGCAACTGGACATTCGTAGCGCTAAGTGGGTAATAGTGGAAAAAAGAATATGTTCAAATATAAACTACACAGAAGCATTGTATGAAACTTCTTTCTGTTCTGTGCATTCAACTAACAGAGTTGAACCTTACTTTTGATTGAGACGTTCTGAAACAATCTTTCTGTAGAAATTGCAATTGGACATTCTGAGCGCTAATAGGCCTCTATTGGGAAAAATAATATCTTCAAATAAAAACTACACAGAAGCATTGTGTGAAACTTATTTCTGATATGTTCATTAAGCTAACAGAGTTAAACCATACTTTTGATTGCGCAGTTCTGAACACTCTTTCTGTAGAAAATGCAAGTGGACATTCGGAGCGCTAAGAGGGTAATAGTGGAAAAAGGAATATATTCAAATATAAACTACACAGTAGCATTCTGTGAAAATTCTTTCTGTTCTGTGCATTCAACTAACAGAGTTGAACCTTACTTTTGATTGAGCCGTTCTGAAACACTCTTTCTGTAGAAACTGCAATTGGACATGCTAAGCGCTAAGAGGCCTACATTGGGAAAAAGAATATCTTCAAATAAAAACTACACAGATGCATTCTGTGAAACTTATTTCTGATCTGTAAATTCAGTTAACAGAGATAAAACATATTTTTGATTGAGCAGTTATGAAACACTCTTTTTGTAGAAAATGCAAGTGGAGATTCGGAGCGCTAAGAGGGTAATAGTGGAAAAAGGAATGTCTTCAAATATAAACTACACAGAATCATTCGGTGAAACTTCTTTCTGATCTGTGCATTCAGCTAACAGAGTTAAACCATACTTTTGATTGAGCAGATCTGAACACTCTTTCTGTAGAAAATGCAACTGGACATTTGGAGCGCTAAGAGCGTAGTAGTGGAAAAAGGAATATATTCAAATATAAGCTACACAGAAGCATTCTGTGAAACTTCTTTCTGATCTGAGCATTCAGCTAACAGAGTTAAACCATACTTTTGATTGAGCAGTTTTGAAACACTCTGTCTGTAGAAAATGCAACTGGACATTCGTAGCGCTAAGTGGGTAATAGTGGAAAAAAGAATATGTTCAAATATAAACTACACAGAAGCATTGTATGAAACTTCTTTCTGTTCTGTGCATTCAACTAACAGAGTTGAACCTTACTTTTGATTGAGCCGTTCTGAAACACTCTTTCTGTAGAAACTGCAATTGGACATTCTGAGCGCTAAGAGGCCTATATTGGGAAAAAGAATGTCTACAAATAAAAACTACACAGAAGAATTGTGTGAAACTTCTTTCTGTTCTGTTTGTTCAACTAAAAGAGTTGAACCTTAGTTTTGATTGAGCCGTTCTGAAACACTCTTTCTGTAGAAAATGCAAGTGGAGATTCGGAGCGCCAAGAGGGTAATAGTGGAAAAAGGAATGTCTCCAAATATAAACTACACAGAATCATTCTGTGAAACTTCTTTCTGATCTGTGCATTCAGCTAACAGAGTTAAACCATACTTTTGATTGAGCAGATCAGAACACTCTTTCTGTAGAAAATGCAACTGGACATTTGGAGCGCTAAGAGAGTAGTAGTGGAAAAAGGTATATATTCAAATATAAACTACACAGAAGCATTCTGTGAAACTTCTTTCTGATCTGAGCATTCAGCTAACAGAGTTAAACCATACTTTTGATTGAGCAGTTTTGAAACACTCTGTCTGTAGAAAATGCAACTGGACATTCGTAGCGCTAAGTGGGTAATAGTGGAAAAAAGAATATGTTCAAATATAAACTACACAGAAGCATTGTATGAAACTTCTTTCTGTTCTGTGCATTCAACTAACAGAGTTGAACCTTACTTTTGATTGAGCCGTTCTGAAACACTCTTTCTGTAGAAACTGCAATTGGATATTCTGAGCGCTAAGAGGCCTATATTGGGAAAAAGAATGTCTACAAATAAAAACTACACAGAAGAATTGTGTGAAACTACTTTCTGTTCTGTTTGTTCAACTAAAAGTGTTGAACCTTAGTTTTGATTGAGCCGTTCTGAAACACTCCTTCTGTAGAAAATGCAAGTGGAGATTCGGGGCGCTAATAGAATAATAGTGGAAAAAGGAATGTCTCCAAATATAAACAACACTGAATCATTCTGTGAAACTTCTTTCTGATCTGTGCATTCAGCTAACAGAGTTAAACCATACTTTTGATTGAGCAGATCTGAACACTCTTTCTGTAGAAAATGCAACTGGACATTTGGAGCGCTAAGAGAGTAGTAGTGGAAAAAGGAATATATTCAAATATAAACTACACAGAAGCATTCTGTGAAACTTCTTTCTGATCTGAGCATTCAGCTAACAGAGTTAAACCATACTTTTGATTGAGCAGTTTTGAAACACTCTGTCTGTAGAAAATGCAACTGGACATTCGTAGCGCTAAGTGGGTAATAGTGGAAAAAAGAATATGTTCAAATATAAACTACACAGAAGCATTGTATGAAACTTCTTTCTGTTCTGTGCATTCAACTAACAGAGTTGAACCTTACTTTTGATTGAGCCGTTCTGAAACAATCTTTCTGTAGAAATTGCAATTGGACATTCTGAGCGCTAATAGGCCTCTATTGGGAAAAATAATATCTTCAAATAAAAACTACACAGAAGCATTGTGTGAAACTTATTTCTCATATGTTCATTAAGCTAACAGAGTTAAACCATACTTTTGATTGCGCAGTTCTGAACACTCTTTCTGTAGAAAATGCAAGTGGACATTCGGAGCGCTAAGAGGGTAATAGTGGAAAAAGGAATATATTCAAATATAAACTACACAGTAGCATTCTGTGAAAATTCTTTCTGTTCTGTGCATTCAACTAACAGAGTTGAACCTTACTTTTGATTGAGCCGTTCTGAAACACTCTTTCTGTAGAAACTGCAATTGGACATGCTAAGCGCTAAGAGGCCTACATTGGGAAAAAGAATATCTTCAAATAAAAACTACACAGATGCATTCTGTGAAACTTATTTCTGATCTGTAAATTCAGTTAACAGAGATAAAACATATTTTTGATTGAGCAGTTATGAAACACTCTTTTTGTAGAAAATGCAAGTGGAGATTCGGAGCGCTAAGAGGGTAATAGTGGAAAAAGGAATGTCTTCAAATATAAACTACACAGAATCATTCGGTGAAACTTCTTTCTGATCTGTGCATTCAGCTAACAGAGTTAAACCATACTTTTGATTGAGCAGATCTGAACACTCTTTCTGTAGAAAATGCAACTGGACATTTGGAGCGCTAAGAGCGTAGTAGTGGAAAAAGGAATATATTGAAATATAAGCTACACAGAAGCATTCTGTGAAACTTTTTTCTGATCTGAGCATTCAGCTAACCGAGTTAAACCGTACTTTTGATTGAGCAGTTTTGAAACACTCTGTCTGTAGAAAATGCAACTGGACATTCGTAGCGCTAAGTGGGTAATAGTGGAAAAAAGAATATGTTCAAATATAAACTACACAGAAGCATTGTATGAAACTTCTTTCTGTTCTGTGCATTCAACTAACAGAGTTGAACCTTACTTTTGATTGAGCCGTTCTGAAACACTCTTTCTGTAGAAACTGCAATTGGACATTCTGAGCGCTAAGAGGCCTATATTGGGAAAAAGTATGTCTACAAATAAAAACTACACAGAAGAATTGTGTGAAACTACTTTCTGTTCTGTTTGTTCAACTAAAAGTGTTGAACCTTAGTTTTGATTGAGCCGTTCTGAAACACCCTTTCTGTAGAAAATGCAAGTGGAGATTCGGAGCGCTAATAGAGTAATAGTGGAAAAAGGAATGTCTCCAAATATAAACTACACAGAATCATTCTGTGAAACTTCTTTCTGATCTGTGCATTCAGCTAACAGAGTTAAACCATACTTTTGATTGAGCAGATCTGAACACTCTTTCTGTAGAAAATGCAACTGGACATTTGGAGCGCTAAGAGAGTAGTAGTGGAAAAAGGAATATATTCAAATATAAACTACACAGAAGCATTCTGTGAAACTTCTTTCTGATCTGAGCATTCAGCTAACAGAGTTAAACCATACTTTTGATTGAGCAGTTTTGAAACACTCTGTCTGTAGAAAATGCAACTGGACATTCGTAGCGCTAAGTGGGTAAGAGTGGAAAAAAGAATATGTTCAAATATAAACTACACAGAATCATTGTATGAAACTACTTTCTGTTCTGTGCATTCAACTAACAGAGTTGAACCTTACTTTTGATTGAGACTTTCTGAAACACTCTTTCTGTAGAAACTGCAATTGGACATTCTGAGCGCTAAGAAGCCTGTAATGGGAAAAATAATATCTTCAAATAAAAACTACACAGAAGCATTGTGTGAAACTTATTTCTGATATGTTCATTAAGCTAACAGAGTTAAACCATACTTTTGATTGCGCAGTTCTGAACACTCTTTCTGTAGAAAATGCAAGTGGACATTCGGAGCGCTAAGAGGGTAATAGTGGAAAAAGGAATATATTCAAATATAAACTACACAGTAGCATTCTGTGAAAATTCTTTCTGTTCTGTGCATTCAACTAACAGAGTTGAACCTTACTTTTGATTGAGCCGTTCTGAAACACTGTTTCTGTAGAAACTGCAATTGGACATGCTAAGCGCTAAGAGGTCTACATTGGGAAAAAGAATATCTTCAAATAAAAACTACACAGATGCATTCTGTGAAACTTATTTCTGATCTGTAAATTCAGTTAACAGAGATAAAACATATTTTTGATTGAGCAGTTATGAAACACTCTTTTTGTAGAAAATGCAAGTGGAGATTCAGAGCGCTAAGAGGGTAATAGTGGAAAAAGTAATGTCTCCAAATATAAACTACACAGAATCATTCTGTGAAACTTCTTTCTGATCTGTGCATTCAGCTAACAGAGTTAAACCATACTTTTGATTGAGCAGATCAGAACACTCTTTCTGTAGAAAATGCAACTGGACATTTGGAGCGCTAAGAGAGTAGTAGTGGAAAAAGGAATATATTCAAATATAAACTACACAGAAGCATTCTGTGAAACTTCTTTCTGATCTGAGCATTCAGCTAACAGAGTTAAACCATACTTTTGATTGAGCAGTTTTGAAACACTCTGTCTGTAGAAAATGCAACTGGACATTCGTAGCGCTAAGTGGGTAATAGTGGAAAAAAGAATATGTTCAAATATAAACTACACAGAAGCATTGTATGAAACTTCTTTCTGTTCTGTGCATTCAACTAACAGAGTTGAACCTTACTTTTGATTGAGCCGTTCTGAAACACTCTTTCTGTAGAAACTGCAATTGGACATTCTGAGCGCTAAGAGGCCTATATTGGGAAAAAGTATGTCTACAAATAAAAACTACACAGAAGAATTGTGTGAAACTACTTTCTGTTCTGTTTGTTCAACTAAAAGTGTTGAACCTTAGTTTTGATTGAGCCGTTCTGAAACACTCTTTCTGTAGAAAATGCAAGTGGAGATTCGGAGCGCTAATAGAGTAATAGTGGAAAAAGGAATGTCTCCAAATATAAACTACACAGAATCATTCTGTGAAACTTCTTTCTGATCTGTGCATTCAGCTAACAGAGTTAAACCATACTTTTGATTGAGCAGATCTGAACACTCTTTCTGTAGAAAATGCAACTGGACATTTGGAGCGCTAAGAGAGTAGTAGTGGAAAAAGGAATATATTCAAATATAAACTACACAGAAGCATTCTGTGAAACTTCTTTCTGATCTGAGCATTCAGCTAACAGAGTTAAACCATACTTTTGATTGAGCAGTTTTGAAACACTCTGTCTGTAGAAAATGCAACTGGACATTCGTAGCGCTAAGTGGGTAATAGTGGAAAAAAGAATATGTTCAAATATAAACTACACAGAAGCATTGTATGAAACTTCTTTCTGTTCTGTGCATTCAACTAACAGAGTTGAACCTTACTTTTGATTGAGCCGTTCTGAAACAATCTTTCTGTAGAAATTGCAATTGGACATTCTGAGCGCTAATAGGCCTCTATTGGGAAAAATAATATCTTCAAATAAAAACTACACAGAAGCATTGTGTGAAACTTATTTCTCATATGTTCATTAAGCTAACAGAGTTAAACCATACTTTTGATTGCGCAGTTCTGAACACTCTTTCTGTAGAAAATGCAAGTGGACATTCGGAGCGCTAAGAGGGTAATAGTGGAAAAAGGAATATATTCAAATATAAACTACACAGTAGCATTCTGTGAAAATTCTTTCTGTTCTGTGCATTCAACTAACAGAGTTGAACCTTACTTTTGATTGAGCCGTTCTGAAACACTCTTTCTGTAGAAACTGCAATTGGACATGCTAAGCGCTAAGAGGCCTACATTGGGAAAAAGAATATCTTCAAATAAAAACTACACAGATGCATTCTGTGAAACTTATTTCTGATCTGTAAATTCAGTTAACAGAGATAAAACATATTTTTGATTGAGCAGTTATGAAACACTCTTTTTGTAGAAAATGCAAGTGGAGATTCGGAGCGCTAAGAGGGTAATAGTGGAAAAAGGAATGTCTTCAAATATAAACTACACAGAATCATTCGGTGAAACTTCTTTCTGATCTGTGCATTCAGCTAACAGAGTTAAACCATACTTTTGATTGAGCAGATCTGAACACTCTTTCTGTAGAAAATGCAACTGGACATTTGGAGCGCTAAGAGCGTAGTAGTGGAAAAAGGAATATATTGAAATATAAGCTACACAGAAGCATTCTGTGAAACTTTTTTCTGATCTGAGCATTCAGCTAACCGAGTTAAACCATACTTTTGATTGAGCAGTTTTGAAACACTCTGTCTGTAGAAAATGCAACTGGACATTCGTAGCGCTAAGTGGGTAATAGTGGAAAAAAGAATATGTTCAAATATAAACTACACAGAAGCATTGTATGAAACTTCTTTCTGTTCTGTGCATACAACTAACAGAGTTGAACCTTACTTTTGATTGAGCCGTTCTGAAACACTCTTTCTGTAGAAACTGCAATTGGACATTCTGAGCGCTAAGAGGCCTATATTGGGAAAAAGTATGTCTACAAATAAAAACTACACAGAAGAATTGTGTGAAACTACTTTCTGTTCTGTTTGTTCAACTAAAAGTGTTGAACCTTAGTTTTGATTGAGCCGTTCTGAAACACTCTTTCTGTAGAAAATGCAAGTGGAGATTCGGAGCGCTAATAGAGTAATAGTGGAAAAAGGAATGTCTCCAAATATAAACTACACAGAATCATTCTGTGAAACTTCTTTCTGATCTGTGCATTCAGCTAACAGAGTTAAACCATACTTTTGATTGAGCAGATCTGAACACTCTTTCTGTAGAAAATGCAACTGGACATTTGGAGCGCTAAGAGAGTAGTAGTGGAAAAAGGAATATATTCAAATATAAACTACACAGAAGCATTCTGTGAAACTTCTTTCTGATCTGAGCATTCAGCTAACAGAGTTAAACCATACTTTTGATTGAGCAGTTTTGAAACACTCTGTCTGTAGAAAATGCAACTGGACATTCGTAGCGCTAAGTGGGTAAGAGTGGAAAAAAGAATATGTTCAAATATAAACTACACAGAATCATTGTATGAAACTACTTTCTGTTCTGTGCATTCAACTAACAGAGTTGAACCTTACTTTTGATTGAGACTTTCTGAAACACTCTTTCTGTAGAAACTGCAATTGGACATTCTGAGCGCTAAGAAGCCTGTAATGGGAAAAATAATATCTTCAAATAAAAACTACACAGAAGCATTGTGTGAAACTTATTTCTGATATGTTCATTAAGCTAACAGAGTTAAACCATACTTTTGATTGCGCAGTTCTGAACACTCTTTCTGTAGAAAATGCAAGTGGACATTCGGAGCGCTAAGAGGGTAATAGTGGAAAAAGGAATATATTCAAATATAAACTACACAGTAGCATTCTGTGAAAATTCTTTCTGTTCTGTGCATTCAACTAACAGAGTTGAACCTTACTTTTGATTGAGCCGTTCTGAAACACTGTTTCTGTAGAAACTGCAATTGGACATGCTAAGCGCTAAGAGGTCTACATTGGGAAAAAGAATATCTTCAAATAAAAACTACACAGATGCATTCTGTGAAACTTATTTCTGATCTGTAAATTCAGTTAACAGAGATAAAACATATTTTTGATTGAGCAGTTATGAAACACTCTTTTTGTAGAAAATGCAAGTGGAGATTCAGAGCGCTAAGAGGGTAATAGTGGAAAAAGGAATGTCTCCAAATATAAACTACACAGAATCATTCTGTGAAACTTCTTTCTGATCTGTGCATTCAGCTAACAGAGTTAAACCATACTTTTGATTGAGCAGATCAGAACACTCTTTCTGTAGAAAATGCAACTGGACATTTGGAGCGCTAAGAGAGTAGTAGTGGAAAAAGGAATATATTCAAATATAAACTACACAGAAGCATTCTGTGAAACTTCTTTCTGATCTGAGCATTCAGCTAACAGAGTTAAACCATACTTTTGATTGAGCAGTTTTGAAACACTCTGTCTGTAGAAAATGCAACTGGACATTCGTAGCGCTAAGTGGGTAATAGTGGAAAAAAGAATATGTTCAAATATAAACTACACAGAAGCATTGTATGAAACTTCTTTCTGTTCTGTGCATTCAACTAACAGAGTTGAACCTTACTTTTGATTGAGCCGTTCTGAAACACTCTTTCTGTAGAAACTGCAATTGGACATTCTGAGCGCTAAGAGGCCTATATTGGGAAAAAGTATGTCTACAAATAAAAACTACACAGAAGAATTGTGTGAAACTACTTTCTGTTCTGTTTGTTCAACTAAAAGTGTTGAACCTTAGTTTTGATTGAGCCGTTCTGAAACACTCTTTCTGTAGAAAATGCAAGTGGAGATTCGGAGCGCTAATAGAGTAATAGTGGAAAAAGGAATGTCTCCAAATATAAACTACACAGAATCATTCTGTGAAACTTCTTTCTGATCTGTGCATTCAGCTAACAGAGTTAAACCATACTTTTGATTGAGCAGATCTGAACACTCTTTCTGTAGAAAATGCAACTGGACATTTGGAGCGCTAAGAGAGTAGTAGTGGAAAAAGGAATATATTCAAATATAAACTACACAGAAGCATTCTGTGAAACTTCTTTCTGATCTGAGCATTCAGCTAACAGAGTTAAACCATACTTTTGATTGAGCAGTTTTGAAACACTCTGTCTGTAGAAAATGCAACTGGACATTCGTAGCGCTAAGTGGGTAATAGTGGAAAAAAGAATATGTTCAAATATAAACTACACAGAAGCATTGTATGAAACTTCTTTCTGTTCTGTGCATTCAACTAACAGAGTTGAACCTTACATTTGATTGAGCCGTTCTGAAACAATCTTTCTGTAGAAATTGCAATTGGACATTCTGAGCGCTAATAGGCCTCTATTGGGAAAAATAATATCTTCAAATAAAAACTACACAGAAGCATTGTGTGAAACTTATTTCTGATATGTTCATTAAGCTAACAGAGTTAAACCATACTTTTGATTGCGCAGTTCTGAACACTCTTTCTGTAGAAAATGCAAGTGGACATTCGGAGCGCTAAGAGGGTAATAGTGGAAAAAGGAATATATTCAAATATAAACTACACAGTAGCATTCTGTGAAAATTCTTTCTGTTCTGTGCATTCAACTAACAGAGTTGAACCTTACTTTTGATTGAGCCGTTCTGAAACACTCTTTCTGTAGAAACTGCAATTGGACATGCTAAGCGCTAAGAGGCCTACATTGGGAAAAAGAATATCTTCAAATAAAAACTACACAGATGCATTCTGTGAAACTTATTTCTGATCTGTAAATTCAGTTAACAGAGATAAAACATATTTTTGATTGAGCAGTTATGAAACACTCTTTTTGTAGAAAATGCAAGTGGAGATTCGGAGCGCTAAGAGGGTAATAGTGGAAAAAGGAATGTCTTCAAATATAAACTACACAGAATCATTCGGTGAAACTTCTTTCTGATCTGTGCATTCAGCTAACAGAGTTAAACCATACTTTTGATTGAGCAGATCTGAACACTCTTTCTGTAGAAAATGCAACTGGACATTTGGAGCGCTAAGAGCGTAGTAGTGGAAAAAGGAATATATTGAAATATAAGCTACACAGAAGCATTCTGTGAAACTTTTTTCTGATCTGAGCATTCAGCTAACCGAGTTAAACCATACTTTTGATTGAGCAGTTTTGAAACACTCTGTCTGTAGAAAATGCAACTGGACATTCGTAGCGCTAAGTGGGTAATAGTGGAAAAAAGAATATGTTCAAATATAAACTACACAGAAGCATTGTATGAAACTTCTTTCTGTTCTGTGCATTCAACTAACAGAGTTGAACCTTACTTTTGATTGAGCCGTTCTGAAACACTCTTTCTGTAGAAACTGCAATTGGACATTCTGAGCGCTAAGAGGCCTATATTGGGAAAAAGTATGTCTACAAATAAAAACTACACAGAAGAATTGTGTGAAACTACTTTCTGTTCTGTTTGTTCAACTAAAAGTGTTGAACCTTAGTTTTGATTGAGCCGTTCTGAAACACTCTTTCTGTAGAAAATGCAAGTGGAGATTCGGAGCGCTAATAGAGTAATAGTGGAAAAAGGAATGTCTCCAAATATAAACTACACAGAATCATTCTGTGAAACTTCTTTCTGATCTGTGCATTCAGCTAACAGAGTTAAACCATACTTTTGATTGAGCAGATCTGAACACTCTTTCTGTAGAAAATGCAACTGGACATTTGGAGCGCTAAGAGAGTAGTAGTGGAAAAAGGAATATATTCAAATATAAACTACACAGAAGCATTCTGTGAAACTTCTTTCTGATCTGAGCATTCAGCTAACAGAGTTAAACCATACTTTTGATTGAGTAGTTTTGAAACACTCTGTCTGTAGAAAATGCAACTGGACATTCGTAGCGCTAAGTGGGTAATAGTGGAAAAAAGAATATGTTCAAATATAAACTACACAGAAGCATTGTATGAAACTTCTTTCTGTTCTGTGCATTCAAATAACAGAGTTGAACCTTACTTTTGATTGAGACGTTCTGAAACAATCTTTCTGTAGAAATTGCAATTGGACATTCTGAGCGCTAATAGGCCTCTATTGGGAAATATAATATCTTCAAATAAAAACTACACAGAAGCATTGTGTGAAACTTATTTCTGATATGTTCATTAAGCTAACAGAGTTAAACCATACTTTTGATTGCGCAGTTCTGAACACTCTTTCTGTAGAAAATGCAAGTGGACATTCGGAGCGCTAAGAGGGTAATAGTGGAAAAAGGAATATATTCAAATATAAACTACACAGTAGCATTCTGTGAAAATTCTTTCTGTTCTGTGCATTCAACTAACAGAGTTGAACCTTACTTTTGATTGAGCCGTTCTGAAACACTCTTTCTGTAGAAACTGCAATTGGACATGCTAAGCGCTAAGAGGCCTACATTGGGAAAAAGAATATCTTCAAATAAAAACTACACAGATGCATTCTGTGAAACTTATTTCTGATCTGTAAATTCAGTTAACAGAGATAAAACATATTTTTGATTGAGCAGTTATGAAACACTCTTTTTGTAGAAAATGCAAGTGGAGATTCGGAGCGCTAAGAGGGTAATAGTGGAAAAAGGAATGTCTTCAAATATAAACTACACAGAATCATTCGGTGAAACTTCTTTCTGATCTGTGCATTCAGCTAACAGAGTTAAACCATACTTTTGATTTAGCAGATCTGAACACTCTTTCTGTAGAAAATGCAACTGGACATTTGGAGCGCTAAGAGCGTAGTAGTGGAAAAAGGAATATATTCAAATATAAGCTACACAGAAGCATTCTGTGAAACTTCTTTCTGATCTGAGCATTCAGCTAACCGAGTTAAACCATACTTTTGATTGAGCAGTTTTGAAACACTCTGTCTGTAGAAAATGCAACTGGACATTCGTAGCGCTAAGTGGGTAATAGTGGAAAAAAGAATATGTTCAAATATAAACTACACAGAAGCATTGTATGAAACTTCTTTCTGTTCTGTGCATTCAACTAACAGAGTTGAACCTTACTTTTGATTGAGCCGTTCTGAAACACTCTTTCTGTAGAAACTGCAATTGGACATTCTGAGCGCTAAGAGGCCTATATTGGGAAAAAGAATGTCTACAAATAAAAACTACACAGAAGAATTGTGTGAAACTTCTTTCTGTTCTGTTTGTTCAACTAAAAGAGTTGAACCTTAGTTTTGATTGAGCCGTTCTGAAACACTCTTTCTGTAGAAAATGCAAGTGGAGATTCGGAGCGCCAAGAGGGTAATAGTGGAAAAAGGAATGTCTCCAAATATAAACTACACAGAATCATTCTGTGAAAATTCTTTCTGATCTGTGCATTCAGCTAACAGAGTTAAACCATACTTTTGATTGAGCAGATCAGAACACTCTTTCTGTAGAAAATGCAACTGGACATTTGGAGCGCTAAGAGAGTAGTAGTGGAAAAAGGTATATATTCAAATATAAACTACACAGAAGCATTCTGTGAAACTTCTTTCTGATCTGAGCATTCAGCTAACAGAGTTAAACCATACTTTTGATTGAGCAGTTTTGAAACACTCTGTCTGTAGAAAATGCAACTGGACATTCGTAGCGCTAAGTGGGTAATAGTGGAAAAAAGAATATGTTCAAATATAAACTACACAGAAGCATTGTATGAAACTTCTTTCTGTTCTGTGCATTCAACTAACAGAGTTGAACCTTACTTTTGATTGAGCCGTTCTGAAACACTCTTTCTGTAGAAACTGCAATTGGATATTCTGAGCGCTAAGAGGCCTATATTGGGAAAAAGAATGTCTACAAATAAAAACTACACAGAAGAATTGTGTGACACTACTTTCTGTTCTGTTTGTTCAACTAAAAGTGTTGAACCTTAGTTTTGATTGAGCCGTTCTGAAACACTCTTTCTGTAGAAAATGCAAGTGGAGATTCGGGGCACTAATAGAGTAATAGTGGAAAAAGGAATGTCTCCAAATATAAACAACACTGAATCATTCTGTGAAACTTCTTTCTGATCTGTGCATTCAGCTAACAGAGTTAAACCATACTTTTGATTGAGCAGATCTGAACACTCTTTCTGTAGAAAATGCAACTGGACATTTGGAGCGCTAAGAGAGTAGTAGTGGAAAAAGGAATATATTCAAATATAAACTACACAGAAGCATTCTGTGAAACTTCTTTCTGATCTGAGCATTCAGCTAACAGAGTTAAACGATACTTTTGATTGAGCAGTTTTGAAACACTCTGTCTGTAGAAAATGCAACTGGACATTCGTAGCGCTAAGTGGGTAATAGTGGAAAAAATAATATGTTCAAATATAAACTACACAGAAGCATTGTATGAAACTTCTTTCTGTTCTGTGCATTCAACTAACAGAGTTGAACATTACTTTTGATTGAGCCTTTCTGAAACAATCTTTCTGTAGAAATTGCAATTGGACATTCTGAGCGCTAATAGGCCTCTATTGGGAAAAATAATAACTTCAAATAAAAACTACACAGAAGCATTGTGTGAAACTTATTTCTGATATGTTCATTAAGCTAACAGAGTTAAACCATACTTTTGATTGCGCAGTTCTGAACACTCTTTCTGTAGAAAATGCAAGTGGACATTCGGAGCGCTAAGAGGGTAATGGTGGAAAAAGGAATATATTCAAATATAAACTACACAGTAGCATTCTGTGAAAATTCT
The DNA here is from genome assembly GCF_028878055.3 of Symphalangus syndactylus. NCBI lineage: Eukaryota > Metazoa > Chordata > Mammalia > Primates > Hylobatidae > Symphalangus > Symphalangus syndactylus. Next base: position 2,545,740 of record NC_072432.2, on the reverse strand, counting down.
TTCTGTTCTGTGCATTCAACTAACAGAGTTGAACCTTACTTTTGATTGAGCCGTTCTGAAACACTCTTTCTGTAGAAACTGCAATTGGAAATTCTGAGCGCTAAGAGGACTATATTGGGAAAAAGAATGTCTACAAATAAAAACTACACAGAAGAATTGTGTGAAACTTCTTTCTGTTCTGTTTGTTCAACTAAAAGAGTTGAACCTTAGTTTTGATTGAGCCGTTCTGAAACACTCTTTCTGTAGAAAATGCAAGTGGAGATTCGGAGCGCTAAGAGGGTAATAGTGGAAAAAGGAATGTCTCCAAATATAAACTACACAGAATCATTCTGTGAAACTTCTTTCTGATCTGTGCATTCAGCTAACAGAGTTAAACCATACTTTTGATTGAGCAGATCTGAACACTCTTTCTGTAGAAAATGCAACTGGACATTTGGAGCGCTAAGAGAGTAGTAGTGGAAAAAGGAATATATTCAAATATAAACTACACAGAAGCATTCTGTGAAACTTCTTTCTGATCTGAGCATTCAGCTAACAGAGTTAAACCATACTTTTGATTGAGCAGTTTTGAAACACTCTGTCTGTAGAAAATGCAACTGGACATTCGTAGCGCTAAGTGGGTAAGAGTGGAAAAAAGAATATGTTCAAATATAAACTACACAGAATCATTGTATGAAACTACTTTCTGTTCTGTGCATTCAACTAACAGAGTTGAACCTTACTTTTGATTGAGACTTTCTGAAACACTCTTTCTGTAGAAACTGCAATTGGACATTCTGAGTGCTAAGAAGCCTGTAATGGGAAAAATAATATCTTCAAATAAAAACTACACAGAAGCATTGTGTGAAACTTATTTCTGATATGTTCATTAAGCTAACAGAGTTAAACCATACTTTTGATTGCGCAGTTCTGAACACTCTTTCTGTAGAAAATGCAAGTGGACATTCGGAGCGCTAAGAGGGTAATAGTGGAAAAAGGAATATATTCAAATATAAACTACACAGTAGCATTCTGTGAAAATTCTTTCTGTTCTGTGCATTCAACTAACAGAGTTGAACCTTACTTTTGATTGAGCCGTTCTGAAACACTGTTTCTGTAGAAACTGCAATTGGACATGCTAAGCGCTAAGAGGCCTACATTGGGAAAAAGAATATCTTCAAATAAAAACTACACAGATGCATTCTGTGAAACTTATTTCTGATCTGTAAATTCAGTTAACAGAGATAAAACATATTTTTGATTGAGCAGTTATGAAACACTCTTTTTGTAGAAAATGCAAGTGGAGATTCAGAGCGCTAAGAGGGTAATAGTGGAAAAAGGAATGTCTTCAAATATACACTACACAGAATCATTCGGTGAAACTTCTTTCTGATCTGTGCATTCAGCTAACAGAGTTAAACCATACTTTTGATTGAGCAGATCTGAACACTCTTTCTGTAGAAAATGCAACTGGACATTTGGAGCGCTAAGAGCGTAGTAGTGGAAAAAGGAATATATTCAAATATAAACTACACAGAAGCATTCTGTGAAACTTCTTTCTGATCTGAGCATTCAGCTAACAGAGTTAAACCATACTTTTGATTGAGCAGTTTTGAAACACTCTGTCTGTAGAAAATGCAACTGGACATTCGTAGCGCTAAGTGGGTAATAGTGGAAAAAAGAATATGTTCAAATATAAACTACACAGAAGCATTGAATGAAACTTCTTTCTGTTCTGTGCATTCAACTAACAGAGTTGAACCTTACTTTTGATTGAGCCGTTCTGAAACACTCTTTCTCTAGAAACTGCAATTGGACATTCTGAGCGCTAAGAGGCCTATATTGGGAAAAAGAATGTCTACAAATAAAAACTACACAGAAGAATTGTGTGAAACTTCTTTCTGTTCTGTTTGTTCAACTAAAAGAGTTGAACCTTAGTTTTGATTGAGCCGTTCTTAAACACTCTTTCTGTAGAAAATGCAAGTGGAGATTCGGAGCGCTAAGAGGGTAATAGTGGAAAAAGGAATGTCTCCAAATATAAACTACACAGAATCATTCTGTGAAACTTCTTTCTAATCTGTGCATTCAGCTAACAGTGTTAAACCATACTTTTGATTGAGCAGATCAGAACACTCTTTCTGTAGAAAATGCAACTGGACATTTGGAGCGCTAAGAGAGTAGTAGTGGAAAAAGGAATATATTCAAATATAAACTACACAGAAGCATTCTGTGAAACTTCTTTCTGATCTGAGCATTCAGCTAACAGAGTTAAACCATACTTTTGATTGAGCAGTTTTGAAACACTCTGTCTGTAGAAAATGCAACTGGACATTCGTAGCGCTAAGTGGGTAATAGTGGAAAAAAGAATATGTTCAAATATAAACTACACAGAAGCATTGTATGAAACTTCTTTCTGTTCTGTGCATTCAACTAACAGAGTTGAACCTTACTTTTGATTGAGCCGTTCTGAAACACTCTTTCTGTAGAAACTGCAATTGGACATTCTGAGCGCTAAGAGGCCTATATTGGGAAAAAGAATGTCTACAAATAAAAACTACACAGAAGAATTGTGTGAAACTACTTTCTGTTCTGTTTGTTCAACTAAAAGTGTTGAACCTTAGTTTTGATTGAGCCGTTCTGAAACACTCTTTCTGTAGAAAATGCAAGTGGAGATTCGGAGCGCTAATAGAGTAATAGTGGAAAAAGGAATGTCTCCAAATATAAACTACACAGAATCATTCTGTGAAACTTCTTTCTGATCTGTGCATTCAGCTAACAGAGTTAAACCATACTTTTGATTGAGCAGATCTGAACACTCTTTCTGTAGAAAATGCAACTGGACATTTGGAGCGCTAAGAGAGTAGTAGTGGAAAAAGGAATATATTCAAATATAAACTACACAGAAGCATTCTGTGAAACTTCTTTCTGATCTGAGCATTCAGCTAACAGAGTTAAACCATACTTTTGATTGAGCAGTTTTGAAACACTCTGTCTGTAGAAAATGCAACTGGACATTTGTAGCGCTAAGTGGGTAATAGTGGAAAAAAGAATATGTTCAAATATAAACTACACAGAATCATTGTATGAAACTTCTTTCTGTTCTGTGCATTCAACTAACAGGGTTGAACCTTACTTTTGATTGAGACTTTCTGAAACACTCTTTCTGTAGAAACTGCAATTGGACATTCTGAGCGCTAAGAAGCCTGTAATGGGAAAAATAATATCTTCAAATAAAAACTACACAGAAGCATTGTGTGAAACTTATTTCTGATATGTTCATTAAGCTAACAGAGTTAAACCATACTTTTGATTGCGCAGTTCTGAACACTCTTTCTGTAGAAAATGCAAGTGGACATTCGGAGCGCTAAGAGGGTAATAGTGGAAAAAGGAATATATTCAAATATAAACTACACAGTAGCATTCTGTGAAAATTCTTTCTGTTCTGTGCATTCAACTAACAGAGTTGAACCTTACTTTTGATTGAGCCGTTCTGAAACACTGTTTCTGTAGAAACTGCAATTGGACATGCTAAGCGCTAAGAGGCCTACATTGGGAAAAAGAATATCTTCAAATAAAAACTACACAGATGCATTCTGTGAAACTTATTTCTGATCTGTAAATTCAGTTAACAGAGATAAAACATATTTTTGATTGAGCAGTTATGAAACACTCTTTTTGTAGAAAATGCAAGTGGAGATTCGGAGCGCTAAGAGGTTAATAGTGGAAAAAGGAATGTCTTCAAATATAAACTACACAGAATCATTCGGTGAAACTTCTTTCTGATCTGTGCATTCAGCTAACAGGGTTAAACCATACTTTTGATTGAGCAGATCTGAACACTCTTTCTGTAGAAAATGCAACTGGACATTTGGAGCGCTAAGAGCGTAGTAGTGGAAAAAGGAATATATTCAAATATAAACTACACAGAAGCATTCTGTGAAACTTCTTTCTGATCTGAGCATTCAGCTAACAGAGTTAAACCATACTTTTGATTGAGCAGTTTTGAAACACTCTGTCTGTAGAAAATGCAACTGGACATTCGTAGCGCTAAGTGGGTAATAGTGGAAAAAAGAATATGTTCAAATATAAACTACACAGAAGCATTGTATGAAACTTCTTTCTGTTCTGTGCATTCAACTAACAGAGTTGAACCTTACTTTTGATTGAGCCGTTCTGAAACACTCTCTCTGTAGAAACTGCAATTGGACATTCTGAGCGCTAACAGGCCTATATTGGGAAAAAGAATGTCTACAAATAAAAACTACACAAAAGAATTGTGTGAAACTTCTTTCTGTTCTGTTTGTTCAACTAAAAGAGTTGAACCTTATTTTTGATTGAGCCGTTCTTAAACACTCTTTCTGTAGAAAATGCAAGTGGAGATTCGGAGCGCTAAGAGGGTAATAGTGGAAAAAGGAATGTCTCCAAATATAAACTACACAGAATCATTCTGTGAAACTTCTTTCTGATCTGTGCATTCAGCTAACAGAGTTAAACCATACTTTTGATTGAGCAGATCAGAACACTCTTTCTGTAGAAAATGCAACTGGACATTTGGAGCGCTAAGAGAGTAGTAGTGGAAAAAGGAATATATTCAAATATAAACTACACAGAAGCATTCTGTGAAACTTCTTTCTGATCTGAGCATTCAGCTAACAGAGTTAAACCATACTTTTGATTGAGCAGTTTTGAAACACTCTGTCTGTAGAAAATGCAACTGGACATTCGTAGCGCTAAGTGGGTAATAGTGGAAAAAAGAATATGTTCAAATATAAACTACACAGAAGCATTGTATGAAACTTCTTTCTGTTCTGTGCATTCAACTAACAGAGTTGAACCTTACTTTTGATTGAGCCGTTCTGAAACACTCTTTCTGTAGAAACTGCAATTGGACATTCTGAGCGCTAAGAGGCCTATATTGGGAAAAAGAATGTCTACAAATAAAAACTACACAGAAGAATTGTGTGAAACTACTTTCTGTTCTGTTTGTTCAACTAAAAGTGTTGAACCTTAGTTTTGATTGAGCCGTTCTGAAACACTCTTTCTGTAGAAAATGCAAGTGGAGATTCGGAGCGCTAATAGAGTAATAGTGGAAAAAGGAATGTCTCCAAATATAAACTACACAGAATCATTCTGTGAAACTTCTTTCTGATCTGTGCATTCAGCTAACAGAGTTAAACCATACTTTTGATTGAGCAGATCTGAACACTCTTTCTGTAGAAAATGCAACTGGACATTTGGAGCGCTAAGAGAGTAGTAGTGGAAAAAGGAATATATTCAAATATAAACTACACAGAAGCATTCTGTGAAACTTCTTTCTGATCTGAGCATTCAGCTAACAGAGTTAAACCATACTTTTGATTGAGCAGTTTTGAAACACTCTGTCTGTAGAAAATGCAACTGGACATTCGTAGCGCTAAGTGGGTAATAGTGGAAAAAAGAATATGTTCAAATATAAACTACACAGAAGCATTGTATGAAACTTCTTTCTGTTCTGTGCATTCAACTAACAGAGTTGAACCTTACTTTTGATTGAGCCGTTCTGAAACACTCTTTCTGTAGAAACTGCAATTGGACATTCTGAGCGCTAACAGGCCTATATTGGGAAAAAGAATGTCTACAAATAAAAACTACACAGAAGAATTGTGTGAAACTTCTTTCTGTTCTGTTTGTTCAACTAAAAGAGTTGAACCTTAGTTTTGATTGAGCCGTTCTTAAACACTCTTTCTGTAGAAAATGCAAGTGGAGATTCGGAGCGCTAAGAGGGTAATAGTGGAAAAAGGAATGTCTCCAAATATAAACTACACAGAATCATTCTGTGAAACTTCTTTCTAATCTGTGCATTCAGCTAACAGTGTTAAACCATACTTTTGATTGAGCAGATCAGAACACTCTTTCTGTAGAAAATGCAACTGGACATTTGGAGCGCTAAGAGAGTAGTAGTGGAAAAAGGAATATATTCAAATATAAACTACACAGAAGCATTCTGTGAAACTTCTTTCTGATCTGAGCATTCAGCTAACAGAGTTAAACCATACTTTTGATTGAGCAGTTTTGAAACACTCTGTCTGTAGAAAATGCAACTGGACATTCGTAGCGCTAAGTGGGTAATAGTGGAAAAAAGAATATGTTCAAATATAAACTACACAGAAGCATTGTATGAAACTTCTTTCTGTTCTGTGCATTCAACTAACAGAGTTGAACCTTACTTTTGATTGAGCCGTTCTGAAACACTCTTTCTGTAGAAACTGCAATTGGACATTCTGAGCGCTAAGAGGCCTATATTGGGAAAAAGAATGTCTACAAATAAAAACTACACAGAAGAATTGTGTGAAACTACTTTCTGTTCTGTTTGTTCAACTAAAAGTGTTGAACCTTAGTTTTGATTGAGCCGTTCTGAAACACTCTTTCTGTAGAAAATGCAAGTGGAGATTCGGAGCGCTAATAGAGTAATAGTGGAAAAAGGAATGTCTCCAAATATAAACTACACAGAATCATTCTGTGAAACTTCTTTCTGATCTGTGCATTCAGCTAACAGAGTTAAACCATACTTTTGATTGAGCAGATCTGAACACTCTTTCTGTAGAAAATGCAACTGGACATTTGGAGCGCTAAGAGAGTAGTAGTGGAAAAAGGAATATATTCAAATATAAACTACACAGAAGCATTCTGTGAAACTTCTTTCTGATCTGAGCATTCAGCTAACAGAGTTAAACCATACTTTTGATTGAGCAGTTTTGAAACACTCTGTCTGTAGAAAATGCAACTGGACATTTGTAGCGCTAAGTGGGTAATAGTGGAAAAAAGAATATGTTCAAATATAAACTACACAGAATCATTGTATGAAACTTCTTTCTGTTCTGTGCATTCAACTAACAGGGTTGAACCTTACTTTTGATTGAGACTTTCTGAAACACTCTTTCTGTAGAAACTGCAATTGGACATTCTGAGCGCTAAGAAGCCTGTAATGGGAAAAATAATATCTTCAAATAAAAACTACACAGAAGCATTGTGTGAAACTTATTTCTGATATGTTCATTAAGCTAACAGAGTTAAACCATACTTTTGATTGCGCAGTTCTGAACACTCTTTCTGTAGAAAATGCAAGTGGACATTCGGAGCGCTAAGAGGGTAATAGTGGAAAAAGGAATATATTCAAATATAAACTACACAGTAGCATTCTGTGAAAATTCTTTCTGTTCTGTGCATTCAACTAACAGAGTTGAACCTTACTTTTGATTGAGCCGTTCTGAAACACTGTTTCTGTAGAAACTGCAATTGGACATGCTAAGCGCTAAGAGGCCTACATTGGGAAAAAGAATATCTTCAAATAAAAACTACACAGATGCATTCTGTGAAACTTATTTCTGATCTGTAAATTCAGTTAACAGAGATAAAACATATTTTTGATTGAGCAGTTATGAAACACTCTTTTTGTAGAAAATGCAAGTGGAGATTCGGAGCGCTAAGAGGTTAATAGTGGAAAAAGGAATGTCTTCAAATATAAACTACACAGAATCATTCGGTGAAACTTCTTTCTGATCTGTGCATTCAGCTAACAGGGTTAAACCATACTTTTGATTGAGCAGATCTGAACACTCTTTCTGTAGAAAATGCAACTGGACATTTGGAGCGCTAAGAGCGTAGTAGTGGAAAAAGGAATATATTCAAATATAAACTACACAGAAGCATTCTGTGAAACTTCTTTCTGATCTGAGCATTCAGCTAACAGAGTTAAACCATACTTTTGATTGAGCAGTTTTGAAACACTCTGTCTGTAGAAAATGCAACTGGACATTCGTAGCGCTAAGTGGGTAATAGTGGAAAAAAGAATATGTTCAAATATAAACTACACAGAAGCATTGTATGAAACTTCTTTCTGTTCTGTGCATTCAACTAACAGAGTTGAACCTTACTTTTGATTGAGCCGTTCTGAAACACTCTCTCTGTAGAAACTGCAATTGGACATTCTGAGCGCTAACAGGCCTATATTGGGAAAAAGAATGTCTACAAATAAAAACTACACAAAAGAATTGTGTGAAACTTCTTTCTGTTCTGTTTGTTCAACTAAAAGAGTTGAACCTTATTTTTGATTGAGCCGTTCTTAAACACTCTTTCTGTAGAAAATGCAAGTGGAGATTCGGAGCGCTAAGAGGGTAATAGTGGAAAAAGGAATGTCTCCAAATATAAACTACACAGAATCATTCTGTGAAACTTCTTTCTGATCTGTGCATTCAGCTAACAGAGTTAAACCATACTTTTGATTGAGCAGATCAGAACACTCTTTCTGTAGAAAATGCAACTGGACATTTGGAGCGCTAAGAGAGTAGTAGTGGAAAAAGGAATATATTCAAATATAAACTACACAGAAGCATTCTGTGAAACTTCTTTCTGATCTGAGCATTCAGCTAACAGAGTTAAACCATACTTTTGATTGAGCAGTTTTGAAACACTCTGTCTGTAGAAAATGCAACTGGACATTCGTAGCGCTAAGTGGGTAATAGTGGAAAAAAGAATATGTTCAAATATAAACTACACAGAAGCATTGTATGAAACTTCTTTCTGTTCTGTGCATTCAACTAACAGAGTTGAACCTTACTTTTGATTGAGCCGTTCTGAAACACTCTTTCTGTAGAAACTGCAATTGGACATTCTGAGCGCTAAGAGGCCTATATTGGGAAAAAGAATGTCTACAAATAAAAACTACACAGAAGAATTGTGTGAAACTACTTTCTGTTCTGTTTGTTCAACTAAAAGTGTTGAACCTTAGTTTTGATTGAGCCGTTCTGAAACACTCTTTCTGTAGAAAATGCAAGTGGAGATTCGGAGCGCTAATAGAGTAATAGTGGAAAAAGGAATGTCTCCAAATATAAACTACACAGAATCATTCTGTGAAACTTCTTTCTGATCTGTGCATTCAGCTAACAGAGTTAAACCATACTTTTGATTGAGCAGATCTGAACACTCTTTCTGTAGAAAATGCAACTGGACATTTGGAGCGCTAAGAGAGTAGTAGTGGAAAAAGGAATATATTCAAATATAAACTACACAGAAGCATTCTGTGAAACTTCTTTCTGATCTGAGCATTCAGCTAACAGAGTTAAACCATACTTTTGATTGAGCAGTTTTGAAACACTCTGTCTGTAGAAAATGCAACTGGACATTCGTAGCGCTAAGTGGGTAATAGTGGAAAAAAGAATATGTTCAAATATAAACTACACAGAAGCATTGTATGAAACTTCTTTCTGTTCTGTGCATTCAACTAACAGAGTTGAACCTTACTTTTGATTGAGCCGTTCTGAAACACTCTTTCTGTAGAAACTGCAATTGGACATTCTGAGCGCTAACAGGCCTATATTGGGAAAAAGAATGTCTACAAATAAAAACTACACAGAAGAATTGTGTGAAACTTCTTTCTGTTCTGTTTGTTCAACTAAAAGAGTTGAACCTTAGTTTTGATTGAGCCGTTCTTAAACACTCTTTCTGTAGAAAATGCAAGTGGAGATTCGGAGCGCTAAGAGGGTAATAGTGGAAAAAGGAATGTCTCCAAATATAAACTACACAGAATCATTCTGTGAAACTTCTTTCTGATCTGTGCATTCAGCTAACAGAGTTAAACCATACTTTTGATTGAGCAGATCAGAACACTCTTTCTGTAGAAAATGCAACTGGACATTTGGAGCGCTAAGAGAGTAGTAGTGGAAAAAGGAATATATTCAAATATAAACTACACAGAAGCATTCTGTGAAACTTCTTTCTGATCTGAGCATTCAGCTAACAGAGTTAAACCATACTTTTGATTGAGCAGTTTTGAAACACTCTGTCTGTAGAAAATGCAACTGGACATTCGTAGCGCTAAGTGGGTAATAGTGGAAAAAAGAATATGTTCAAATATAAACTACACAGAAGCATTGTATGAAACTTCTTTCTGTTCTGTGCATTCAACTAACAGAGTTGAACCTTACTTTTGATTGAGCCGTTCTGAAACACTCTTTCTGTAGAAACTGCAATTGGACATTCTGAGCGCTAAGAGGCCTATATTGGGAAAAAGAATGTCTACAAATAAAAACTACACAGAAGAATTGTGTGAAACTACTTTCTGTTCTGTTTGTTCAACTAAAAGTGTTGAACCTTAGTTTTGATTGAGCCGTTCTGAAACACTCTTTCTGTAGAAAATGCAAGTGGAGATTCGGAGCGCTAATAGAGTAATAGTGGAAAAAGGAATGTCTCCAAATATAAACTACACAGAATCATTCTGTGAAACTTCTTTCTGATCTGTGCATTCAGCTAACAGAGTTAAACCATACTTTTGATTGAGCAGATCTGAACACTCTTTCTGTAGAAAATGCAACTGGACATTTGGAGCGCTAAGAGAGTAGTAGTGGAAAAAGGAATATATTCAAATATAAACTACACAGAAGCATTCTGTGAAACTTCTTTCTGATCTGAGCATTCAGCTAACAGAGTTAAACCATACTTTTGATTGAGCAGTTTTGAAACACTCTGTCTGTAGAAAATGCAACTGGACATTCGTAGCGCTAAGTGGGTAATAGTGGAATAAAGAATATGTTCAAATATAAACTACACAGAAGCATTGTATGAAACTTCTTTCTGTTCTGTGCATTCAACTAACAGAGTTGAACCTTACTTTTGATTGAGCCGTTCTGAAACACTCTTTCTGTAGAAACTGCAATTGGACATTCTGAGCGCTAACAGGCCTATATTGGGAAAAAGAATGTCTACAAATAAAAACTACACAGAAGAATTGTGTGAAACTTCTTTCTGTTCTGTTTGTTCAACTAAAAGAGTTGAACCTTAGTTTTGATTGAGCCGTTCTTAAACACTCTTTCTGTAGAAAATGCAAGTGGAGATTCGGAGCGCTAAGAGGGTAATAGTGGAAAAAGGAATGTCTCCAAATATAAACTACACAGAATCATTCTGTGAAACTTCTTTCAGATCTGTGCATTCAGCTAACAGAGTTAAACCACACTTTTGATTGAGCAGATCAGAACACTCTTTCTGTAGAAAATGCAACTGGACATTTGGAGCGCTAAGAGAGTAGTAGTGGAAAAAGGAATATATTCAAATATAAACTACACAGAAGCATTCTGTGAAACTTCTTTCTGATCTGAGCATTCAGCTAACAGAGTTAAACCATACTTTTGATTGAGCAGTTTTGAAACACTCTGTCTGTAGAAAATGCAACTGGACATTCGTAGCGCTAAGTGGGTAATAGTGGAAAAAAGAATATGTTCAAATATAAACTACACAGAAGCATTGTATGAAACTTCTTTCTGTTCTGTGCATTCAACTAACAGAGTTGAACCTTACTTTTGATTGAGCCGTTCTGAAACACTCTTTCTGTAGAAACTGCAATTGGACATTCTGAGCGCTAAGAGGCCTATATTGGGAAAAAGAATGTCTACAAATAAAAACTACACAGAAGAATTGTGTGAAACTACTTTCTGTTCTGTTTGTTCAACTAAAAGTGTTGAACCTTAGTTTTGATTGAGCCGTTCTGAAACACTCTTTCTGTAGAAAATGCAAGTGGAGATTCGGAGCGCTAATAGAGTAATAGTGGAAAAAGGAATGTCTCCAAATATAAACTACACAGAATCATTCTGTGAAACTTCTTTCTGATCTGTGCATTCAGCTAACAGAGTTAAACCATACTTTTGATTGAGCAGATCAGAACACTCTTTCTGTAGAAAATGCAACTGGACATTTGGAGCGCTAAGAGAGTAGTAGTGGAAAAAGGAATATATTCAAATATAAACTACACAGAAGCATTCTGTGAAACTTCTTTCTGATCTGAGCATTCAGCTAACAGAGGTAAACCATACTTTTGATTGAGCAGTTTTGAAACACTCTGTCTGTAGATAATGCAACTGGACATTCGTAGTGCTAAGTGGGTAATAGTGGAAAAAAGAATATGTTCAAATATAAACTACACAGAAGCATTGTATGAAACTTCTTTCTGTTCTGTGCATTCAACTAACAGAGTTGAACCTTAATTTGATTGAGCCTTTCTGAAACACTCTTTCTGTAGAAACTGCAATTGGACATTCTGAGCGCGAAGAGGCCTATATTGGGAAGAATAATATCTTCAAATAAAAACTACACAGAAGCATTGTGTGAAACTTATTTCTGATATGTTCATTAAGCTAACAGAGTTAAACCATACTTTTGATTGCGCAGTTCTGAACACTCTTTCTGTAGAAAATGCAAGTGGACATTCGGAGCGCTAAGAGGGTAATAGTGGAAAAAGGAATATATTCAAATATAAACTACACAGTAGCATTCTGTGAAAATCCTTTCTGTTCTGTGCATTCAACTAACAGAGTTGAACCTTACTTTTGATTGAGCCGTTCTGAAACACTCTTTCTGTAGAAACTGCAATTGGACATGCTAAGTGCTAAGAGGCCTACATTGGGAAAAAGAATATCTTCAAATAAAAACTACACAGATGCATTCTGTGAAACTTATTTCTGATCTGTAAATTCAGTTAACAGAGATAAAACATATTTTTGATTGAGCAGTTATGAAACACTCTTTTTGTAGAAAATGCAAGTGGAGATTCGGAGCGCTAAGAGGGTAATAGTGGAAAAAGGAATGTCTTCAAATATAAACTACACAGAATCATTCGGTGAAACTTCTTTCTGATCTGTGCATTCAGCTAACAGAGTTAAACCATACTTTTGATTGAGCAGATCTGAACACTCTTTCTGTTGAAAATGCAACTGGACATTTGGAGCGCTAAGAGCGTAGTAGTGGAAAAAGGAATATATTCAAATATAAACTACACAGAAGCATTCCGTGAAACTTCTTTCTGATCTGAGCATTCAGCTAACAGAGTTAAACCATACTTTTGATTGAGCAGTTTTGAAACACTCTGTCTGTAGAAAATGCAACTGGACATTCGTAGCGCTAAGTGGGTAATAGTGGAAAAAAGAATATGTTCAAATATAAACTACACAGAAGCATTGTATGAAACTTCTTTCTGTTCTGTGCATTCAACTAACAGAGTTGAACCTTACTTTTGATTGAGCCGTTCTGAAACACACTTTCTGTAGAAACTGCAATTGGACATTCTGAGCACTAAGAGGCCTATATTGGGAAAAAGAATGTCTACAAATAAAAACTACACAGAAGAATTGTGTGAAACTTCTTTCTGTTCTGTTTGTTCAACTAAAAGTGTTGAACCTTAGTTTTGATTGAGCCATTCTGTAACAGTCTTTCTGTAGAAAATGCAAGTGGAGATTCGGAGCGCTAAGAGGGTAATAGTGGAAAAAGGAATGTCTCCAAATATAAACTACACAGAATCATTCTGTGAAACTTCTTTCTGATGTGTGCATTCAGCTAACAGAGTTAAACCATACTTTTGATTGAGCAGATCTGAACACTCTTTCTGTAGAAAATGCAACTGGACATTTGGAGCGCTAAGAGAGTAGTAGTGGAAAAAGTAATATATTCAAATATAAACTACACAGAAGCATTCTGTGAAACTTCTTTCTGATCTGAGCATTTAGCTAACAGAGTTAAACCATACTTTTGATTGAGCAGTTTTGAAACACTCTGTCTGTAGAAAATGCAACTGGACATTCGTAGCGCTAAGTGGGTAATAGTGGAAAAAAGAATATGTTCAAATATAAACTACACAGAAGCATTGTATGAAACTTCTTTCTGTTCTGTGCATTCAACTAACAGAGTTGAACCTTACTTTTGATTGAGCCTTTCTGAAACACTCTTTCTGTAGAAACTGCAATTGGACATTCTGAGCACTAAGAGGCCTCTATTGGGGAAAATAATATCTTCAAATAAAAACTACACAGAAGCATTGTGTGAAACTTATTTCTGATATGTTCATTAAGCTAACAGAGTTAAACCATACTTTTGATTGCGCAGTTCTGAACACTCTTTCTGTAGAAAATGCAAGTGGACATTCGGAGCGCTAAGAGGGTAATAGTGGAAAAAGGAATGTCTCCAAATATAAACTACACAGAATCATTCTGTGAAACTTCTTTCTGATGTGTGCATTCAGCTAACAGAGTTAAACCATACTTTTGATTGAGCAGATCTGAACACTCTTTCTGTAGAAAATGCAACTGGACATTTGGAGCGCTAAGAGAGTAGTAGTGGAAAAAGGAATATATTCAAATATAAACTACACAGAAGCATTCTGTGAAACTTCTTTCTGATCTGAGCATTCAGCTAACAGAGTTAAACCATACTTTTGATTGAGCAGTTTTGAAACACTCTGTCTGTAGAAAATGCAACTGGACATTTGTAGCGCTAAGTGGGTAATAGTGGAAAAAAGAATATGTTCAAATATAAACTACACAGAATCATTGTATGAAACTTCTTTCTGTTCTGTGCATTCAACTAACAGGGTTGAACCTTACTTTTGATTGAGACTTTCTGAAACACTCTTTCTGTAGAAACTGCAATTGGACATTCTGAGCGCTAAGAAGCCTGTAATGGGAAAAATAATATCTTCAAATAAAAACTACACAGAAGCATTGTGTGAAACTTATTTCTGATATGTTCATTAAGCTAACAGAGTTAAACCATACTTTTGATTGCGCAGTTCTGAACACTCTTTCTGTAGAAAATGCAAGTGGACATTCGGAGCGCTAAGAGGGTAATAGTGGAAAAAGGAATATATTCAAATATAAACTACACAGTAGCATTCTGTGAAAATTCTTTCTGTTCTGTGCATTCAACTAACAGAGTTGAACCTTACTTTTGATTGAGCCGTTCTGAAACACTGTTTCTGTAGAAACTGCAATTGGACATGCTAAGCGCTAAGAGGCCTACATTGGGAAAAAGAATATCTTCAAATAAAAACTACACAGATGCATTCTGTGAAACTTATTTCTGATCTGTAAATTCAGTTAACAGAGATAAAACATATTTTTGATTGAGCAGTTATGAAACACTCTTTTTGTAGAAAATGCAAGTGGAGATTCGGAGCGCTAAGAGGTTAATAGTGGAAAAAGGAATGTCTTCAAATATAAACTACACAGAATCATTCGGTGAAACTTCTTTCTGATCTGTGCATTCAGCTAACAGAGTTAAACCATACTTTTGATTGAGCAGATCTGAACACTCTTTCTGTAGAAAATGCAACTGGACATTTGGAGCGCTAAGAGCGTAGTAGTGGAAAAAGGAATATATTCAAATATAAACTACACAGAAGCATTCTGTGAAACTTCTTTCTGATCTGAGCATTCAGCTAACAGAGTTAAACCATACTTTTGATTGAGCAGTTTTGAAACACTCTGTCTGTAGAAAATGCAACTGGACATTCGTAGCGCTAAGTGGGTAATAGTGGAAAAAAGAATATGTTCAAATATAAACTACACAGAAGCATTGTATGAAACTTCTTTCTGTTCTGTGCATTCAACTAACAGAGTTGAACCTTACTTTTGATTGAGCCGTTCTGAAACACTCTCTCTGTAGAAACTGCAATTGGACATTCTGAGCGCTAACAGGCCTATATTGGGAAAAAGAATGTCTACAAATAAAAACTACACAAAAGAATTGTGTGAAACTTCTTTCTGTTCTGTTTGTTCAACTAAAAGAGTTGAACCTTATTTTTGATTGAGCCGTTCTTAAACACTCTTTCTGTAGAAAATGCAAGTGGAGATTCGGAGCGCTAAGAGGGTAATAGTGGAAAAAGGAATGTCTCCAAATATAAACTACACAGAATCATTCTGTGAAACTTCTTTCTGATCTGTGCATTCAGCTAACAGAGTTAAACCATACTTTTGATTGAGCAGATCAGAACACTCTTTCTGTAGAAAATGCAACTGGACATTTGGAGCGCTAAGAGAGTAGTAGTGGAAAAAGGAATATATTCAAATATAAACTACACAGAAGCATTCTGTGAAACTTCTTTCTGATCTGAGCATTCAGCTAACAGAGTTAAACCATACTTTTGATTGAGCAGTTTTGAAACACTCTGTCTGTAGAAAATGCAACTGGACATTCGTAGCGCTAAGTGGGTAATAGTGGAAAAAAGAATATGTTCAAATATAAACTACACAGAAGCATTGTATGAAACTTCTTTCTGTTCTGTGCATTCAACTAACAGAGTTGAACCTTACTTTTGATTGAGCCGTTCTGAAACACTCTTTCTGTAGAAACTGCAATTGGACATTCTGAGCGCTAAGAGGCCTATATTGGGAAAAAGAATGTCTACAAATAAAAACTACACAGAAGAATTGTGTGAAACTACTTTCTGTTCTGTTTGTTCAACTAAAAGTGTTGAACCTTAGTTTTGATTGAGCCGTTCTGAAACACTCTTTCTGTAGAAAATGCAAGTGGAGATTCGGAGCGCTAATAGAGTAATAGTGGAAAAAGGAATGTCTCCAAATATAAACTACACAGAATCATTCTGTGAAACTTCTTTCTGATCTGTGCATTCAGCTAACAGAGTTAAACCATACTTTTGATTGAGCAGATCTGAACACTCTTTCTGTAGAAAATGCAACTGGACATTTGGAGCGCTAAGAGAGTAGTAGTGGAAAAAGGAATATATTCAAATATAAACTACACAGAAGCATTCTGTGAAACTTCTTTCTGATCTGAGCATTCAGCTAACAGAGTTAAACCATACTTTTGATTGAGCAGTTTTGAAACACTCTGTCTGTAGAAAATGCAACTGGACATTCGTAGCGCTAAGTGGGTAATAGTGGAAAAAAGAATATGTTCAAATATAAACTACACAGAAGCATTGTATGAAACTTCTTTCTGTTCTGTGCATTCAACTAACAGAGTTGAACCTTACTTTTGATTGAGCCGTTCTGAAACACTCTTTCTGTAGAAACTGCAATTGGACATTCTGAGCGCTAACAGGCCTATATTGGGAAAAAGAATGTCTACAAATAAAAACTACACAGAAGAATTCTGTGAAACTTCTTTCTGTTCTGTTTGTTCAACTAAAAGAGTTGAACCTTAGTTTTGATTGAGCCGTTCTTAAACACTCTTTCTGTAGAAAATGCAAGTGGAGATTCGGAGCGCTAAGAGGGTAATAGTGGAAAAAGGAATGTCTCCAAATATAAACTACACAGAATCATTCTGTGAAACTTCTTTCTGATCTGTGCATTCAGCTAACAGAGTTAAACCATACTTTTGATTGAGCAGATCAGAACACTCTTTCTGTAGAAAATGCAACTGGACATTTGGAGCGCTAAGAGAGTAGTAGTGGAAAAAGGAATATATTCAAATATAAACTACACAGAAGCATTCTGTGAAACTTCTTTCTGATCTGAGCATTCAGCTAACAGAGTTAAACCATACTTTTGATTGAGCAGTTTTGAAACACTCTGTCTGTAGAAAATGCAACTGGACATTCGTAGCGCTAAGTGGGTAATAGTGGAAAAAAGAATATGTTCAAATATAAACTACACAGAAGCATTGTATGAAACTTCTTTCTGTTCTGTGCATTCAACTAACAGAGTTGAACCTTACTTTTGATTGAGCCGTTCTGAAACACTCTTTCTGTAGAAACTGCAATTGGACATTCTGAGCGCTAAGAGGCCTATATTGGGAAAAAGAATGTCTACAAATAAAAACTACACAGAAGAATTGTGTGAAACTACTTTCTGTTCTGTTTGTTCAACTAAAAGTGTTGAACCTTAGTTTTGATTGAGCCGTTCTGAAACACTCTTTCTGTAGAAAATGCAAGTGGAGATTCGGAGCGCTAATAGAGTAATAGTGGAAAAAGGAATGTCTCCAAATATAAACTACACAGAATCATTCTGTGAAACTTCTTTCTGATCTGTGCATTCAGCTAACAGAGTTAAACCATACTTTTGATTGAGCAGATCTGAACACTCTTTCTGTAGAAAATGCAACTGGACATTTGGAGCGCTAAGAGAGTAGTAGTGGAAAAAGGAATATATTCAAATATAAACTACACAGAAGCATTCTGTGAAACTTCTTTCTGATCTGAGCATTCAGCTAACAGAGTTAAACCATACTTTTGATTGAGCAGTTTTGAAACACTCTGTCTGTAGAAAATGCAACTGGACATTCGTAGCGCTAAGTGGGTAATAGTGGAATAAAGAATATGTTCAAATATAAACTACACAGAAGCATTGTATGAAACTTCTTTCTGTTCTGTGCATTCAACTAACAGAGTTGAACCTTACTTTTGATTGAGCCGTTCTGAAACACTCTTTCTGTAGAAACTGCAATTGGACATTCTGAGCGCTAACAGGCCTATATTGGGAAAAAGAATGTCTACAAATAAAAACTACACAGAAGAATTGTGTGAAACTTCTTTCTGTTCTGTTTGTTCAACTAAAAGAGTTGAACCTTAGTTTTGATTGAGCCGTTCTTAAACACTCTTTCTGTAGAAAATGCAAGTGGAGATTCGGAGCGCTAAGAGGGTAATAGTGGAAAAAGGAATGTCTCCAAATATAAACTACACAGAATCATTCTGTGAAACTTCTTTCAGATCTGTGCATTCAGCTAACAGAGTTAAACCACACTTTTGATTGAGCAGATCAGAACACTCTTTCTGTAGAAAATGCAACTGGACATTTGGAGCGCTAAGAGAGTAGTAGTGGAAAAAGGAATATATTCAAATATAAACTACACAGAAGCATTCTGTGAAACTTCTTTCTGATCTGAGCATTCAGCTAACAGAGTTAAACCATACTTTTGATTGAGCAGTTTTGAAACACTCTGTCTGTAGAAAATGCAACTGGACATTCGTAGCGCTAAGTGGGTAATAGTGGAAAAAAGAATATGTTCAAATATAAACTACACAGAAGCATTGTATGAAACTTCTTTCTGTTCTGTGCATTCAACTAACAGAGTTGAACCTTACTTTTGATTGAGCCGTTCTGAAACACTCTTTCTGTAGAAACTGCAATTGGACATTCTGAGCGCTAAGAGGCCTATATTGGGAAAAAGAATGTCTACAAATAAAAACTACACAGAAGAATTGTGTGAAACTACTTTCTGTTCTGTTTGTTCAACTAAAAGTGTTGAACCTTAGTTTTGATTGAGCCGTTCTGAAACACTCTTTCTGTAGAAAATGCAAGTGGAGATTCGGAGCGCTAATAGAGTAATAGTGGAAAAAGGAATGTCTCCAAATATAAACTACACAGAATCATTCTGTGAAACTTCTTTCTGATCTGTGCATTCAGCTAACAGAGTTAAACCATACTTTTGATTGAGCAGATCAGAACACTCTTTCTGTAGAAAATGCAACTGGACATTTGGAGCGCTAAGAGAGTAGTAGTGGAAAAAGGAATATATTCAAATATAAACTACACAGAAGCATTCTGTGAAACTTCTTTCTGATCTGAGCATTCAGCTAACAGAGGTAAACCATACTTTTGATTGAGCAGTTTTGAAACACTCTGTCTGTAGAAAATGCAACTAGACATTCGTAGTGCTAAGTGGGTAATAGTGGAAAAAAGAATATGTTCAAATATAAACTACACAGAAGCATTGTATGAAACTTCTTTCTGTTCTGTGCATTCAACTAACAGAGTTGAACCTTAATTTGATTGAGCCTTTCTGAAACACTCTTTCTGTAGAAACTGCAATTGGACATTCTGAGCGCGAAGAGGCCTATATTGGGAAAAATAATATCTTCAAATAAAAACTACACAGAAGCATTGTGTGAAACTTATTTCTGATATGTTCATTAAGCTAACAGAGTTAAACCATACTTTTGATTGCGCAGTTCTGAACACTCTTTCTGTAGAAAATGCAAGTGGACATTCGGAGCGCTAAGAGGGTAATAGTGGAAAAAGGAATATATTCAAATATAAACTACACAGTAGCATTCTGTGAAAATCCTTTCTGTTCTGTGCATTCAACTAACAGAGTTGAACCTTACTTTTGATTGAGCCGTTCTGAAACAATCTTTCTGTAGAAACTGCAATTGGACATGCTAAGTGCTAAGAGGCCTACATTGGGAAAAAGAATATCTTCAAAT
This sequence comes from Symphalangus syndactylus, assembly GCF_028878055.3. Taxonomy (NCBI): domain Eukaryota; kingdom Metazoa; phylum Chordata; class Mammalia; order Primates; family Hylobatidae; genus Symphalangus; species Symphalangus syndactylus. Next base: position 2,525,801 of record NC_072432.2, on the reverse strand, counting down.
AAAAACTACACAGATGCATTCTGTGAAACTTATTTCTGATCTGTAAATTCAGTTAACAGAGATAAAACATATTTTTGATTGAGCAGTTATGAAACACTCTTTTTGTAGAAAATGCAAGTGGAGATTCGGAGCGCTAAGAGGGTAATAGTGGAAAAAGGAATGTCTTCAAATATAAACTACACAGAATCATTCGGTGAAACTTCTTTCTGATCTGTGCATTCAGCTAACAGAGTTAAACCATACTTTTGATTGAGCAGATCTGAACACTCTTTCTGTTGAAAATGCAACTGGACATTTGGAGCGCTAAGAGCGTAGTAGTGGAAAAAGGAATATATTCAAATATAAACTACACAGAAGCATTCCGTGAAACTTCTTTCTGATCTGAGCATTCAGCTAACAGAGTTAAACCATACTTTTGATTGAGCAGTTTTGAAACACTCTGTCTGTAGAAAATGCAACTGGACATTCGTAGCGCTAAGTGGGTAATAGTGGAAAAAAGAATATGTTCAAATATAAACTACACAGAAGCATTGTATGAAACTTCTTTCTGTTCTGTGCATTCAACTAACAGAGTTGAACCTTACTTTTGATTGAGCCGTTCTGAAACACACTTTCTGTAGAAACTGCAATTGGACATTCTGAGCACTAAGAGGCCTATATTGGGAAAAAGAATGTCTACAAATAAAAACTACACAGAAGAATTGTGTGAAACTTCTTTCTGTTCTGTTTGTTCAACTAAAAGTGTTGAACCTTAGTTTTGATTGAGCCATTCTGTAACAGTCTTTCTGTAGAAAATGCAAGTGGAGATTCGGAGCGCTAAGAGGGTAATAGTGGAAAAAGGAATGTCTCCAAATATAAACTACACAGAATCATTCTGTGAAACTTCTTTCTGATGTGTGCATTCAGCTAACAGAGTTAAACCATACTTTTGATTGAGCAGATCTGAACACTCTTTCTGTAGAAAATGCAACTGGACATTTGGAGCGCTAAGAGAGTAGTAGTGGAAAAAGTAATATATTCAAATATAAACTACACAGAAGCATTCTGTGAAACTTCTTTCTGATCTGAGCATTTAGCTAACAGAGTTAAACCATACTTTTGATTGAGCAGTTTTGAAACACTCTGTCTGTAGAAAATGCAACTGGACATTCGTAGCGCTAAGTGGGTAATAGTGGAAAAAAGAATATGTTCAAATATAAACTACACAGAAGCATTGTATGAAACTTCTTTCTGTTCTGTGCATTCAACTAACAGAGTTGAACCTTACTTTTGATTGAGCCTTTCTGAAACACTCTTTCTGTAGAAACTGCAATTGGACATTCTGAGCACTAAGAGGCCTCTATTGGGGAAAATAATATCTTCAAATAAAAACTACACAGAAGCATTGTGTGAAACTTATTTCTGATATGTTCATTAAGCTAACAGAGTTAAACCATACTTTTGATTGCGCAGTTCTGAACACTCTTTCTGTAGAAAATGCAAGTGGACATTCGGAGCGCTAAGAGGGTAATAGTGGAAAAAGGAATATGTTCAAATATAAACTACACAGTAGCATTCTGTGAAAATTCTTTCTGTTCTGTGCATTCAACTAACAGAGTTGAACCTTACTTTTGATTGAGCCGTTCTGAAACACTCTTTCTGTAGAAACTGCAATTGGACATGCTAAGCGCTAAGAGGCCTACATTGGGAAAAAGAATATCTTCAAATAAAAACTACACAGATGCATTCTGTGAAACTTATTTCTGATCTGTAAATTCAGTTAACAGAGATAAAACATATTTTTGATTGAGCAGTTATGAAACACTCTTTTTGTAGAAAATGCAAGTGGAGATTCGGAGCGCTAAGAGGGTAATAGAGGAAAAAGGAATGTCTTCAAATATAAACTACACAGAATCATTCGGTGAAACTTCTTTCTGATCTGTGCATTCAGCTAACAGAGTTAAACCATACTTTTGATTGAGCAGATCTGAACACTCTTTCTGTTGAAAATGCAACTGGACATTTGGAGCGCTAAGAGCGTAGTAGTGGAAAAAGGAATATATTCAAATATAAACTACACAGAAGCATTCTGTGAAACTTCTTTCTGATCTGAGCATTCAGCTAACAGAGTTAAACCATACTTTTGATTGAGCAGTTTTGAAACACTCTGTCTGTAGAAAATGCAACTGGACATTCGTAGCGCTAAGTCGGTAATAGTGGAAAAAAGAATATGTTCAAATACAAACTACACAGAAGCATTGTATGAAACTTCTTTCTGTTCTGTGCATTCAACTAACAGAGTTGAACCTTACTTTTGATTGAGCCTTTCTGAAACACTCTTTCTGTAGAAACTGCAATTGGACATGCTAAGTGCTAAGAGGCCTACATTGGGAAAAAGAATATCTTCAAATAAAAACTACACAGATGCATTCTGTGAAACTTATTTCTGATCTGTAAATTCAGTTAACAGAGATAAAACATATTTTTGATTGAGCAGTTATGAAACACTCTTTTTGTAGAAAATGCAAGTGGAGATTCGGAGCGCTAAGAGGGTAATAGTGGAAAAAGGAATGTCTTCAAATATAAACTACACAGAATCATTCGGTGAAACTTCTTTCTGATCTGTGCATTCAGCTAACAGAGTTAAACCATACTTTTGATTGAGCAGATCTGAACACTCTTTCTGTTGAAAATGCAACTGGACATTTGGAACGCTAAGAGCGTAGTAGTGGAAAAAGGAATATATTCAAATATAAACTACACAGAAGCATTCTGTGAAACTTCTTTCTGATCTGAGCATTCAGCTAACAGAGTTAAACCATACTTTTGATTGAGCAGTTTTGAAACACTCTGTCTGTAGAAAATGCAACTGGACATTCGTAGCGCTAAGTGGGTAATAGTGGAAAAAAGAATATGTTCAAATATAAACTACACGGAATCATTGTATGAAACTTCTTTCTGTTCTGTGCATTCAACTAACAGAGTTGAACCTTACTTTTGATTGAGCCGTTCTGAAACACTCTTTCTGTAGAAACTGCAATTGGACATTCTGAGCGCTAAGAGGCCTATATTTTGAAAAAGAATGTCTACAAATAAAAACTACACAGAAGAATTGTGTGAAACTTCTTTCTGTTCTGTTTGATCAACTAAAAGAGTTGAACCTTAGTTTTGATTGAGCCGTTCTGAAACACTCTTTCTGTAGAAAATGCAAGTGGAGATTCGGAGCGCTAATAGGGTAATAGTGGAAAAAGGAATGTCTCCAAATATAAACTACACAGAATCATTCTGTGAAACTTATTTCTGATCTGTGCATTCAGCTAACAGAGTTAAACCATACTTTTGATTGAGCAGATGTGAACACTCTTTCTGTAGAAAATGCAACTGGACATTTGGAGCGCTAAGAGAGTAGTGGTGGAAAAAGGAATATATTCAAATATAAACTACACAGAAGCATTCTGTGAAACTTCTTTCTGATCTGAGCATTCAGCTAACAGAGTTAAACCATACTTTTGATTGAGCAGTTTTGAAACACTCTGTCTGTAGAAAATGCAACTGGACATTCGTAGCGCTAAGTGATTAATAGTGGAAAAAATAGTATGTTCAAATATAAACTACACAGAAGCATTGTATGAAACTTCTTTCTGTTCTGTGCATTCAACTAACAGAGTTGAACCTTACTTTTGATTGAGCCTTTCTGAAACACTCTTTCTGTAGAAACTGCAATTGGACATTCTGAGCGCTAAGAGGCCTGTAATGGGAAAAATAATATCTTCAAATAAAAACTACACAGAAGCATTGTGTGAAACTTATTTCTGATATGTTCATTAAGCTAACAGAGTTAAACCATACTTTTGATTGCGCAGTTCTGAACACTCTTTCTGTAGAAAATGCAAGTGGACATTCGGAGCGCTAAGAGGGTAATAGTGGAAAAAGGAATATATTCAAATATAAACTACACAGTAGCATTCTGTGAAAATCCTTTCTGTTCTGTGCATTCAACTAACAGAGTTGAACCTTACTTTTGATTGAGCCGTTCTGAAACACTCTTTCTGTAGAAACTGCAATTGGACATGCTAAGTGCTAAGAGGCCTACATTGGGAAAAAGAATATCTTCAAATAAAAACTACACAGATGCATTCTGTGAAACTTATTTCTGATCTGTAAATTCAGTTAACAGAGATAAAACATATTTTTGATTGAGCAGTTATGAAACACTCTTTTTGTAGAAAATGCAAGTGGAGATTCGGAGCGCTAAGAGGGTAATAGTGGAAAAAGGAATGTCTTCAAATATAAACTACACAGAATCATTCGGTGAAACTTCTTTCTGATCTGTGCATTCAGCTAACAGAGTTAAACCATACTTTTGATTGAGCAGATCTGAACACTCTTTCTGTTGAAAATGCAACTGGACATTTGGAGCGCTAAGAGCGTAGTAGTGGAAAAAGGAATATATTCAAATATAAACTACACAGAAGCATTCCGTGAAACTTCTTTCTGATCTGAGCATTCAGCTAACAGAGTTAAACCATACTTTTGATTGAGCAGTTTTGAAACACTCTGTCTGTAGAAAATGCAACTGGACATTCGTAGCGCTAAGTGGGTAATAGTGGAAAAAAGAATATGTTCAAATATAAACTACACAGAAGCATTGTATGAAACTTCTTTCTGTTCTGTGCATTCAACTAACAGAGTTGAACCTTACTTTTGATTGAGCCGTTCTGAAACACACTTTCTGTAGAAACTGCAATTGGACATTCTGAGCACTAAGGGGCCTATATTGGGAAAAAGAATGTCTACAAATAAAAACTACACAGAAGAATTGTGTGAAACTTCTTTCTGTTCTGTTTGTTCAACTAAAAGTGTTGAACCTTAGTTTTGATTGAGCCATTCTGTAACAGTCTTTCTGTAGAAAATGCAAGTGGAGATTCGGAGCGCTAAGAGGGTAATAGTGGAAAAAGGAATGTCTCCAAATATAAACTACACAGAATCATTCTGTGAAACTTCTTTCTGATGTGTGCATTCAGCTAACAGAGTTAAACCATACTTTTGATTGAGCAGATCTGAACACTCTTTCTGTAGAAAATGCAACTGGACATTTGGAGCGCTAAGAGAGTAGTAGTGGAAAAAGTAATATATTCAAATATAAACTACACAGAAGCATTCTGTGAAACTTCTTTCTGATCTGAGCATTTAGCTAACAGAGTTAAACCATACTTTTGATTGAGCAGTTTTGAAACACTCTGTCTGTAGAAAATGCAACTGGACATTCGTAGCGCTAAGTGGGTAATAGTGGAAAAAAGAATATGTTCAAATATAAACTACACAGAAGCATTGTATGAAACTTCTTTCTGTTCTGTGCATTCAACTAACAGAGTTGAACCTTACTTTTTATTGAGCCTTTCTGAAACACTCTTTCTGTAGAAACTGCAATTGGACATTCTGAGCACTAAGAGGCCTCTATTGGGGAAAATAATATCTTCAAATAAAAACTACACAGAAGCATTGTGTGAAACTAATTTCTGATATGTTCATTAAGCTAACAGAGTTAAACCATACTTTTGATTGCGCAGTTCTGAACACTCTTTCTGTAGAAAATGCAAGTGGACATTCGGAGCGCTAAGAGGGTAATAGTGGAAAAAGGAATATATTCAAATATAAACTACACAGTAGCATTCTGTGAAAATCCTTTCTGTTCTGTGCATTCAACTAACAGAGTTGAACCTTACTTTTGATTGAGCCGTTCTGAAACACTCTTTCTGTAGAAACTGCAATTGGACATGCTAAGTGCTAAGAGGCCTACATTGGGAAAAAGAATATCTTCAAATAAAAACTACACAGATGCATTCTGTGAAACTTATTTCTGATCTGTAAATTCAGTTAACAGAGATAAAACATATTTTTGATTGAGCAGTTATGAAACACTCTTTTTGTAGAAAATGCAAGTGGAGATTCGGAGCGCTAAGAGGGTAATAGTGGAAAAAGGAATGTCTTCAAATATAAACTACACAGAATCATTCGGTGAAACTTCTTTCTGATCTGTGCATTCAGCTAACAGAGTTAAACCATACTTTTGATTGAGCAGATCTGAACACTCTTTCTGTTGAAAATGCAACTGGACATTTGGAGCGCTAAGAGCGTAGTAGTGGAAAAAGGAATATATTCAAATATAAACTACACAGAAGCATTCTGTGAAACTTCTTTCTGATCTGAGCATTCAGCTAACAGAGTTAAACCATACTTTTGATTGAGCAGTTTTGAAACACTCTGTCTGTAGAAAATGCAACTGGACATTCGTAGCGCTAAGTCGGTAATAGTGGAAAAAAGAATATGTTCAAATACAAACTACACAGAAGCATTGTATGAAACTTCTTTCTGTTCTGTGCATTCAACTAACAGAGTTGAACCTTACTTTTGATTGAGCCTTTCTGAAACACTCTTTCTGTAGAAACTGCAATTGGACATGCTAAGTGCTAAGAGGCCTACATTGGGAAAAAGAATATCTTCAAATAAAAACTACACAGATGCATTCTGTGAAACTTATTTCTGATCTGTAAATTCAGTTAACAGAGATAAAACATATTTTTGATTGAGCAGTTATGAAACACTCTTTTTGTAGAAAATGCAAGTGGAGATTCGGAGCGCTAAGAGGGTAATAGTGGAAAAAGGAATGTCTTCAAATATAAACTACACAGAATCATTCGGTGAAACTTCTTTCTGATCTGTGCATTCAGCTAACAGAGTTAAACCATACTTTTGATTGAGCAGATCTGAACACTCTTTCTGTTGAAAATGCAACTGGACATTTGGAACGCTAAGAGCGTAGTAGTGGAAAAAGAAATATATTCAAATATAAACTACACAGAAGCATTCTGTGAAACCTCTTTCTGATCTGAGCATTCAGCTAACAGAGTTAAACCATACTTTTGATTGAGCAGTTTTGAAACACTCTGTCTGTAGAAAATGCAACTGGACATTCGTAGTGCTAAGTGGGTAATAGTGGAAAAAAGAATATGTTCAAATATAAACTACACAGAAGCATTGTATGAAACTTCTTTCTGTTCTGTGCATTCAACTAACAGAGTTGAACCTTAATTTGATTGAGCCTTTCTGAAACACTCTTTCTGTAGAAACTGCAATTGGACATTCTGAGCGCGAAGAGGCCTATATTGGGAAAAATAATATCTTCAAATAAAAACTACACAGAAGCATTGTGTGAAACTTATTTCTGATATGTTCATTAAGCTAACAGAGTTAAACCATACTTTTGATTGCGCAGTTCTGAACACTCTTTCTGTAGAAAATGCAAGTGGACATTCGGAGCGCTAAGAGGGTAATAGTGGAAAAAGGAATATATTCAAATATAAACTACACAGTAGCATTCTGTGAAAATCCTTTCTGTTCTGTGCATTCAACTAACAGAGTTGAACCTTACTTTTGATTGAGCCGTTCTGAAACACTCTTTCTGTAGAAACTGCAATTGGACATGCTAAGTGCTAAGAGGCCTACATTGGGAAAAAGAATATCTTCAAATAAAAACTACACAGATGCATTCTGTGAAACTTATTTCTGATCTGTAAATTCAGTTAACAGAGATAAAACATATTTTTGATTGAGCAGTTATGAAACACTATTTTTGTAGAAAATGCAAGTGGAGATTCGGAGCGCTAAGAGGGTAATAGTGGAAAAAGGAATGTCTTCAAATATAAACTACACAGAATCATTCGGTGAAACTTCTTTCTGATCTGTGCATTCAGCTAACAGAGTTAAACCATACTTTTGATTGAGCAGATCTGAACACTCTTTCTGTTGAAAATGCAACTGGACATTTGGAGCGCTAAGAGCGTAGTAGTGGAAAAAGGAATATATTCAAATATAAACTACACAGAAGCATTCCGTGAAACTTCTTTCTGATCTGAGCATTCAGCTAACAGAGTTAAACCATACTTTTGATTGAGCAGTTTTGAAACACTCTGTCTGTAGAAAATGCAACTGGACATTCGTAGCGCTAAGTGGGTAATAGTGGAAAAAAGAATATGTTCAAATATAAACTACACAGAAGCATTGTATGAAACTTCTTTCTGTTCTGTGCATTCAACTAACAGAGTTGAACCTTACTTTTGATTGAGCCGTTCTGAAACACACTTTCTGTAGAAACTGCAATTGGACATTCTGAGCACTAAGAGGCCTATATTGGGAAAAAGAATGTCTACAAATAAAAACTACACAGAAGAATTGTGTGAAACTTCTTTCTGTTCTGTTTGTTCAACTAAAAGTGTTGAACCTTAGTTTTGATTGAGCCATTCTGTAACAGTCTTTCTGTAGAAAATGCAAGTGGAGATTCGGAGCGCTAAGAGGGTAATAGTGGAAAAAGGAATGTCTCCAAATATAAACTACACAGAATCATTCTGTGAAACTTCTTTCTGATGTGTGCATTCAGCTAACAGAGTTAAACCATACTTTTGATTGAGCAGATCTGAACACTCTTTCTGTAGAAAATGCAACTGGACATTTGGAGCGCTAAGAGAGTAGTAGTGGAAAAAGTAATATATTCAAATATAAACTACACAGAAGCATTCTGTGAAACTTCTTTCTGATCTGAGCATTTAGCTAACAGAGTTAAACCATACTTTTGATTGAGCAGTTTTGAAACACTCTGTCTGTAGAAAATGCAACTGGACATTCGTAGCGCTAAGTGGGTAATAGTGGAAAAAAGAATATGTTCAAATATAAACTACACAGAAGCATTGTATGAAACTTCTTTCTGTTCTGTGCATTCAACTAACAGAGTTGAACCTTACTTTTTATTGAGCCTTTCTGAAACACTCTTTCTGTAGAAACTGCAATTGGACATTCTGAGCACTAAGAGGCCTCTATTGGGGAAAATAATATCTTCAAATAAAAACTACACAGAAGCATTGTGTGAAACTTATTTCTGATATGTTCATTAAGCTAACAGAGTTAAACCATACTTTTGATTGCGCAGTTCTGAACACTCTTTCTGTAGAAAATGCAAGTGGACATTCGGAGCGCTAAGAGGGTAATAGTGGAAAAAGGAATATGTTCAAATATAAACTACACAGTAGCATTCTGTGAAAATACTTTCTGTTCTGTGCATTCAACTAACAGAGTTGAACCTTACTTTTGATTGAGCCGTTCTGAAACACTCTTTCTGTAGAAACTGCAATTGGACATGCTAAGCGCTAAGAGGCCTACATTGGGAAAAAGAATATCTTCAAATAAAAACTACACAGATGCATTCTGTGAAACTTATTTCTGATCTGTAAATTCAGTTAACAGAGATAAAACATATTTTTGATTGAGCAGTTATGAAACACTCTTTTTGTAGAAAATGCAAGTGGAGATTCGGAGCGCTAAGAGGGTAATAGAGGAAAAAGGAATGTCTTCAAATATAAACTACACAGAATCATTCGGTGAAACTTCTTTCTGATCTGTGCATTCAGCTAACAGAGTTAAACCATACTTTTGATTGAGCAGATCTGAACACTCTTTCTGTTGAAAATGCAACTGGACATTTGGAGCGCTAAGAGCGTAGTAGTGGAAAAAGGAATATATTCAAATATAAACTACACAGAAGCATTCTGTGAAACTTCCTTCTGATCTGAGCATTCAGCTAACAGAGTTAAACCATACTTTTGATTGAGCAGTTTTGAAACACTCTGTCTGTAGAAAATGCAACTGGACATTCGTAGCGCTAAGTCGGTAATAGTGGAAAAAAGAATATGTTCAAATACAAACTACACAGAAGCATTGTATGAAACTTCTTTCTGTTCTGTGCATTCAACTAACAGAGTTGAACCTTACTTTTGATTGAGCCTTTCTGAAACACTCTTTCTGTAGAAACTGCAATTGGACATGCTAAGTGCTAAGAGGCCTACATTGGGAAAAAGAATATCTTCAAATAAAAACTACACAGATGCATTCTGTGAAACTTATTTCTGATCTGTAAATTCAGTTAACAGAGATAAAACATATTTTTGATTGAGCAGTTATGAAACACTCTTTTTGTAGAAAATGCAAGTGGAGATTCGGAGCGCTAAGAGGGTAATAGTGGAAAAAGGAATGTCTTCAAATATAAACTACACAGAATCATTCGGTGAAACTTCTTTCTGATCTGTGCATTCAGCTAACAGAGTTAAACCATACTTTTGATTGAGCAGATCTGAACACTCTTTCTGTTGAAAATGCAACTGGACATTTGGAACGCTAAGAGCGTAGTAGTGGAAAAAGAAATATATTCAAATATAAACTACACAGAAGCATTCAGTGAAACCTCTTTCTGATCTGAGCATTCAGCTAACAGAGTTAAACCATACTTTTGATTGAGCAGTTTTGAAACACTCTGTCTGTAGAAAATGCAACTGGACATTCGTAGCGCTAAGTGGGTAATAGTGGAAAAAAGAATATGTTCAAATATAAACTACACAGAAGCATTGTATGAAACTTCTTTCTGTTCTGTGCATTCAACTAACAGAGTTGAACCTTACTTTTGATTGAGCCGTTCTGAAACACACTTTCTGTAGAAACTGCAATTGGACATTCTGAGCGCTAAGAGGCCTATATTGGGAAAAAGAATGTCTACAAATAAAAACTACACAGATGCATTCTGTGAAACTTATTTCTGATCTGTAAATTCAGTTAACAGAGATAAAACATATTTTTGATTGAGCAGTTATGAAACACTCTTTTTGTAGAAAATGCAAGTGGAGATTCGGAGCGCTAAGGGGTTAATAGTGGAAAAAGGAATGTCTTCAAATATAAACTACACAGAATCATTCGGTGAAACTTCTTTCTGATCTGTGCATTCAGCTAACAGAGTTAAACCATACTTTTGATTGAGCAGATCTGAACACTCTTTCTGTAGAAAATGCAACTGGACATTTGGAGCGCTAAGAGCGTACTAGTGGAAAAAGGAATATATTCAAATATAAACTACACAGAAGCATTCTGTGAAACTTCTTTCTGATCTGAGCATTCAGCTAACAGAGTTAAACCATACTTTTGATTGAGCAGTTTTGAAACACTCTGTCTGTAGAAAATGCAACTGGACATTCGTAGCGCTAATTGGGTAATAGTGGAAAAAAGAATATGTTCAAATATAAACTACACAGAATCATTGTATGAAACTTCTTTCTGTTCTGTGCATTCAACTAACAGAGTTGAACCTTACTTTTGATTGAGCCGTTCTGAAACACTCTTTCTGTAGAAACTGCAATTGGACATTCTGAGCGCTAAGAGGCCTATATTTTGAAAAAGAATGTCTACAAATAAAAACTACACAGAAGAATTGTGTGAAACTTCTTTCTGTTCTGTTTGATCAACTAAAAGAGTTGAACCTTAGTTTTGATTGAGCCGTTCTGAAACACTCTTTCTGTAGAAAATGCAAGTGGAGATTCGGAGCGCTAATAGGGTAATAGTGGAAAAAGGAATGTCTCCAAATATAAACTACACAGAATCATTCTGTGAAACTTCTTTCTGATCTGTGCATTCAGCTAACAGAGTTAAACCATACTTTTGATTGAGCAGATGTGAACACTCTTTCTGTAGAAAATGCAACTGGACATTTGGAGCGCTAAGAGAGTAGTGGTGGAAAAAGGAATATATTCAAATATAAACTACACAGAAGCATTCTGTGAAATTTCTTTCTGATCTGAGCATTCAGCTAACAGAGTTAAACCATACTTTTGATTGAGCAGTTTTGAAACACTCTGTCTGTAGAAAATGCAACTGGACATTCGTAGCGCTAAGTGATTAATAGTGGAAAAAATAGTATGTTCAAATATAAACTACACAGAAGCATTGTATGAAACTTCTTTCTGTTCTGTGCATTCAACTAACAGAGTTGAACCTTACTTTTGATTGAGCCTTTCTGAAACACTCTTTCTGTAGAAACTGCAATTGGACATTCTGAGCGCTAAGAGGCCTGTAATGGGAAAAATAATATCTTCAAATAAAAACTACACAGAAGCATTGTGTGAAACTTATTTCTGATATGTTCATTAAGCTAACAGAGTTAAACCATACTTTTGATTGCGCAGTTCTGAACACTCTTTCTGTAGAAAATGCAAGTGGACATTCGGAGCGCTAAGAGGGTAATAGTGGAAAAAGGAATATATTCAAATATAAACTACACAGTAGCATTCTGTGAAAATTCTTTCTGTTCTGTGCATTCAACTAACAGAGTTGAACCTTACTTTTGATTGAGCCGTTCTGAAACACTCTTTCTGTAGAAACTGCAATTGGACATGCTAAGCACTAAGAGGCCTACATTGGGAAAAAGAATATCTTCAAATAAAAACTACACAGATGCATTCTGTGAAAATTATTTCTGATCTGTAAATTCAGTTAACAGAGATAAAACATTTTTCATTGAGCAGTTATGAAACACTCTTTTTGTAGAAAATGCAAGTGGAGATTCGGAGCGCTAAGAGGGTAATAGTGGAAAAAGGAATGTCTTCAAATATAAACTACACAGAATCATTCGGTGAAACTTCTTTCTGATCTGTGCATTCAGCTAACAGAGTTAAACCATACTTTTGATTGAGCAGATCTGAACACTCTTTCTGTAGAAAATGCAACTGGACATTTGGAGCGCTAAGAGCGTAGTAGTGGAAAAAGGAATATATTCAAATATAAACTACACAGAAGCATTCTGTGAAACTTCTTTCTGATCTGAGCATTCAGCTAACAGAGTTAAACCATACTTTTGATTGAGCAGTTTTGAAACACTCTGTCTGTAGAAAATGCAACTGGACATTCGTAGCGCTAAGTGGGTAATAGTGGAAAAAAGAATATGTTCAAATATAAACTACACAGAAGCATTGTATGAAACTTCTTTCTGTTCTGCGCATTCAACTAACAGAGTTGAACCTTACTTTTGATTGAGCCGTTCTGAAACACTCTTTCTGTAGAAACTGCAATTGGACATTCTGAGCGCTAAGAGGCCTATATTGGGAAAAAGAATGTCTACAAATAAAAACTACACAGAAGAATTGTGTGAAACTTCTTTCTGTTCTGTTTGTTCAACTAAAAGAGTTGAACCTTAGTTTTGATTGAGCCGTTCTGAAACACTCTTTCTGTAGAAAATGCAAGTGGAGATTCGGAGCGCTAATAGGGTAATAGTGGAAAAAGGAATGTCTCCAAATATAAACTACACAGAATCATTCTGTGAAACTTCTTTCTGATCTGTGCATTCAGCTAACAGAGTTAAACCATACTTTTGATTGAGCAGATCTGAACACTCTTTCTGTTGAAAATGCAACTGGACATTTGGAGCGCTAAGAGCGTAGTAGTGGAAAAAGGAATATATTCAAATATAAACTACACAGAAGCATTCTGTGAAACTTCTTTCTGATCTGAGCATTCAGCTAACAGAGTTAAACCATACTTTTGATTGAGCAGTTTTGAAACACTCTGTCTGTAGAAAATGCAACTGGACATTCGTAGCGCTAAGTCGGTAATAGTGGAAAAAAGAATATGTTCAAATACAAACTACACAGAAGCATTGTATGAAACTTCTTTCTGTTCTGTGCATTCAACTAACAGAGTTGAACCTTACTTTTGATTGAGCCTTTCTGAAACACTCTTTCTGTAGAAACTGCAATTGGACATGCTAAGTGCTAAGAGGCCTACATTGGGAAAAAGAATATCTTCAAATAAAAACTACACAGATGCATTCTGTGAAACTTATTTCTGATCTGTAAATTCAGTTAACAGAGATAAAACATATTTTTGATTGAGCAGTTATGAAACACTCTTTTTGTAGAAAATGCAAGTGGAGATTCGGAGCGCTAAGAGGGTAATAGTGGAAAAAGGAATGTCTTCAAATATAAACTACACAGAATCATTCGGTGAAACTTCTTTCTGATCTGTGCATTCAGCTAACAGAGTTAAACCATACTTTTGATTGAGCAGATCTGAACACTCTTTCTGTTGAAAATGCAACTGGACATTTGGAACGCTAAGAGCGTAGTAGTGGAAAAAGGAATATATTCAAATATAAACTACACAGAAGCATTCTGTGAAACTTCTTTCTGATCTGAGCATTCAGCTAACAGAGTTAAACCATACTTTTGATTGAGCAGTTTTGAAACACTCTGTCTGTAGAAAATGCAACTGGACATTCGTAGCGCTAAGTGGGTAATAGTGGAAAAAAGAATATGTTCAAATATAAACTACACAGAAGCATTGTATGAAACTTCTTTCTGTTCTGTGCATTCAACTAACAGAGTTGAACCTTACTTTTGATTGAGCCGTTCTGAAACACACTTTCTGTAGAAACTGCAATTGGACATTCTGAGCGCTAAGAGGCCTATATTGGGAAAAAGAATGTCTACAAATAAAAACTACACAGATGCATTCTGTGAAACTTATTTCTGATCTGTAAATTCAGTTAACAGAGATAAAACATATTTTTGATTGAGCAGTTATGAAACACTCTTTTTGTAGAAAATGCAAGTGGAGATTCGGAGCGCTAAGAGGTTAATAGTGGAAAAAGGAATGTCTTCAAATATAAACTACACAGAATCATTCGGTGAAACTTCTTTCTGATCTGTGCATTCAGCTAACAGAGTTAAAACATACTTTTGATTGAGCAGATCTGAACACTCTTTCTGTAGAAAATGCAACTGGACATTTGGAGCGCTAAGAGCGTACTAGTGGAAAAAGGAATATATTCAAATATAAACTACACAGAAGCATTCTGTGAAACTTCTTTCTGATCTGAGCATTCAGCTAACAGAGTTAAACCATACTTTTGATTGAGCAGTTTTGAAACACTCTGTCTGTAGAAAATGCAACTGGACATTCGTAGCGCTAATTGGGTAATAGTGGAAAAAAGAATATGTTCAAATATAAACTACACAGAATCATTGTATGAAACTTCTTTCTGTTCTGTGCATTCAACTAACAGAGTTGAACCTTACTTTTGATTGAGCCGTTCTGAAACACTCTTTCTGTAGAAACTGCAATTGGACATTCTGAGCGCTAAGAGGCCTATATTTTGAAAAAGAATGTCTACAAATAAAAACTACACAGAAGAATTGTGTGAAACTTCTTTCTGTTCTGTTTGATCAACTAAAAGAGTTGAACCTTAGTTTTGATTGAGCCGTTCTGAAACACTCTTTCTGTAGAAAATGCAAGTGGAGATTCGGAGCGCTAATAGGGTAATAGTGGAAAAAGGAATGTCTCCAAATATAAACTACACAGAATCATTCTGTGAAACTTCTTTCTGATCTGTGCATTCAGCTAACAGAGTTAAACCATACTTTTGATTGAGCAGATGTGAACACTCTTTCTGTAGAAAATGCAACTGGACATTTGGAGCGCTAAGAGAGTAGTGGTGGAAAAAGGAATATATTCAAATATAAACTACACAGAAGCATTCTGTGAAACTTCTTTCTGATCTGAGCATTCAGCTAACAGAGTTAAACCATACATTTGATTGAGCAGTTTTGAAACACTCTGTCTGTAGAAAATGCAACTGGACATTCGTAGCGCTAAGTGATTAATAGTGGAAAAAATAGTATGTTCAAATATAAACTACACAGAAGCATTGTATGAAACTTCTTTCTGTTCTGTGCATTCAACTAACAGAGTTGAACCTTACTTTTGATTGAGCCTTTCTGAAACACTCTTTCTGTAGAAACTGCAATTGGACATTCTGAGCGCTAAGAGGCCTGTAATGGGAAAAATAATATCTTCAAATAAAAACTACACAGAAGCATTGTGTGAAACTTATTTCTGATATGTTCATTAAGCTAACAGAGTTAAACCATACTTTTGATTGCGCAGTTCTGAACACTCTTTCTGTAGAAAATGCAAGTGGACATTCGGAGCGCTAAGAGGGTAATAGTGGAAAAAGTAATATATTCAAATATAAACTACACAGTAGCATTCTGTGAAAATTCTTTCTGTTCTGTGCATTCAACTAACAGAGTTGAACCTTACTTTTGATTGAGCCGTTCTGAAACACTCTTTCTGTAGAAACTGCAATTGGACATGCTAAGCACTAAGAGGCCTACATTGGGAAAAAGAATATCTTCAAATAAAAACTACACAGATGCATTCTGTGAAAATTATTTCTGATCTGTAAATTCAGTTAACAGAGATAAAACATTTTTCATTGAGCAGTTATGAAACACTCTTTTTGTAGAAAATGCAAGTGGAGATTCGGAGCGCTAAGAGGGTAATAGTGGAAAAAGGAATGTCTTCAAATATAAACTACACAGAATCATTCGGTGAAACTTCTTTCTGATCTGTGCATTCAGCTAACAGAGTTAAACCATACTTTGATTGAGCAGATCTGAACACTCTTTCTGTAGAAAATGCAACTGGACATTTGGAGCGCTAAGAGCGTAGTAGTGGAAAAAGGAATATATTCAAATATAAACTACACAGAAGCATTCTGTGAAACTTCTTTCTGATCTGAGCATTCAGCTAACAGAGTTAAACCATACTTTTGATTGAGCAGCTTTGAAACACTCTGTCTGTAGAAAATGCAACTGGACATTCGTAGCGCTAAGTGGGTAATAGTGGAAAAAAGAATATGTTCAAATATAAACTACACAGAAGCATTGTATGAAACTTCTTTCTGTTCTGCGCATTCAACTAACAGAGTTGAACCTTACTTTTGATTGAGCCGTTCTGAAACACTCTTTCTGTAGAAACTGCAATTGGACATTCTGAGCGCTAAGAGGCCTATATTGGGAAAAAGAATGTCTACAAATAAAAACTACACAGAAGAATTGTGTGAAACTTCTTTCTGTTCTGTTTGTTCAACTAAAAGAGTTGAACCTTAGTTTTGATTGAGCCGTTCTGAAACACTCTTTCTGTAGAAAATGCAAGTGGAGATTCGGAGCGCTAATAGGGTAATAGTGGAAAAAGGAATGTCTCCAAATATAAACTACACAGAATCATTCTGTGAAACTTCTTTCTGATCTGTGCATTCAGCTAACAGAGTTAAACCATACTTTTGATTGAGCAGATCTGAACACTCTTTCTGTAGAAAATGCAACTGGACATTTGGAGCGCTAAGAGAGTAGTAGTGGAAAAAGGAATACATTCAAATATAAACTACACAGAAGCATTCTGTGAAACTTCTTTCTGATCTCAGCATTCAGCTAACAGAGTTAAACCATACTTTTGATTGAGCAGTTTTGAAACACTCTGTCTGTAGAAAATGCAACTGGACATTCGTAGCGTTAAGTGGGTAATAGTGGAAAAAAGAATATGTTCAAATATAAACTACACAGAAGCATTGTATGAAACTTCTTTCTGTTCTGTGCATTCAACTAACAGAGTTGAACCTTACTTTTGATTGAGCCTTTCTGAAACACTCTTTCTGTAGAAACTGCAATTGGACATTCTGAGCGCTAAGAGGCCTCTTTGGGAAAAATAATATCTTCAAATAAAAACTACACAGAAGCATTGTGTGAAACTTATTTCTGATATGTTCATTAAGCTAACAGAGTTAAACCATACTTTTGATTGCGCAGTTCTGAACACTCTTTCTGTAGAAAATGCAAGTGGACATTCGGAGCGCTAAGAGGGTAATAGTGGAAAAAGGAATATATTCAAATATAAACTACACAGTAGCATTCTGTGAAAATTCTTTCTGTTCTGTGCATTCAACTAACAGAGTTGAACCTTACTTTTGATTGAGCCGTTCTGAAACACTCTTTCTGTAGAAACTGCAATTGGACATGCTAAGCGCTAAGAGGCCTACATTGGGAAAAAGAATATCTTCAAATAAAAACTACACAGATGCATTCTGTGAAACTTATTTCTGATCTGTAAATTCAGTTAACAGAGATAAAACACATTTTTGATTGAGCAGTTATGAAACACTCTTTTTGTAGAAAATGCAAGTGGAGATTCGGAGTGCTAAGAAGGTAATAGTGGAAAAAGGAATGTCTTCAAATATAAACTACACAGAATCATTCGGTGAAACTTCCTTCTGATCTGTGCATTCAGCTAATAGAGTTAAACCATACTTTTGATTGAGCAGATCTGAACACTCTTTCTGTTGAAAGGGCAACTGGACATTTGGAGCGCTAAGAGCGTAGTAGTGGAAAAAGTAATATATTCAAATATAAACTACACAGAAGCATTCTGTGAAACTTCTTTCTGATCTGAGCATTCAGCTAACAGAGTTAAACCATACTTTTGATTGAGCAGTTTTGAAACACTCTGTCTGTAGAAAATGCAACTGGACATTCGTAGCGCTAAGTGGGTAATAGTGGAAAAAAGAATATGTTCAAATATAAACTACACAGAAGCATTGTATGAAACTTCTTTCTGTTCTGTGCATTCAACTAACAGAGTTGAACCTTACTTTTGATTGAGCCGTTCTGAAACACTCTTTCTGTAGAAACTGCAGTTGGACATTCTGAGCGCTAAGAGGCCTATATTGGGAAAAAGTATGTCTACAAATAAAAACTACACAGAAGAATTGTGTGAAACTTCTTTCTGTTCTGTTTGTTCAACTAAAAGAGTTGAACCTTAGTTTTGATTGAGCCGTTCTGAAACACTCTTTCTGTAGAAAATGCAAGTGGAGATTCGGAGCGCTAAGAGGGTAATAGTGGAAAAAAGGAATGTCTCCAAATATAAACTACACAAAATCATTCTGTGAAACTTCTTTCTGATCTGTGCATTCAGCTAACAGAGTTATACCATACTTTTGATTGAGCAGATCTGAACACTCTTTCTGTAGAAAATGCAACTGGACATTTGGAGCGCTAAGAGAGTAGTAGTGGAAAAAGGAATATATTCAAATATAAACTACACAGAAGCATTCTGTGAAACTTCTTTCTGATCTGAGCATTCAGCTAACAGAGTTAAACCATACTTTTGATTGAGCAGTTTTGAAACACTCTGTCTGTAGAAAATGCAACTGGACATTCGTAGCGCTAAGTGGGTAATAGTGGAAAAAAGTATATGTTCAAATATAAACTACACAGAAGCATTGTATGAAACTTCTTTCTGTTCTGTGCATTCAACTAACAGAGTTGAACCTTAATTTGATTGAGCCTTTCTGAAACACTCTTTCTGTAGAAACTGCAATTGGACATTCTGAGCGCGAAGAGGCCTATATTGGGAAAAATAATATCTTCAAATAAAAACTACACAGAAGCATTGTGTGAAACTTATTTCTGATATGTTCATTAAGCTAACAGAGTTAAACCATACTTTTGATTGCGCAGTTCTGAACACTCTTTCTGTAGAAAATGCAAGTGGACATTCGGAGCGCTAAGAGGGTAATAGTGGAAAAAGGAATATATTCAAATATAAACTACACAGTAGCATTCTGTGAAAATTCTTTCTGTTCTGTGCATTCAACTAACAGAGTTGAACCTTACTTTTGATTGAGCCGTTCTGAAACACTCTTTCTGTAGAAACTGCAATTGGACATGCTAAGTGCTAAGAGGCCTACATTGAGAAAAAGAATATCTTCAAATAAAAACTACACAGATGCATTCTGTGAAAATTATTTCTGATGTGTAAATTCAGTTAACAGAGATAAAACATATTTTTGATTGAGCAGTTATGAAACACTCTTTTTGTAGAAAATGCAAGTGGAGATTCGGAGCGCTAAGAGGGTAATAGTGGAAAAAGTAATGTCTTCAAATATAAACTACACAGAATCATTCGGTGAAACTTCTTTCTGATCTGTGCATTCAGCTAACAGAGTTAAACCATAATTTTGATTGAGCAGATCTGAACACTCTTTCTGTAGAAAATGCAACTGGACATTTGGGGCGCTAAGAGCGTAGTAGTGGAAAAAGGAATATATTCAAATATAAACTACACAGAAGCATTCTGTGAAACTTCTTTCTGATCTGAGCATTCAGCTAACAGAGTTAAACCATACTTTTGATTGAGCAGTTTTGAAACACTCTGTCTGTAGAAAATGCAACTGGACATTCGTAGCGCTAAGTGGGTAATAGTGGAAAAAAGAATATGTTCAAATATAAACTACACAGAAACATTGTATGAAACTTCTTTGTGTTCTGTGCATTCAACTAACAGAGTTGAATCTTACTTTTGATTGAGCCGTTCTGAAACACTCTTTCTGTAGAAACTGCAATTGGACATTCTGAGCTCTAAGAGGCCTATATTGGGAAAAAGAATGTCTACAAATAAAAACTACACAGATGAATTGTGTGAAACTTCTTTCTGTTCTGTTTGTTCAAGTAAAAGAGTTGAAACTTAGTTTTGATTGAGCCGTTCTGAAACACTCTTTCTGTAGAAAATGCAAGTGGAGATTCGGAGCGCTAATAGGGTAATAGTGGAAAAAGGAATGTCTCCAAATATAAACTACACAGAATCATTCTGTGAAACTTCTTTCTGATCTGTGCATTCAGCTAACAGAGTTAAACCATAGTTTTGATTGAGCAGATCTGAACACTCTTTCTGTAGAAAATGCAACTGGACATTTGGAGCGCTAAGAGAGTAGTAGTGGAAAAAGGAATATATTCAAATATAAACTACACAGAAGCATTCTGTGAAACTTCTTTCTGATCTCAGCATTCAGCTAACAGTGTTAAACCATACTTTTGATTGAGCAGTTTTGAAACACTCTGTCTGTAGAAAATGCAACTGGACATTCGTAGCGCTAAGTGGGTAATAGTGGAAAAAAGAATATGTTCAAATATAAACTACACAGAAGCATTGTATGAAACTTCTTTCTGTTCTGTGCATTCAACTAACAGAGTTGAACCTTACTTTTGATTGAGCCTTTCTGAAACACTCTTTCTGTAGAAACTGCAATTGGACATTCTGAGCGCTAAGAGGCCTCTATTGGGAAAAATAATATCTTCAAATAAAAACTACACAGAAGCATTGTGTGAAACTTATTTCTGATATGTTCATTAAGCTAACAGAGTTAAACCATACTTTTGATTGCGCAGTTCTGAACACTCTTTCTGTAGAAAATGCAAGTGGACATTCGGAGCGCTAAGAGGGTAATAGTGGAAAAAGAAATATATTCAAATATAAACTACACAGTAGCATTCTGTGAAAATTCTTTCTGTTCTGAGCATTCAACTAACAGAGTTGAACCTTACTTTTGATTGAGCCGTTCTCAAACACTCTTTCTGTAGAAACTGCAATTGGACATGCTAAGCGCTAAGAGGCCTACATTGGGAAAAAGAATATCTTCAAATAAAAACTACACAGATGCATTCTGTGAAACTTATTTCTGATCTGTAAATTCAGTTAACAGAGATAAAACATATTTTTGATTGAGCAGTTATGAAGCACTCTTTTTGTAGAAAATGCAAGTGGAGATTCGGAGCGCTAAGAGGGTAATAGTGGAAAAAGGAATGTCTTCAAATATAAACTACACAGAATCATTCGGTGAAACCTCTTTCTGATCTGTGCATTCAGCTAACAGAGTTAAACCATACTTTTGATTGAGCAGATCTGAACACTCTTTCTCTAGAAAATGCAACTGGACATTTGGAGCGCTAATAGCGTAGTATTGGAAAAAGGAATATATTCAAATATAAACTACACAGAAGCATTCTGTGAAACTTCTTTCTGATCTGAGCATTCAGCTAACAGAGTTAAACCATACTTTTGATTGAGCAGTTTTGAAACACTCTGTCTGTAGAAAATGCAACTGGACATTCGTAGCGCTAAGTGGGTAATAGTGGAAAAAATAATATGTTCAAATATAAACTACACAGAAGCATTTTATGAAACTTTTTTCTGTTCTGTGCATTCAACTAACAGAGTTGAACCTTACTTTTGATTGAGCCGTTCTGAAACACTCTTTCTGTAGAAACTGCAATTGGACATGCTGAGCGCTAAGAGGCCTATATTGGGAAAAAGAATGTCTACAAATAAAAACTACACAGAAGAATTGTGTGAAACTTCTTTCTGTTCCGTTTGTTCAAGTAAAAGAGTTGAACCTTAGTTCTGATTGAGCCGTTCTGAAACACTCTTTCTGTAGAAAATGCAAGTGGAGATTCGGAGCGCTAAGAGGGTAATAGTGGAAAAAGGAATATATTCAAATATAAACTACACAGTAGCATTCTGTGAAAATTCTTTCTGTTCTGTGCACTCAACTAACAGAGTTGAACCTTACTTTTGATTGAGCCGTTCTGAAACACTCTTTCTGTAGAAACTGCAATTGGACATGCTAAGCGCTAAGAGGCCTACATTGGGAAAAAGAATATCTTCAAATAAAAACTACACAGATGCATTCTGTGAAACCTATTTCTGATCTGTAAATTCAGTTAACAGAGATAAAACATATTTTTGATTGAGCAGTTATGAAACACTCTTTTTGTAGAAAATGCAAGTGGAGATTCGGAGCGCTAAGAAGGTAATAGTGGAAAAAGGAATGTCTTCAAATATAAACTACACAGAATCATTCGGTGAAACTTCTTTCTGATCTGTGCATTCAGCTAACAGAGTTAAACCATACTTTTGATTGAGCAGATCTGAACACTCTTTCTCTAGAAAATGCAACTGGACATTTGGAGCGCTAAGAGCGTAGTAGTGGAAAAAGGAATATATTCAAATATAAACTACACAGAAGCATTCTGTGAAACTTCTTTCTGATCTGAGCATTCAGCTAACAGAGTTAAACCATACTTTTGATTGAGCAGTTTTGAAACACTCTGTCTGTAGAAAATGCAACTGGACATTCGTAGCGCTAAGTGGGTAATAGTGGAAAAAAGAATATGTTCAAATATAAACTACACAGAAGCATTGTATGAAACTACTTTCTGTTCTGTGCATTCAACTAACAGAGTTGAACCTTACTTTTGATTGAGCCGTTCTGAAACACTCTTTCTGTAGAAACTGCAATTGGACATTCTGAGCGCTAAGAGGCCTATATTGGGAAAAAGAATGTCTACAAATAAAAACTACACAGAAGAATTGTGTGAAACTTCTTTCTGTTCTGTTTGTTCAACTAAAAGATTTGAACCTTAGTTTTGATTGAGCCGTTCTTAAACACTCTTTCTGTAGAAAATGCAAGTGAAGATTCGGAGCGCTAAGAGGGTAATAGTGGAAAAAGGAATGTCTCCAAATATAAACTACACAGAATCATTCTGTGAAATTTCTTTCTGATCTGTGCATTCAGCTAACAGAGTTAAACCATACTTTTGATTGAGCAGATCAGAACACTCTTTCTGTAGAAAATGCAACTGGACATTTGGAGCGCTAAGAGAGTAGTAGTGGAAAAAGGAATATATTCAAATATAAACTACACAGAAGCATTCTGTGAAACTTCTTTCTGATCTCAGCATTCAGCTAACAGTGTTAAACCATACTGTTGATTGAGCAGTTTTGAAACACTCTGTCTGTAGAAAATGCAACTGGACATTCGTAGCGGTAAGTGGGTAATAGTGGAAAAAAGAGTATGTTCAGATATAAACTACACAGAAGCATTGTATGAAACTTCTTTCTGTTCTGTGCATTCAACTAACAGAGTTGAACCTTACATTTGATTGAGCCTTTCTGAAACACTCTTTCTGTAGAAACTGCAATTGGACATTCTGAGCGCTAAGAGGCCTCTATTGGGAAAAATAATATCTTCAAATAAAAACTACACAGAAGCATAGTGTGAAACTTATTTCTGATATGTTCATTAAGCTAACAGAGTTAAACCATACTTTTGATTGCGCAGTTATGAACACTCTTTCTGTAGAAAATGCAAGTGGACGTTCGGAGCGCTAAGAGGGTAATAGTGGAAAAAGGAATATATTCAAATATAAACTACACAGTAGCATTCTGTGAAAATTCTTTCTGTTCTGAGCATTCAACTAACAGATTTGAACCTTACTTTTGATTGAGCCGTTCTGAAACACTCTTTCTGTAGAAACTGCAATTGGACATGCTAAGCGCTAAGAGGCCTACATTGGGAAAAAGAATATCTTCAAATAAAAACTACACAGATGCATTCTGTGAAACTTATTTCTGATCTGTAAATTCAGTTAACAGAGATAAAACATATTTTTGATTGAGCAGTTATGAAACACTCTTTTTGTAGAAAATGCAAGTGGAGATTCGGAGCGCTAAGAAGGTAATAGTGGAAAAAGGAATGTCTTCAAATATAAACTACACAGAATCATTCGGTGAAACTTCTTTCTGATCTGTGCATTCAGCTAACAGAGTTAAACCATACTTTTGATTGAGCAGATCTGAACACTCTTTCTGTAGAAAATGCAACTGGACATTTGGAGCGCTAAGAGCGTAGTAGTGGAAAAAGGAATATATTCAAATATAAACTACACAGAAGCATTCTGTGAAACTTCTTTCTGATCTGAGCATTCAGCTAACAGAGTTAAACCATACTTTTGATTGAGCAGTTTTGAAACACTCTGTCTGTAGAAAATGCAACTGGACATTCGTAGCGCTAAGTGGGTAATAGTGGAAAAAAGAATATGTTCAAATATAAACTACACAGAAGCATTGTATGAAACTTCTTTCTGTTCTGCGCATTCAACTAACAGAGTAGAACCTTACTTTTGATTGAGCCGTTCTGAAACACTCTTTCTGTAGAAACTGCAATTGGACATTCTGAGCGCTAAGAGGCCTATATTGGGAAAAAGAATGTCTACAAATAAAAACTACACAGAAGAATTGTGTGAAACTTCTTTCTGTTCTGTTTGTTCAACTAAAAGAGTTGAACCTTAGTTTTGATTGAGCCGTTCTGAAACACTCTTTCTGTAGAAAATGCAAGTGGAGATTCGGAGCGCTAATAGGGTAATAGTGGAAAAAGGAATGTCTCCAAATATAAACTACACAGAATCATTCTGTGAAACTTCTTTCTGATCTGTGCATTCAGCTAACAGAGTTAAACCATACTTTTGATTGAGCAGATCTGAACACTCTTTCTGTAGAAAATGCAACTGGACATTTGGAGCGCTAAGAGAGTAGTAGTGGAAAAAGGAATATATTCAAATATAAACTACACAGAAGCATTCTGTGAAACTTCTTTCTGATCTCAGCATTCAGCTAACAGAGTTAAACCATACTTTTGATTGAGCAGTTTTGAAACACTCTGTCTGTAGAAAATGCAACTGGACATTCGTAGCGCTAAGTGGGTAATAGTGGAAAAAAGAATATGTTCAAATATAAACTACACAGAAGCATTGTATGTAACTTCTTTCTGTTCTGCGCATTCAACTAACAGAGTTGAACCTTACTTTTGATTGAGCCGTTCTGAAACACTCTTTCTGTAGAAACTGCAATTGGACATTCTGAGCGCTAAGAGGCCTATATTGGGAAAAAGAATGTCTACAAATAAAAACTACACAGAAGAATTGTGTGAAACTTCTTTCTGTTCTGTTTGTTCAACTAAAAGAGTTGAACATTAGTTTTGATTGAGCCGTTCTGAAACACTCTTTCTGTAGAAAATGCAAGTGGAGATTCGGAGCGCTAATAGGGTAATAGTGGAAAAAGGAATGTCTCCAAATATAAACTACACAGAATCATTCTGTGAAACTTCTTTCTGATCTGTGCATTCAGCTAACAGAGTTAAACCATACTTTTGATTGAGCAGATCTGAACACTCTTTCTGTAGAAAATGCAACTGGACATTTGGAGCGCTAAGAGAGTAGTAGTGGAAAAAGGAATATATTCAAATATAAACTACACAGAAGCATTCTGTGAAACTTCTTTCTGATCTCAGCATTCAGCTAACAGAGTTAAACCATACTTTTGATTGAGCAGTTTTGAAACACTCTGTCTGTAGAAAATGCAACTGGACATTCGTAGCGTTAAGTGGGTAATAGTGGAAAAAAGAATATGTTCAAATATAAACTACACAGAAGCATTGTATGGAACTTCTTTCTGTTCTGTGCATTCAACTAACAGAGTTGAACCTTACTTTTGATTGAGCCTTTCTGAAACACTCTTTCTGTAGAAACTGCAATTGGACATTCTGAGCGCTAAGAGGCCTCTATTGGGAAAAATAATATCTTCAAATAAAAACTACACAGAAGCATTGTGTGAAACTTATTTCTGATATGTTCATTAAGCTAACAGAGTTAAACCATACTTTTGATTGCGCAGTTCTGAACACTCTTTCTGTAGAAAATGCAATTGGACATTCAGAGCGCTAAGAGGGTAATAGTGGAAAAAGGAATATATTCAAATATAAACTACACAGTAGCATTCTGTGAAAATTCTTTCTGTTCTGTGCATTCAACTAACAGAGTTGAACCTTACTTTTGATTGAGCCGTTCTGAAACACTCTTTCTGTAGAAACTGCAATTGGACATGCTAAGTGCTAAGAGGCCTACATTGAGAAAAAGAATATCTTCAAATAAAAACTACACAGATGCATTCTGTGAAAATTATTTCTGATGTGTAAATTCAGTTAACAGAGATAAAACATATTTTTGATTGAGCAGTTATGAAACACTCTTTTTGTAGAAAATGCAAGTGGAGATTCGGAGCGCTAAGAGGGTAATAGTGGAAAAAGGAACGTCTTCAAATATAAACTACACAGAATCATTCGGTGAAACTTCTTTCTGATCTGTGCATTCAGCTAACAGAGTTAAACCATAATTTTGATTGAGCAGATCTGAACACTCTTTCTGTAGAAAATGCAACTGGACATTTGGAGCGCTAAGAGCGTAGTAGTGGAAAAAGGAATATATTCAAATATAAACTACACAGAAGCCTTCTGTGAAACTTCTTTCTGATCTGAGCATTCAGCTAACAGAGTTAAACCATACTTTTGATTGAGCAGTTTTGAAACACTCTGTCTGTAGAAAATGCAACTGGACATTCGTAGCGCTAAGTGGGTAATAGTGGAAAAAAGAATATGTTCAAATATAAACTACACAGAAACATTGTATGAAACTTCTTTCTGTTCTGTGCATTCAACTAACAGAGTTGAACCTTGCTTTTGATTGAGCCGTTCTGAAACACTCTTTCTGTAGAAACTGCAATTGGACATTCTGAGCTCTAAGAGGCCTATATTGGGAAAAAGAATGTCTACAAATAAAAACTACACAGATGAATTGTGTGAAACTTCTTTCTGTTCTGTTTGTTCAAGTAAAAGAGTTGAAACTTAGTTTTGATTGAGCCGTTCTGAAACACTCTTTCTGTAGAAAATGCAAGTGGAGATTCGGAGCGCTAATAGGGTAATAGTGGAAAAAGGAATGTCTCCAAATATAAACTACACAGAATCATTTTGTGAAACTTCTTTCTGATCTGTGCATTCAGCTAACAGAGTTAAACCATACTTTTGATTGAGCAGATCTGAACACTCTTTCTGTAGAAAATGCAACTGGACATTTGGAGCGCTAAGAGAGTAGTAGTGGAAAAAGGAATATATTCAAATATAAACTACACAGAAGCATTCTGTGAAACTTCTTTCTGATCTCAGCATTCAGCTAACAGTGTTAAACCATACTTTTGATTGAGCAGTTTTGAAACACTCTGTCTGTAGAAAATGCAACTGGACATTCGTAGCGCTAAGTGGGTAATAGTGGAAAAAAGAGTATGTTCAGATATAAACTACACAGAAGCATTGTATGAAACTTCTTTCTGTTCTGTGCATTCAACTAACAGAGTTGAACCTTACATTTGATTGAGCCTTTCTGAAACACTCTTTCTGTAGAAACTGCAATTGGACATTCTGAGCGCTAAGAGGCCTCTATTGGGAAAAATAATATCTTCAAATAAAAACTACACAGAAGCATTGTGTGAAACTTATTTCTGATATGTTCATTAAGCTAACAGAGTTAAACCATACTTTTGATTGCGCAGTTCTGAACACTCTTTCTGTAGAAAATGCAAGTGGACATTCAGAGCGCTAAGAGGGTAATAGTGGAAAAAGGAATATATTCAATTATAAACTACACAGTAGCATTCTGTGAAAATTCTTTCTGTTCTGAGCATTCAACTAACAGAGTTGAACCTTACTTTTGATTGAGCCGTTCTGAAACACTCTTTCTGTAGAAACTGCAATTGGACATGCTAAGCGCTAAGAGGCCTACATTGGGAAAAAGAATATCTTCAAATAAAAACTACACAGATGCATTCTGTGAAACTTATTTCTGATCTGTAAATTCAGTTAACAGAGATAAAACATATTTTTGATTGAGCAGTTATGAAGCACTCTTTTTGTAGAAAATGCAAGTGGAGATTCCGAGCGCTAAGAGGGTAATAGTGGAAAAAGGAATGTCTTCAAATATAAACTACACAGAATCATTCGGTGAAACCTCTTTCTGATCTGTGCATTCAGCTAACAGAGTTAAAACATACTTTTGATTGAGCAGATCTGAACACTCTTTCTCTAGAAAATGCAACTGGACATTTGGAGCGCTAATAGCGTAGTAGTGGAAAAAGGAATATATTCAAATATAAACTACACAGAAGCATTCTGTGAAACTTCTTTCTGATCTGAGCATTCAGCTAACAGAGTTAAACCATACTTTTGATTGAGCAGTTTTGAAACACTCTGTCTGTAGAAAATGCAACTGGACATTCGTAGCGCTAAGTGGGTAATAGTGGAAAAAATAATATGTTCAAATATAAACTACACAGAAGCATTTTATGAAACTTTTTTCTGTTCTGTGCATTCAACTAACAGAGTTGAACCTTACTTTTGATTGAGCCGTTCTGAAACACTCTTTCTGTAGAAACTGCAATTGGACATGCTGAGCGCTAAGAGGCCTATATTGGGAAAAAGAATGTCTACAAATAAAAACTACACAGAAGAATTGTGTGAAACTTCTTTCTGTTCCGTTTGTTCAAGTAAAAGGGTTGAACCTTAGTTCTGATTGAGCCGTTCTGAAACACTCTTTCTGTAGAAAATGCAAGTGGAGATTCGGAGCGCTAAGAGGGTAATAGTGGAAAAAGGAATATATTCAAATATAAACTACACAGTAGCATTCTGTGAAAATTCTTTCTGTTCTGTGCATTCAACTAACAGAGTTGAACCTTACTTTTGATTGAGCCGTTCTGAAACACTCTTTCTGTAGAAACTGCAATTGGACATGCTAAGCGCTAAGAGGCCTACATTGGGAAAAAGAATATCTTCAAATAAAAACTACACAGATGCATTCTGTGAAACCTATTTCTGATCTGTAAATTCAGTTAACAGAGATAAAACATATTTTTGATTGAGCAGTTATGAAACACTCTTTTTGTAGAAAATGCAAGTGGAGATTCGGAGCGCTAAGAAGGTAATAGTGGAAAAAGGAATGTCTTCAAATATAAACTACACAGAATCATTCGGTGAAACTTCTTTCTGATCTGTGCATTCAGCTAACAGAGTTAAACCATACTTTTGATTGAGCAGATCTGAACACTCTTTCTCTAGAAAATGCAACTGGACATTTGGAGCGCTAAGAGCGTAGTAGTGGAAAAAGGAATATATTCAAATATAAACTACACAGAAGCATTCTGTGAAACTTCTTTCTGATCTGAGCATTCAGCTAACAGAGTTAAACCATACTTTTGATTGAGCAGTTTTGAAACACTCTGTCTGTAGAAAATGCAACTGGACATTCGTAGCGCTAAGTGGGTAATAGTGGAAAAAAGAATATGTTCAAATATAAACTACACAGAAGCATTGTATGAAACTACTTTCTGTTCTGTGCATTCAACTAACAGAGTTGAACCTTACTTTTGATTGAGCCGTTCTGAAACACTCTTTCTGTAGAAACTGCAATTGGACATTCTGAGCGCTAAGAGGCCTATATTGGGAAAAAGAATGTCTACAAATAAAAACTACACAGAAGAATTGTGTGAAACTTCTTTCTGTTCTGTTTGTTCAACTAAAAGAGTTGAACCTTAGTTTTGATTGAGCCGTTCTGAAACACTCTTTCTGTAGAAAATGCAAGTGAAGATTCGGAGCGCTAAGAGGGTAATAGTGGAAAAAGGAATGTCTCCAAATATAAACTACACAGAATCATTCTGTGAAACTTCTTTCTGATCTGTGCATTCAGCTAACAGAGTTAAACCATACTTTTGATTGAGCAGATCAGAACACTCTTTCTGTAGAAAATGCAACTGGACATTTGGAGCGCTAAGAGAGTAGTAGTGGAAAAAGGAATATATTCAAATATAAACTACACAGAAGCATTCTGTGAAACTTCTTTCTGATCTGAGCATTCAGCTAACAGAGTTAAACCATACTTTTGATTGAGCAGTTTTGAAACACTCTGTCTGTAGAAAATGCAACTGGACATTCGTAGCGCTAAGTGGGTAATAGTGGAAAAAAGAGTATGTTCAAATATAAACTACACAGAAGCATTGTATGAAACTTCTTTCTGTTCTGTGCATTCAACTAACAGAGTTGAACCTTACTTTTGATTGAGCCTTTCTGAAACACTCTTTCTGTAGAAACTGCAATTGGACATGCTAAGTGCTAAGAGGCCTACGTTGAGAAAAAGAATATCTTCAAATAAAAACTACACAGATGCATTCTGTGAAAATTATTTCTGATGTGTAAATTCAGTTAACAGAGATAAAACATATTTTTGATTGAGCAGTTATGAAACACTCTTTTTGTAGAAAATGCAAGTGGAGATTCGGAGCGCTAAGAGGGTAATAGTGGAAAAAGGAATGTCTTCAAATATAAACTACACAGAATCATTCGGTGAAACTTCTTTCTGATCTGTGCATTCAGCTAACAGAGTTAAACCATACTTTTGATTGAGCAGATCTGAACACTCTTTCTGTAGAAAATGCAACTGGACATTTGGAGCGCTAAGAGAGTAGTAGTGGAAAAAGGAATATATTCAAATATAGACTACACAGAAGCCTTCTGTGAAACTTCTTTCTGATCTGAGCATTCAGCTAACAGAGTTAAACCATACTTTTGATTGAGCAGTTTTGAAACACTCTGTCTGTAGAAAATGCAACTGGACATTCGTAGCGCTAAGTGGCTAATAGTGGAAAAAAGAATATGTTGAAATATAAACTACACAGAAACATTGTATGAAACTTCTTTCTGTTCTGTGCATTCAACTAACAGAGTTGAACCTTACTTTTGATTGAGCCGTTCTGAAACACTCTTTCTGTAGAAACTGCAATTGGACATTCTGAGCTCTAAGAGGCCTATATTGGGAAAAAGAATGTCTACAAATAAAAACTACACAGATGAATTGTGTGAAACTACTTTCTGTTCTGTTTGTTCAAGTAAAAGAGTTGAAACTTAGTTTTGATTGAGCCGTTCTGAAACACTCTTTCTGTAGAAAATGCAAGTGGAGATTCGGAGCGCTAATAGGGTAATAGTGGAAAAAGGAATGTCTCCAAATATAAACTACACAGAATCATTCTGTGAAACTTCTTTCTGATCTGTGCATTCAGCTAACAGAGTTAAACCATACTTTTGATTGAGCAGATCTGAACACACTTTCTGTAGAAAATGCAACTGGACATTTGGAGCGCCAAGAGAGTAGTAGTGGAAAAAGGAATATATTCAAATATAAACTACACAGAAGCATTCTGTGAAACTTCTTTCTGATCTCAGCATTCAGCTAACAGTGTTAAACCATACTTTTGATTGAGCAGTTTTGAAACACTCTGTCTGTAGAAAATGCAACTGGACATTCGTAGCGGTAAGTGGGTAATAGTGGAAAAAAGAGTATGTTCAGATATAAACTACACAGAAGCATTGTATGAAACTTCTTTCTGTTCTGTGCATTCAACTAACAGAGTCGAACCTTACTTTTGATTGAGCCTTTCTGAAACACTCTTTCTGTAGAAACTGCAATTGGACATTCTGAGCGCTAAGAGGCCTCTATTGGGAAAAATAATATCTTCAAATAAAAACTACACAGAAGCATAGTGTGAAACTTATTTCTGATATGTTCATTAAGCTAACAGAGTTAAACCATACTTTTGATTGCGCAGTTCTGAACACTCTTTCTGTAGAAAATGCAAGTGGACATTCGGAGCGCTAAGAGGGTAATAGTGGAAAAAGGAATATATTCAAATATAAACTACACAGTAGCATTCTGTGAAAATTCTTTCTGTTCTGAGCATTCAACTAACAGAGTTGAACCTTACTTTTGATTGAGCCGTTCTGAAACACTCTTTCTGTAGAAACTGCAATTGGACATTGTAAGCGCTAAGAGGCCTACATTGGGAAAAAGAATATCTTCAAATAAAAACTACACAGATGCATTCTGTGAAACTTATTTCTGATCTGTAAATTCAGTTAACAGAGATAAAACATATTTTTGATTGAGCAGTTATGAAACACTCTTTTTGTAGAAAATGCAAGTGGAGATTCGGAGCGCTAAGAGGGTAATAGTGGAAAAAGGAATGTCTTCAAATATAAACTACACAGAATCATTCGGTGAAACTTCTTTCTGATCTGTGCATTCAGCTAACAGAGTTAAACCATACTTTTGATTGAGCAGATCTGAACACTCTTTCTCTAGAAAATGCAACTGGACATTTGGAGAGCTAATAGCGTAGTAGTGGAAAAAGGAATATATTCAAATATAAACTACACAGAAGCATTCTGTGAAACATTTTTCTGATCTGAGCATTCATCTAAGAGAGTTAAACCATACTTTTGATTGAGCAGTTTTGAAACACTCTGTCTGTAGAAAATGCAACTGGACATTCGTAGCGCTAAGTGGGTAATAGTGGAAAAAATAATATGTTCAAATATAAACTACACAGAAGCATTTTATGAAACTTCTTTCTGTTCTGTGCATTCAACTAACAGAGTTGAACCTTACTTTTGATTGAGCCGTTCTGAAACACTCTTTATGTAGAAACTGCAATTGGACATTCTGAGCGCTAAGAGGCCTATATTGGTAAAAAGAATGTCTACAAATAAAAACTACACAGAAGAATTGTGTGAAACTTCTTTCTGTTCTGTTTGTTCAACTAAAAGAGTTGAACCTTAGTTTTGATTGAGCCGTTCTGAAACACACTTTCTGTAGAAAACGCAAGTGGAGATTCGGAGCGCTAAGAGGGTAATAGTGGAAAAAGTAATGTCTCCAAATATAAACTACACAGAATCATTCTGTGAAACTTCTTTCTGATCTGTGCATTCAGCTAACAGAGTTAAACCATACTTTTGATTGAGCAGATCTGAACACTCTTTCTGTAGAAAATGCAACTGGACATTTGGAGCGCTGAGAGAGTAGTAGTGGAAAAAGGAATATATTCAAATATAAACTACACAGAAGCATTCCGTGAAACTTCTTTCTGATCTGAGCATTCAGCTAACAGAGTTAAACCATACTTTTGATTGAGCAGTTTTGAAACACTCTGTCTGTAGAAAATGCAACTGGACATTCGTAGCGCTAAGTGGGTAATAGTGGAAAAAAGAATATGTTCAAATATAAACTACACAGAAGCATTGTATGAAACTTCTTTCTGTTCTGTGCATTCAACTAACAGAGTTGAACCTTAGTTTGATTGAGCCTCTCTGAAACACTCTTTCTGTAGAAACTGCAATTGGACATTCTGAGCGCTAAGAGGCCTATATTGGGAAAAATAATATCTTCAAATAAAAACTACACAGAAGCATAGTGTGAAACTTATTTCTGATATGTTCATTAAGCTAACAGAGTTAAACCATACTTTTGATTGCGCAGTTCTGAACACTCTTTCTGTAGAAAATGCAAGTGGACATTCGGAGCGCTAAGAGGGTAATAGTGGAAAAAGGAATATATTCAAATATAAACTACACAGTAGCATTCTGTGAAAATTCTTTCTGTTCTGAGCATTCAACTAACAGAGTTGAACCTTACTTTTGATTGAGCCGTTCTGAAACACTCTTTCTGTAGAAACTGCAATTGGACATTGTAAGCGCTAAGAGGCCTACATTGGGAAAAAGAATATCTTCAATTAAAAACTACACAGA
Organism: Symphalangus syndactylus; assembly: GCF_028878055.3. Classification (NCBI taxonomy): domain Eukaryota; kingdom Metazoa; phylum Chordata; class Mammalia; order Primates; family Hylobatidae; genus Symphalangus; species Symphalangus syndactylus. The sequence continues at coordinate 2,491,993 of NC_072432.2, read as the reverse complement.
TGCATTCTGTGAAACTTATTTCTGATCTGTAAATTCAGTTAACAGAGATAAAACATATTTTTGATTGAGCAGTTATGAAACACTCTTTTTGTAGAAAATGCAAGTGGAGATTCGGAGCGCTAAGAGGGTAATAGTGGAAAAAGGAATGTCTTCAAATATAAACTACACAGAATCATTCGGTGAAACTTCTTTCTGATCTGTGCATTCAGCTAACAGAGTTAAACCATACTTTTGATTGAGCAGATCTGAACACTCTTTCTCTAGAAAATGCAACTGGACATTTGGAGAGCTAATAGCGTAGTAGTGGAAAAAGGAATATATTCAAATATAAACTACACAGAAGCATTCTGTGAAACATTTTTCTGATCTGAGCATTCATCTAACAGAGTTAAACCATACTTTTGATTGAGCAGTTTTGAAACACTCTGTCTGTAGAAAATGCAACTGGACATTCGTAGCGCTAAGTGGGTAATAGTGGAAAAAATAATATGTTCAAATATAAACTACACAGAAGCATTTTATGAAACTTCTTTCTGTTCTGTGCATTCAACTAACAGAGTTGAACCTTACTTTTGATTGAGCCGTTCTGAAACACTCTTTCTGTAGAAACTGCAATTGGACATTCTGAGCGCTAAGAGGCCTATATTGGTAAAAAGAATGTCTACAAATAAAAACTACACAGAAGAATTGTGTGAAACTTCTTTCTGTTCTGTTTGTTCAACTAAAAGAGTTGAACCTTAGTTTTGATTGAGCCGTTCTGAAACACACTTTCTGTAGAAAATGCAAGTGGAGATTCGGAGCGCTAAGAGGGTAATAGTGGAAAAAGGAATGTCTCCAAATATAAACTACACAGAATCATTCTGTGAAACTTCTTTCTGATCTGTGCATTCAGCTAACAGAGTTAAACCATACTTTTGATTGAGCAGATCTGAACACTCTTTCTGTAGAAAATGCAACTGGACATTTGGAGCGCTGAGAGAGTAGTAGTGGAAAAAGGAATATATTCAAATATAAACTACACAGAAGCATTCCGTGAAACTTCTTTCTGATCTGAGCATTCAGCTAACAGAGTTAAACCATACTTTTGATTGAGCAGTTTTGAAACACTCTGTCTGTAGAAAATGCAACTGGACATTCGTAGCGCTATGTGGGTAATAGTGGAAAAAAGAATATGTTCAAATATAAACTACACAGAAGCATTGTATGAAACTTCTTTCTGTTCTGTGCATTCAACTAACAGAGTTGAACCTTAGTTTGATTGAGCCTCTCTGAAACACTCTTTCTGTAGAAACTGCAATTGGACATTCTGAGCGCTAAGAGGCCTATATTGGGAAAAATAATATCTTCAAATAAAAACTACACAGAAGCATTGTGTGAAACTTATTTCTGATATGTTCATTAAGCTAACAGAGTTAAACCATACTTTTGATTGCGCAGTTCTGAACACTCTTTCTGTAGAAAATGCAAGTGGACATTCGGAGCGCTAAGAGGGTAATAGTGGAAAAAGGAATATATTCAAATATAAACTACACAGTAGCATTCTGTGAAAATTCTTTCTGTTCTGTGCATTCAACTAACAGAGTTGAACCTTACTTTTGATTGAGCCGTTCTGAAACACTCTTTCTGTAGAAACTGCAATTGGACATGCTAAGCGCTAACAGGCCTACATTGGGAAAAAGAATATCTTCAAATAAAAACTACACAGATGCATTCTGTGAAACTTATTTCTGATCTGTAAATTCAGTTAACAGAGATAAAACATATTTTTGATTGAGCAGTTATGAAACACTCTTTTTGTAGAAAATGCAAGTGTAGATTCGGAGCGCTAAGAGGGTAATAGTGGAAAAAGGAATGTCTTCAAATATAAACTACACAGAATCATTCGGTGAAACTTCGTTCTGATCTGTGCATTCAGCTAACAGAGTTAAACCATACTTTTGATTGAGCAGATCTGAACACTCTTTCTGTAGAAAATGCAACTGGACATTTTGAGCGCTAAGAGCGTAGTAGTGGAAAAAGGAATATATTCAAATATAAACTACACAGAAGCATTCTGTGAAACTTCTTTCTGATCTGAGCATTCAGCTAACAGAGTTAAACCATACTTTTGATTGAGCAGTTTTGAAACACTCTGTCTGTAGAAAATGCAACTGGACATTCGTAGCGCTAATTGGGTAATAGTGGAAAAAAGAATATGTTCAAATATAAACTACACAGAAGCATTGTATGAAACTTCTTTCTGTTCTGTGCATTCAACTAACAGAGTTGAACCTTACTTTTGATTGAGCCGTTCTGAAACACTCTTTATGTAGAAACTGCAATTGGACATTCTGAGCGCTAAGAGGCCTATATTGGTAAAAAGAATATCTACAAATAAAAACTACACAGAAGAATTGTGTGAAACTTCTTTCTGTTGTGTTTGTTCAACTAAAAGAGTGGAACCTTAGTTTTGATTGAGCCGTTCTGAAACACACTTTCTGTAGAAAATGCAAGTGGAGATTCGGAGCGCTAAGAGGGTAATAGTGGAAAAAGGAATGTCTCCAAATATAAACTACACAGAATCATTCTGTGAAACTTCTTTCTGATCTGTGCATTCAGCTAACAGAGTTAAACCATACTTTTGATTGAGCAGATCTGAACACTCTTTCTGTAGAAAATGCAACTGGACATTTGGAGCGCTAAGAGAGTAGTAGTGGAAAAAGGAATATATTCAAATATAAACTACACAGAAGCATTCCGTGAAACTTCTTTCTGATCTGAGCATTCAGCTAACAGAGTTAAACCATACTTTTGATTGAGCAGTTTTGAAACACTCTGTCTGTAGAAAATGCAACTGGACATTCGTAGCGCTAAGTGGGTAATAGTGGAAAAAAGAATATGTTCAAATATAAACTACACAGAAGCATTGTATGAAACTTCTTTCTGTTCTGTGCATTCAACTAACAGAGTTGAACCTTAGTTTGATTGAGCCTTTCTGAAACACTCTTTCTGTAGAAACTGCAATTGGACATTCTGAGCGCTAAGAGGCCTATATTGGGAAAAATAATATCTTCAAATAAAAACTACACAGAAGCATTGTGTGAAACTTATTTCTGATATGTTCATTAAGCTAACAGAGTTAAACCATACTTTTGATTGCGCAGTTCTGAACACTCTTTCTGTAGAAAATGCAAGTGGACATTCGGAGCGCTAAGAGGGTAATAGTGGAAAAAGGAATATATTCAAATATAAACTACACAGTAGCATTCTGTGAAAATTCTTTCTGTTCTGTGCATTCAACTAACAGAGTTGAACCTTACTTTTGATTGCGCCGTTCTGAAACACTCTTTCTGTAGAAACTGCAATTGGACATGCTAAGCGCTAAGAGGCCTACATTGGGAAAAAGAATATCTTCAAATAAAAACTACACAGATGCATTCTGTGAAACTTATTTCTGATCTGTAAATTCAGTTAACAGAGATAAAACATATTTTTGATTGAGCCGTTATGAAACACTCTTTTTGTAGAAAATGCAAGTGTAGATTCGGAGCGCTAAGAGGGTAATAGTGGAAAAAGGAATGTCTTCAAATATAAACTACACAGAATCATTCGGTGAAACTTCTTTCTGATCTGTGCATTCAGCTAACAGAGTTAAACCATACTTTTGATTGAGCAGATCTGAACACTCTTTCTGTAGAAAATGCAACTGGACATTTGGAGCGCTAAGAGCGTAGTAGTGGAAAAAGGAATATATTCAAATATAAACTACACAGAGGCATTCTGTGAAACTTCTTTCTGATCTGAGCATTCAGCTAACAGAGTTAAACCATACTTTTGATTGAGCAGTTTTGAAACACTCTGTCTGTAGAAAATGCAACTGGACATTCGTAGCGCTAATTGGGTAATAGTGGAAAAAAGAATATGTTCAAATATAAACTACACAGAAGCATTGTATGAAACTTCTTTCTGTTCTGTGCATTCAACTAACAGAGTTGAACCTTACTTTTGATTGAGCCGTTCTGAAACACTCTTTCTGTAGAAACTGCAATTGGACATTCTGAGCGCTAAGAGGCCTATATTGGGAAAAAGAATGTCTACAAATAAAAATTACACAGAAGAATTGTGTGAAACTTCTTTCTGTTCTGTTTGTTCAACTAAAAGAGTTGAACCTTAGTTTTGATTGAGCCGTTCTGAAACACACTTTCTGTAGAAAATGCAAGTGGAGATTCGGAGCGCTAAGAGGGTAATAGTGGAAAAAGGAATGTCTCCAAATATAAACTACACAGAATCATTCTGTGAAACTTCTTTCTGATCTGTGCATTCAGCTAACAGAGTTAAACCATACTTTTGATTGAGCAGATCTGAACACTCTTTCTGTAGAAAATGCAACTGGACATTTGGAGCGCTAAGAGAGTAGTAGTGGAAAAAGGAATATATTCAAATATAAACTACACAGAAGCATTCCATGAAACTTCTTTCTGATCTGAGCATTCAGCTAACAGAGTTAAACCATACTTTTGATTGAGCAGTTTTGAAACACTCTGTCTGTAGAAAATGCAACTGGACATTCGTAGCGCTAAGTGGGTAATAGTGGAAAAAAGAATATGTTCAAATATAAACTACACATAAGCATTGTATGAAACTTCTTTCTGTTCTGTGCATTCAACTAACAGAGTTGAACCTTACTTTTGATTGAGCCTTTCTGAAACACTCTTTCTGTAGAAACTGCAATTGGACATTCTGAGCGCTAAGAGGCCTATATTGGGAAAAATAATATCTTCAAATAAAAACTACACAGAAGCATTGTGTGAAACTTATTTCTGATATGTTCATTAAGCTAACAGAGTTAAACCATACTTTTGATTGCGCAGTTCTGAACACTCTTTCTGTAGAAAATTCAAGTGGACATTCGGAGCGCTAAGAGGGTAATAGTGGAAAAAGGAATATATTCAAATATAAACTACACAGTAGCATTCTGTGAAAATTCTTTCTGTTCTGTGCATTCAACTAACAGAGTTGAACCTTACTTTTGATTGAGCCGTTCTGAAACACTGTTTCTGTAGAAACTGCAATTGGACATGCTAAGCGCTAAGAGGCCTACATTGGGAAAAAGAATATCTTCAAATATAAACTACACAGATGCATTCTGTGAATCTTATTTCTGATCTGTAAATTCAGTTAACAGAGATAAAACATATTTTTGATTGAGCAGTTATGAAACACTCTTTTTGTAGAAAATGCAAGTGGAGATTCGGAGCGCTAAGAGGGTAATAGTGGAAAAAGGAATGTCTTCAAATATAAACTACACAGAATCATTCGGTGAAACTTCTTTCTGATCTGTGCACTCAGCTAACAGAGTTAAACCATACTTTTGATTGAGCAGATCTGAACACTCTTTCTGTAGAAAATGCAACTGGACATTTGGAGCGCTAAGAGCGTAGTAGTGGAAAAAGGAATATATTCAAATATAAACTACACAGAAGCATTCTGTGAAACTTTTTTCTGATCTGAGCATTCACCTAACAGAGTTAAACCATACTTTTGATTGAGCAGTTTTGAAACACTCTGTCTGTAGAAAATGCAACTGGACATTCGTAGCGCTAAGTGGGTAATAGTGAAAAAAAGAATATGTTCAAATATAAACTACACAGAAGCATTGTATGAAACTTCTTTCTGTTCTGTGCATTCAACTAACAGAGTTGAACCTTACTTTTGATTGAGCCGTTCTGAAACACTCTTTCTGTAGAAACTGCAATTGGACATTCTGAGCGCTAAGAGGCCTATATTGGGAAAAAGAATGTCTACAAATAAAAACTACACAGAAGAATTGTGTGAAACTTCTTTCTGTTCTGTTTGTTCAACTAAAAGAGTTGAACCTTAGTTTTGATTGAGCCGTTCTGAAACAATCTTTCTGTAGAAAATGCAAGTGGAGATTCGGAGCGCTAAGAGGGTAATAGTGGAAAAAGGAATGTTTCCAAATATAAACTACACAGAATCATTCTGTGAAACTTCTTTCTGATCTGTGCATTCAGCTAACAGAGTTAAACCATACTTTTGATTGAGCAGATCTGAACTCTCTTTCTGTAGAAAATGCAACTGGACATTTGGAGCGCTAAGAGAGTAGTAGTGGAAAAAGGAATATATTCAAATATAAACTACACAGAAGCATTCTGTGAAACTTCTTTCTGATCTGAGCATTCAGCTAACAGAGTTAAACCATACTTTTGATTGAGCAGTTTTGAAACACTCTGTCTGTAGAAAATGCAACTGGACATTCGTAGCGCTAAGTGGGTAATAGTGGAAAAAAGAATATGTTCAAATATAAACTACACAGAAGCATTGTATGAAACTTCTTTCTGTTCTGTGCATTCAACTAACAGAGTTGAACCTTAGTTTGATTGAGCCTTTCTGAAACACTCTTTCTGTAGAAACTGCAATTGGACATTCTGAGCGCTAAGAGGCCTATATTGGGAAAAATAATATCTTCAAATAAAAACTACACAGAAGCATTGTGTGAAACTTATTTCTGATATGTTCATTAAGCTAACAGAGTTAAACCATACTTTTGATTGCGCAGTTCTGAACACTCTTTCTGTAGAAAATGCAAGTGGACATTCGGAGCGCTAAGAGGGTAATAGTGGAAAAAGGAATATATTCAAATATAAACTACACAGTAGCATTCTGTGAAAATTCTTTCTGTTCTGTGCATTCAACTAACAGAGTTGAACCTTACTTTTGATTGCGCCGTTCTGAAACACTCTTTCTGTAGAAACTGCAATTGGACATGCTAAGCGCTAAGAGGCCTACATTGGGAAAAAGAATATCTTCAAATAAAAACTACACAGATGCATTCTGTGAAACGTATTTCTGATCTGTAAATTCAGTTAACAGAGATAAAACATATTTTTGATTGAGCCGTTATGAAACACTCTTTTTGTAGAAAATGCAAGTGGAGATTCGGAGCGCTAAGAGGGTAATAGTGGAAAAAGGAATGTCTTCAAATATAAACTACACAGAATCATTCGGTGAAACTTCTTTCTGATCTGTGCATTCAGCTAACAGAGTTAAAACATACTTTTGATTGAGCAGATCTGAACACTCTTTCTGTAGAAAATGCAACTGGACATTTGGAGCGCTAAGAGCGTAGTAGTGGAAAAAGGAATATATTCAAATATAAACTACACAGAAGCATTCTGTGAAACTTTTTTCTGATCTGAGCATTCAGCTAACAGAGTTAAACCATACTTTTGATTGAGCAGTTTTGAAACACTCTGTCTGTAGAAAATGCAACTGGACATTCGTAGCGCTAAGTGGGTAATAGTGGAAAAAAGAATATGTTCAAATATAAACTACACAGAAGCATTGTATGAAACTTCTTTCTGTTCTGTGCATTCAACTAACAGAGTTGAACCTTACTTTTGATTGAGCCGTTCTGAAACACTCTTTCTGTAGAAACTGCAATTGGACATTCTGAGCGCTAAGAGGCCTATATTGGGAAAAAGAATGTCTACAAATAAAAACTACACAGAAGAATTGTGTGAAACTTCTTTCTGTTCTGTTTGTTCAACTAAAAGAGTTGAACCTTATTTTTGATTGAGCCGTTCTTAAACACTCTTTCTGTAGAAAATGCAATGGAGATTCGGAGCGCTAAGAGGGTAATAGTGGAAAAAGGAATATATTCAAATATAAACTACACAGTAGCGTTTTGTGAAAATTCTTTCTGTTCTGTGCATTCAACTAACAGAGTTGAAACTTACTTTTGATTGAGCCGTTCTGAAACACTCTTTCTGTAGAAACTGCAATTGGACATGCTAAGCGCTAAGAGGCCTGCATAGGGAAAAAGAATATCTTCAAATAAAAACTACACAGATGCATTCTGTGAAACTTATTTCTGATCTGTAAATTCAGTTAACAGAGATAAAACATATTTTTGATTGAGCAGTTATGAAACACTCTTTTTGTAGAAAATGCAAGTGGAGATTCGGAGCGCTAAGAGGGTAATAGTGGAAAAAGGAATGTCTTCAAATATAAACTACACAGAATCATTCGGTGAAACTGCTTTCTGATCTGTGCATTCAGCTAACAGAGTTAAACCATACCTTTGATTGAGCAGATCTGAACACTCTTTCTGTGGAAAATGCAACTGGACATTTGGAGCGCTAAGAGCGTAGTAGTGGAAAAAGGAATATATATAAATATAAACTACACAGAAGCATTCTGTGAAACTTCTTTCTGATCTGAGCATTCAGCTAACAGAGTTAAAACATACTTTTGATTGAGCAGTTTTGAAACACTCTGTCTGTAGAAAATGCAACTGGACATGCGTAGCGCTAAGTGGGTAATAGTGGAAAAATGAATATGTTCAAATATAAACTACACAGAAGCATTGTATGAAACTTCTTTCTGTTCTGTGCATTCAATTAACAGAGTTGAACCTTACTTTTGATTGAGCCGTTCTGAAACACTCTTTCTGTAGGAACTGCAATTGGACATTCTGAGCGCTAGGAGGCCTATATTGGGAAAAAAAAATGTCTACAAATAAATACTACACAGAAGAATTGTGTGAAACTTCTTTCTGTTCTGTTTGCTCAACTAAAAGAGTTGAACCTTAGTTTTGATTGAGCCGTTCTGAAACAATCTTTCTGTAGAAAATGCAAGTGGAGATTCGGAGCGCTAAGAGGGTAATAGTGGAAAAAGGAATGTCTTCAAATATAAACTACACAGAATCATTCGGTGAAACTTCTTTCTGATCTGTGCATTCAGCTAACAGAGTTAAACCATACTTTTGATTGAGCAGATCTGAACACTCTTTCTGTAGAAAATGCAACTGGACATTTGGAGCGCTAAGAGAGTAGTAGTGGAAAAAGGAATATATTCAAATATAAACTACACAGAAGCATTCTGTGAAACTTCTTTCTGATCTGAGCATTCAGCTAACAGAGTTAAACCATACTTTTGATTGAGCAGTTTTGAAACACTCTGTCTGTAGAAAATGCAACTGGACATTCGTAGCGCTAAGTGGGAAATAGTGGAAAAAAGAATATGTTCAAATATAAACTACACAGAAGCATTGTATGAAACTTCTTTCTGTTCAGTGCATTCAATTAACAGAGTTGAACCTTACTTTTGATTGAGCCGTTCTGAAACACTCTTTCTGTAGAAACTGCAATTGGACATTCTGAGAGCTAGGAGGCCTATATTGGGAAAAAGAATGTCTACAAATAAATACTACACAGAAGAATTTTGTGAAACTTCTTTCTGTTCTGTTTGCTCAACTAAAAGAGTTGAACCTTAGTTTTGATTGAGCCGTTCTGAAACACTCTTTCTGTACAAAATGCATGTGGAGATTCGGAGCGCTAAGAGGGTAATAGTGGAAAAAGGAATGTCTCCAAATATAAACTACACAGAATCATTCTGTGAAACTTCTTTCTGATCTGTGCATTCAGCTAACAGTGTTAAACCATACTTTTGATTGAGCAGATCTGAACACTCTTTCTGTAGAAAATGCAACTGGACATTTGGAGCGCTAAGACCGTAGTAGTGGAAAAAGGAATATATTCAAATATAAACTACATAGAAGCATTTTGTGAAACTTCTTTCTGATCTGAGCATTCAGCTAACAGAGTTAAACCATACTTTTGATTGAGCAGTTTTGAAACACTCTGTCTGTAGAAAATGCAACTGGACATTCGTAGCGCTAAGTGGGTAATAGTGGAAAAAAGAATATGTTCAAATATAAACTACACAGAAGCATTGTATGAAACTTCTTTCTGTTCTGTGCATTCAACTAACAGAGTTGAACCTTACTTTTGATTGAGCCTTTCTGAAACACTCTTTCTGTAGAAACTACAATTGGACATTCTGAGCGCTAAGAGGCCTCTATTGGGAAAAATAATATCTTCAAATAAAAACTACACAGAAGCATTGTGTGAAACTTATTTCTGATATGTTCACTAACCTAACAGAGTTAAACCATACTTTTGACTGCACAATTCTGAACACTCTTTCTGTAGAAAATGCAAGTGGACATTCGGAGCGCTAAGAGGGTAATAGTGGAAAAAGGAATATATTCAAATATAAACTACACAGTAGCATTCTGTGAAAATTCTTTCTGTTCTGTGCATTCAACTAACAGAGTTGAACCTTACTTTTGATTGAGCCGTTCTGAAACACTCTTTCTGTAGAAACTGCAATTGGACATGCTAAGCGCTAAGAGGCCTACATTGGGAAAAAGAATATCTTCAAATAAAAACTACACAGATGCATTCTGTGAAACTTATTTCTGCTCTGTAAATTCAGTTAACAGAGATAAAACATATTTTTGATTGAGCAGTTATGAAACACACTTTTTGTAGAAAATGCAAGTGGAGATTCGGAGCGCTAAGAGGGTAATAGTGGAAAAAGGAATGTCTTCAAATATAAACTACACAGAATCATTCGGTGAAACTTCTTTCTGATCTGTGCATTCAGCTAACAGAGTTAAACCATACTTTTGATTGAGCAGATCTGAACACTCTTTCTGTAGAAAATGCAACTGGACATTTGGAGAGCTAAGAGCGTAGTAGTGGAAAAAGGAATATATATAAATATAAACTACACAGAAGCATTCTGTGAAACTTCTTTCTGATCTGAGCATTCAGCTAACAGAGTTAAACCATACTTTTGATTGAGCAGTTTTGAAACACTCTGTCTGTAGAAAATGCAACTGGACATTCGTAGCGCTAAGTGGGTAATAGTGGAAAAAAGAATATGTTCAAATATAAACTACACAGAAGCGTTGTATGAAACTTCTTTCTGTTCTGTGCATTCAACTAACAGAGTTGAACCTTACTTTTGATTGAGCCGTTCTGAAACACTCTTTCTGTAGAAACTGCAATTGGACATTCTGAGCGCTAAGAGGCCTATATTGGGAAAAAGAATGTCTACAAATAAAAACTACACAGAAGAATTGTGTGAAACTTCTTTCTGTTCTGTTTGTTCAACTAAAACAGTTGAACCTTAGTTTTGATTGAGCCGTTCTGAAACACTCTTTCTGTAGAAAATGCAAGTGGAGATTCGGAGCGCTAAGAGGGTAATAGTGGAAAAAGGAATGTCTCCAAATATAAACTACACAGAATCATTCTGTGAAACTTCTTTCTGATCTGTGCATTCAGCTAACAGAGTTAAACCATACTTTTGATTGAGCAGATCTGAACACTCTTTCTGTAGAAAATGCAACTGGACATTTGGAGCGCTAAGAGAGTAGTAGTGGAAAAAGGAATATATTCAAATATAAACTACAAAGAAGCATTCTGTGAAACTTCTTTCTGATCAGAGCATTCAGCTAACAGAGTTAAACCATACTTTTGATTGAGCAGTTTTGAAACACTCTGTCTGTACAAAATGCAACTGGACATTCGTAGCGCTAAGTGGGTAATAGTGGAAAAAAGAATATGTTCAAATATAAACTACACAGAAGCATTGTATGAAACTTCTTTCTGTTCTGTGCATTCAACTAACAGAGTTGAACCTTACTTTTGATTGAGCCTTTCTGAAACACTCTTTCTGTAGAAACTGCAATTGGACATTCTGAGCGCTAAGAGGCCTCTATTGGGAAAAATAATATCTTCAAATAAAAACTACACAGAAGCATTGTGTGAAACTTATTTCTGATATGTTCATTAAGCTAACAGAGTTAAACCATACTTTTGATTGCGCAGTTCTGAACACTCTTTCTGTAGAAAATGCAAGTGGACATTCGGAGCGCTAAGAGGGTAATAGTGGAAAAAGGAATGTCTCCAAATATAAACTACACAGAATCATTCTGTGAAACTTCTTTCTGATCTGTGCATTCAGCTAACAGAGTTAAACCATACTTTTGATTGAGCAGATCTGAACACTCTTTCTGTAGAAAATGCAACTGGACATTTGGAGCGCTAAGAGCGTAGTAGTGAAAAAAGGAATATATTCAAATATAAACTAGACAGAAGCATTATGTGAAACTTCTTTCTGATCTGAGCATTCAGCTAACAGAGTTAAACCATACTTTTGATTGAGCAGTTTTGAAACACTCTGTCTGTAGAAAATGCAACTGGACATTCGTAGCGCTAAGTGGGTAATAGTGGAAAAAAAAATATGTTCAAATATAAACTACACAGCAGCATTGTATGAAACTACTTTCTGTTCTGTGCATTCAACTAACAGAGTTGAACCTTACTTTGATTGAGCCTTTCTGAAACACTCTTTCTGTAGAAACTGCAATTGGACATTCTGAGCGCTAAGAGGCCTCTATTGGGAAAAAAAAATATCTTCAAATAAAAACTACACAGAAGCATTGTGTGAAACTTATTTCTGATATGTTCACTAAGCTAACAGAGTTAAACCATACTTTTGATTGCGCAGTTCTGAACACTCTTTCTGTAGAAAATGCAAGTGGACATTCGGAGCGCTAAGAGGGTAATAGTGGAAAAAGGAATATATTCAAATATAAACTACACAGTAGCATTCTGTGAAACTTCTTTCTGATCTGTGCATTCAGCTAACAGAGTTAAACCACAGTTTTGATTGAGCAGATCTGAACACTCTTTCTGTAGAAAATGCAACTGGACATTTGGAGCGCTAAGAGAGTAGTAGTGGAAAAAGGAATATATTCAAATATAAACTACACAGAAGCATTCTGTGAAACTTCTTTCTGATCTGAGCATTCAGCTAACAGAGTTAAACCATACTTTTGATTGAGCAGTTTTGAAACACTCTGTCTGTAGCAAATGCAACTGGACATTCGTAGCGCTAAGTGGGTAATAGTGGAAAAAAAATATGTTCAAATATAAACTACACAGAAGCATTGTATGAAACTACTTTCTGTTCTGTGCATTCAACTAACAGAGTTGAAACTTACTTTTGATTCAGCCTTTCTGAAACACTCTTTCTGTAGAAACTGCAATTGGACATTCTGAGCGCTAAGAGGCCTATATTGGGAAAAATAATATCTTCAAATAAAAACTACACAGAAGCATTGTGTGAAACTTATTTCTGATATGTTCATTAAGCTAACAGAGTTAAACCATACTTTTGATTGCGCAGTTCTGAACACTCTTTCTGTAGAAAATGCAAGTGGACATTCGGAGCGCTAAGAGGGTAATAGTGGAAAAAGGAATATATTCAAATATAAACTACACAGTAGCATTCTGCGAAAATTCTTTCTGTTCTGTGCATTCAACTAACAGAGTTGAACCTTACTTTTGATTGAGCCGTTCTGAAACACTCTTTCTGTAGAAACTGCAATTGGACATGCTAAGCGCTAAGAGGCCTACATTGGGAAAAAGAATATCTTCAAATAAAAACTACACAGATGCATTCTGTGAAACTTATTTCTGATCTGTAAATTCAGTTAACAGAGATAAAACATATTTTTGATTGAGCAGTTATGAAACACTCTTTTTGTAGAAAATGCAAGTGGAGATTCGGAGCGCTAAGAGGGTAATAGTGGAAAAAGGAATGTCTTCAAATATAAACTACACAGAATCATTCGGTGAAACTTCTTTCTGATCTGTGCATTCAGCTAACAGAGTTAAACCATACTTTTGATTGAGCAGATCTGAACACTCTTTCTGTAGAAAATGCAACTGGACAATTGGAGCGCTAAGAGCGTAGTAGTGGAAAAAGGAATATATTCAAATATAAACTACACAGAAGCATTCTGTGAAACTTTTTTCTGATCTGAGCATTCAGCTAACAGAGTTAAACCATACTTTTGATTGAGCAGTTTTGAAACACTCTGTCTGTAGAAAATGCAACTGGACATTCGTAGCGCTAAGTGGGTAATAGTGGAAAAAAGAATATGTTCAAATATAAACTACACAGAAGCATTGTATGAAACTTCTTTCTGTTCTGTGCATTCAACTAACAGAGTTGAACCTTACTTTTGATTGAGCCGTTCTGAAACACTCTTTCTGTAGAAACTGCAATTGGACATTCTGAGCGCTAAGAGGCCTATATTGGGAAAAAGAATGTCTACAAATAAAAACTACACAGAAGAATTGTGTGAAACTACTTTCTGTTCTGTTTGTTCAACTAAAAGAGTTGAACCTTAGTTTTGATTGAGCCGTTCTGAAACACTCTTTCTGTAGAAAATGCAATGGAGATTCGGAGCGCTAAGAGGGTAATAGTGGAAAAAGGAATATATTCAAATATAAACTACACAGTAGCGTTCTGTGAAAATTCTTTCTGTTCTGTGCATTCAACTAACAGAGTTGAAACTTACTTTTGATTGAGCCGTTCTGAAACACTCTTTCTGTAGAAACTGCAATTGGACATGCTAAGCGCTAAGAGGCCTGCATTGGGAAAAAGAATATCTTCAAATAAAAACTACACAGATGCATTCTGTGAAACTTATTTCTGATCTGTAAATTCAGTTAACAGAGATAAAACATATTTTTGATTGAGCAGTTATGAAACACTCTTTTTGTAGAAAATGCAAGTGGAGATTCGGAGCGCTAAGAGGGTAATAGTGGAAAAAGGAATGTCTTCAAATATAAACTACACAGAATCATTCGGTGAAACTTCTTTCTGATCTGTGCATTCAGCTAACAGAGTTAAACCATACCTTTGATTGAGCAGATCTGAACACTCTTTCTGTGGAAAATGCAACTGGACATTTGGAGCGCTAAGAGCGTAGTAGTGGAAAAAGGAATATATATAAATATAAACTACACAGAAGCATTCTGTGAAACTTCTTTCTGATCTGAGCATTCAGCTAACAGAGTTAAACCATACTTTTGATTGAGCAGTTTTGAAACACTCTGTCTGTAGAAAATGCAACTGGACATGCGTAGCGCTAAGTGGGTAATAGTGGAAAAATGAATATGTTCAAATATAAACTACACAGAAGCATTGTATGAAACTTCTTTCTGTTCTGTGCATTCAATTAACAGAGTTGAACCTTACTTTTGATTGAGCCGTTCTGAAACACTCTTTCTGTAGGAACTGCAATTGGACATTCTGAGCGCTAGGAGGCCTATATTGGGAAAAAGAATGTCTACAAATAAATACTACACAGAAGAATTGTGTGAAACTTCTTTCTGTTCTGTTTGATCAACTAAAAGAGTTGAACCTTAGTTTTGATTGAGCCGTTCTGAAACAATCTTTCTGTAGAAAATGCAAGTGGAGATTCGGAGCGCTAAGAGGGTAATAGTGGAAAAAGGAATGTCTCCAAATATAAACTACACAGAATCATTCTGTGAAACTTCTTTCTGATCTGTGCATTCAGCTAACAGAGTTAAACCATACTTTTGATTGAGCAGATCTGAACACTCTTTCTGTAGAAAATGCAACTGGACATTTGGAGCGCTAGGAGTGTAGTAGTGGAAAAAGGAATATATTCAAATATAAACTAGACAGAAGCATTCTGTGAAACTTCTTTCTGATCTGAGCATTCAGCTAACAGAGTTAAACCATACTTTTGATTGAGCAGTTTTGAAACACTCTGTCTGTAGAAAATGCAACTGTACATTCGTAGCGCTAAGTGGGTAATAGTGGAAAAAAGAATATGTTCAAATATAAACTACACAGAAGCATTGTATGAAACTTCTTTCTGTTCTGTGCATTCAACTAACAGAGTTGAACCTTACTTTTGATTGAGCCTTTCTGAATCACTCTTTTTGTAGAAACTGCAATTGGACATTCTGAGCGCTAAGAGGCCTCTATTGGGAAAAATAATATCTTCAAATAAAAACTACACAGAAGCATTGTGTGAAACTTATTTCTGATATGTTCACTAAGCTAACAGAGTTAAACCATACTTTTGATTGCGCAGTTCTGAACACTCTTTCTGTAGAAAATGCAAGTGGACATTCGGAGCGCTAAGAGGGTAATAGTGGAAAAAGGAATATATTCAAATATAAACTACACAGTAGCATTCTGTGAAAATTCTTTCTGTTCTGTGCATTCAACTAACAGAGTTGAACCTTACTTTTGATTGAGCCGTTCTGAAACACTCTTTCTGTAGAAACTGCAATTGGACATGCTAAGCGCTAAGAGGCCTACATTGGGAAAAAGAATATCTTCAAATAAAAACTACACAGATGCATTCTGTGAAACTTATTTCTGATCTGTAAATTCAGTTAACAGAGATAAAACATATTTTTGATGGAGCAGTTATGAAACACTCTTTTTGTAGAAAATGCAAGTGGAGATTCGGAGGGCTAAGAGGGTAATAGTGGAAAAAGGAATGTCTTCAAATATAAACTACACAGAATCATTCGGTGAAACTTCTTTCTGATCTGTGCATTCAGCTAACAGAGTTAAACCATACTTTTGATTGAGCAGATCTGAACACTCTTTCTGTAGAAAATTCAACTGGACATTTGGAGCGCTAAGAGCGTAGTAGTGAAAAAAGGAATATATTCAAATATAAACTAGACAGAAGCATTATGTGAAACTTCTTTCTGATCTGAGCATTCAGCTAACAGAGTTAAACCATACTTTTGATTGAGCAGTTTTGAAACACTCTGTCTGTAGAAAATGCAACTGGACATTCGTAGCGCTAAGTGGGTAATAGTGGAAAAAAAAATATGTTCAAATATAAACTACACAGCAGCATTGTATGAAACTACTTTCTGTTCTGTGCATTCAACTAACAGAGTTGAACCTTACTTTGATTGAGCCTTTCTGAAACACTCTTTCTGTAGAAACTGCAATTGGACATTCTGAGCGCTAAGAGGCCTATATTGGGAAAAATAATATCTTCAAATAAAAACTACACAGAAGCATTGTGTGAAACTTATTTCTGATATGTTCATTAAGCTAACAGAGTTAAACCATACTTTTGATTGCGCAGTTCTGAACACTCTTTCTGTAGAAAATGCAAGTGGACATTCGGAGCGCTAAGAGGGTAATAGTGGAAAAAGGAATATATTCAAATATAAACTACACAGTAGCATTCTGCGAAAATTCTTTCTGTTCTGTGCATTCAACTAACAGAGTTGAACCTTACTTTTGATTGAGCCGTTCTGAAACACTCTTTCTGTAGAAACTGCAATTGGACATGCTAAGCGCTAAGAGGCCTACATTGGGAAAAAGAATATCTTCAAATAAAAACTACACAGATGCATTCTGTGAAACTTATTTCTGATCTGTAAATTCAGTTAACAGAGATAAAACATATTTTTGATTGAGCAGTTATGAAACACTCTTTTTGTAGAAAATGCAAGTGGAGATTCGGAGCGCTAAGAGGGTAATAGTGGAAAAAGGAATGTCTTCAAATATAAACTACACAGAATCATTCGGTGAAACTTCTTTCTGATCTGTGCATTCAGCTAACAGAGTTAAACCATACTTTTGATTGAGCAGATCTGAACACTCTTTCTGTAGAAAATGCAACTGGACAATTGGAGCGCTAAGAGCGTAGTAGTGGAAAAAGGAATATATTCAAATATAAACTACACAGAAGCATTCTGTGAAACTTTTTTCTGATCTGAGCATTCAGCTAACAGAGTTAAACCATACTTTTGATTGAGCAGTTTTGAAACACTCTGTCTGTAGAAAATGCAACTGGACATTCGTAGCGCTAAGTGGGTAATAGTGGAAAAAAGAATATGTTCAAATATAAACTACACAGAAGCATTGTATGAAACTTCTTTCTGTTCTGTGCATTCAACTAACAGAGTTGAACCTTACTTTTGATTGAGCCGTTCTGAAACACTCTTTCTGTAGAAACTGCAATTGGACATTCTGAGCGCTAAGAGGCCTATATTGGGAAAAAGAATGTCTACAAATAAAAACTACACAGAAGAATTGTGTGAAACTACTTTCTGTTCTGTTTGTTCAACTAAAAGAGTTGAACCTTAGTTTTGATTGAGCCGTTCTGAAACACTCTTTCTGTAGAAAATGCAATGGAGATTCGGAGCGCTAAGAGGGTAATAGTGGAAAAAGGAATATATTCAAATATAAACTACACAGTAGCGTTCTGTGAAAATTCTTTCTGTTCTGTGCATTCAACTAACAGAGTTGAAACTTACTTTTGATTGAGCCGTTCTGAAACACTCTTTCTGTAGAAACTGCAATTGGACATGCTAAGCGCTAAGAGGCCTGCATTGGGAAAAAGAATATCTTCAAATAAAAACTACACAGATGCATTCTGTGAAACTTATTTCTGATCTGTAAATTCAGTTAACAGAGATAAAACATATTTTTGATTGAGCAGTTATGAAACACTCTTTTTGTAGAAAATGCAAGTGGAGATTCGGAGCGCTAAGAGGGTAATAGTGGAAAAAGGAATGTCTTCAAATATAAACTACACAGAATCATTCGGTGAAACTTCTTTCTGATCTGTGCATTCAGCTAACAGAGTTAAACCATACCTTTGATTGAGCAGATCTGAACACTCTTTCTGTGGAAAATGCAACTGGACATTTGGAGCGCTAAGAGCGTAGTAGTGGAAAAAGGAATATATATAAATATAAACTACACAGAAGCATTCTGTGAAACTTCTTTCTGATCTGAGCATTCAGCTAACAGAGTTAAACCATACTTTTGATTGAGCAGTTTTGAAACACTCTGTCTGTAGAAAATGCAACTGGACATGCGTAGCGCTAAGTGGGTAATAGTGGAAAAATGAATATGTTCAAATATAAACTACACAGAAGCATTGTATGAAACTTCTTTCTGTTCTGTGCATTCAATTAACAGAGTTGAACCTTACTTTTGATTGAGCCGTTCTGAAACACTCTTTCTGTAGGAACTGCAATTGGACATTCTGAGCGCTAGGAGGCCTATATTGGGAAAAAGAATGTCTACAAATAAATACTACACAGAAGAATTGTGTGAAACTTCTTTCTGTTCTGTTTGATCAACTAAAAGAGTTGAACCTTAGTTTTGATTGAGCCGTTCTGAAACAATCTTTCTGTAGAAAATGCAAGTGGAGATTCGGAGCGCTAAGAGGGTAATAGTGGAAAAAGGAATGTCTCCAAATATAAACTACACAGAATCATTCTGTGAAACTTCTTTCTGATCTGTGCATTCAGCTAACAGAGTTAAACCATACTTTTGATTGAGCAGATCTGAACACTCTTTCTGTAGAAAATGCAACTGGACATTTGGAGCGCTAGGAGTGTAGTAGTGGAAAAAGGAATATATTCAAATATAAACTAGACAGAAGCATTCTGTGAAACTTCTTTCTGATCTGAGCATTCAGCTAACAGAGTTAAACCATACTTTTGATTGAGCAGTTTTGAAACACTCTGTCTGTAGAAAATGCAACTGTACATTCGTAGCGCTAAGTGGGTAATAGTGGAAAAAAGAATATGTTCAAATATAAACTACACAGAAGCATTGTATGAAACTTCTTTCTGTTCTGTGCATTCAACTAACAGAGTTGAACCTTACTTTTGATTGAGCCTTTCTGAATCACTCTTTTTGTAGAAACTGCAATTGGACATTCTGAGCGCTAAGAGGCCTCTATTGGGAAAAATAATATCTTCAAATAAAAACTACACAGAAGCATTGTGTGAAACTTATTTCTGATATGTTCACTAAGCTAACAGAGTTAAACCATACTTTTGATTGCGCAGTTCTGAACACTCTTTCTGTAGAAAATGCAAGTGGACATTCGGAGCGCTAAGAGGGTAATAGTGGAAAAAGGAATATATTCAAATATAAACTACACAGTAGCATTCTGTGAAAATTCTTTCTGTTCTGTGCATTCAACTAACAGAGTTGAACCTTACTTTTGATTGAGCCGTTCTGAAACACTCTTTCTGTAGAAACTGCAATTGGACATGCTAAGCGCTAAGAGGCCTACATTGGGAAAAAGAATATCTTCAAATAAAAACTACACAGATGCATTCTGTGAAACTTATTTCTGATCTGTAAATTCAGTTAACAGAGATAAAACATATTTTTGATGGAGCAGTTATGAAACACTCTTTTTGTAGAAAATGCAAGTGGAGATTCGGAGGGCTAAGAGGGTAATAGTGGAAAAAGGAATGTCTTCAAATATAAACTACACAGAATCATTCGGTGAAACTTCTTTCTGATCTGTGCATTCAGCTAACAGAGTTAAACCATACTTTTGATTGAGCAGATCTGAACACTCTTTCTGTAGAAAATTCAACTGGACATTTGGAGCGCTAAGAGAGTAGTAGTGGAAAAAGGAATATATTCAAATATAAACTACACAGAAGCATTCTGTGAAACTTCTTTCTGATCTGAGCATTCAGCTAACAGAGTTAAACCATACTTTTGATTGAGCAGTTTTGAAACACTCTGTCTGTAGAAAATGCAACTGGACATTCGTAGCGCTAAGTGGGAAATAGCGGAAAAAAGAATATGTTCAAATATAAACTACACAGAAGCATTGTATGAAACTTCTTTCTGTTCAGTGCATTCAATTAACAGAGTTGAACCTTACTTTTGATTGAGCCGTTCTGAAACACTCTTTCTGTAGAAACTGCAATTGGACATTCTGAGAGCTAGGAGGCCTATATTGGGAAAAAGAATGTCTACAAATAAATACTACACAGAAGAATTTTGTGAAACTTCTTTCTGTTCTGTTTGCTCAACTAAAAGAGTTGAACTTAGTTTTGATTGAGCCGTTCTGAAACACTCTTTCTGTAGAAAATGCATGTGGAGATTCGGAGCGCTAAGAGGGTAATAGTGGAAAAAGGAATGTCTCCAAATATAAACTACACAGAATCATTCTGTGAAACTTCTTTCTGATCTGTGCATTCAGCTAACAGGGTTAAACCATACTTTTGATTGAGCAGATCTGAACACTCTTTCTGTAGAAAATGCAACTGGACATTTGGAGCGCTAAGAGTGTAGTAGTGGAAAAAGGAATATATTCAAATATAAACTAGACAGAAGCATTCAGTGAAACTTCTTTCTGATCTGAGCATTCAGCTAACAGAGTTAAACCATACTTTTGATTGAGCAGTTTTGAAACACTCTGTCTGTAGAAAATGCAACTGGACATTCGTAGCGCTAAGTGGGTAATAGTGGAAAAAAGAATATGTTCAAATATAAACTACACAGAAGCATTGTATGAAACTACTTTCTGTTCTGTGCATTCAACTAACAGAGTTGAACCTTACTTTTGATTGAGCCGTTCTGAAACACTCTTTCTGTAGAAACTGCAATTGGACATTCTGAGCGCTAAGAGGCCTCTATTGGGAAAAATAATATCTTCAAATAAAAACTACACAGAAGCATTGTGTGAAACTTATTTCTGATATGTTCATTAAGCTAACAGAGTTAAACCATACTTTTGATTGCGCAGTTCTGAACACTCTTTCTGTAGAAAATGCAAGTGGACATTCGGAGCGCTAAGAGGGTAATAGTGGAAAAAGGAATATATTCAAATATAAACTACACAGTAGCATTCTGTGAAAATTCTTTCTGTTCTGTGCATTCAACTAACAGAGTTGAACCTTACTTTTGATTGAGCCGTTCTGAAACACTCTTTCTGTAGAAACTGCAATTGGACATGCTAAGCGCTAAGAGGCCTACATTGGGAAAAAGAATATCTTCAAATAAAAACTACACAGATGCATTCTGTGAAACTTATTTCTGATCTGTAAATTCAGTTAACAGAGATAAAACATATTTTTGATTGAGCAGTTATGAAACACTCTTTTTGTAGGAAATGCAAGTGGAGATTCGGAGCGCTAAGAGGGTAATAGTGGAAAAAGGAATGTCTTCAAATATAAACTACACAGAATCATTCGGTGAAACTTCTTTCTGATCTGTGCATTCAGCTAACAGAGTTAAACCATACTTTTGATTGAGCAGATCTGAACACTCTGTCTGTAGAAAATGCAACTGGACATTTGGAGCGCTAAGAGCGTAGTAGTGGAAAAAGGTATATATATAAATATAAACTACACAGAAGCATTCTGTGAAACTTCTTTCTGATCTGAGCATTCAGCTAACAGAGTTAAACCATACTTTTGATTGAGCAGTTTTGAAACACTCTGTCTGTAGAAAATGCAACTGGACATGCGTAGCGCTAAGTGGGTAATAGTGGAAAAAAGAATATGTTCAAATATAAACTACACAGAAGCATTGTATGAAACTTCTTTCTGTTCTGTGCATTCAATTAACAGAGTTGAACCTTACTTTTGATTGAGCCGTTCTGAAACACTCTTTCTGTAGAATCTGCAATTGGACATTCTGAGCGCTAGGAGGCCTATATTGGGAAAAAGAATGTCTACAAATAAATACTACACAGAAGAATTGTGTGAAACTTCTTTCTGTTCTGTTTGCTCAAATAAAAGAGTTGAACCTTACTTTTGATTGAGCCGTTCTGAAACACTCTTTCTGTAGAAAATGCAAGTGGAGATTCGGAGCGCTAAGAGGGTAATAGTGGAAAAAGGAATGTCTCCAAATATAAACTACACAGAATCATTCTGTGAAACTTCTTTCTGATCTGTGCATTCAGCTAACAGAGTTAAACCATACTTTTGATTGAGCAGATCTGAACACTCTTTCTGTAGAAAATGCAACTGGACATTTGGAGCGCTAAGAGAGTAGTAGTGGAAAAAGGAATATATTCAAATATAAACTACACAGAAGCATTCTGTGAAACTTCTTTCTGATCTGAGCATTCAGCTAACAGAGTTAAACCACACTTTTGATTGAGCAGTTTTGAAACACTCTGTCTGTAGAAAATGCAACTGGACATTCGTAGCGCTAAGTGGGTAATAGTGGTTAAAAGAATATGTTCAAATATAAACTACACAGAAGCATTGTATGAAACTTCTTTCTGTTCTGTGCATTCAACTAACAGAGTTGAACTTTACTTTTGATTGAGCCTTTCTGAAACACTCTTTCTGTAGAAACTGCAATTGGACATTCTGAGCGCTAAGAGGCCTCTATTGGGAAAAATAATATCTTCAAATAAAAACTACACAGAAGCATTGTGTGAAACTTATTTCTGATATGTTCATTAAGCTAACAGAGTTAAACCATACTTTTGATTGCTCAGTTCTGAACACTCTTTCTGTAGAAAATGCAAGTGGACATTCGGAGCGCTAAGAGGGTAATAGTGGAAAAAGGAATATATTCAAATATAAACTACACAGTAGCGTTCTGTGAAAATTCTTTCTGTTCTGTGCATTCAACTAACAGAGTTGAACCTTACTTTTGATTGAGCCGTTCTGAAACACTCTTTCTGTAGAAACTGCAATTGGACATGCTAAGCGCTAAGAGGCCTACATTGGGAAAAAGAATATCTTCAAATAAAAACTACACAGATGCATTCTGCGAAACTCATATCTGATCTGTAAATTCAGTTAACAGAGATAAAACATATTTTTGATTGAGCAGTTATGAAACACACTTTTTGTAGAAAATGCAAGTGGAGATTCGGAGCGCTAAGAGGGTAATAGTGGAAAAAGGAATGTCTTCAAATATAAACTACACAGAATCATTCGGTGAAACTTCTTTCTGATCTGTGCATTCAGCTAACAGAGTTAAACCATACTTTTGATTGAGCAGATCTGAACACTCTTTCTGTAGAAAATGCAACTGGACATTTGGAGCGCTAAGAGCGTAGTAGTGGAAAAAGGAATATATATAAATATAAACTACACAGAAGCATTCTGTGAAACTTCTTTCTGATCTGATCATTCAGCTAACAGAGTTAAACCATACTTTTGATTGAGCAGTTTTGAAACACTCTGTCTGTAGA
The DNA here is from genome assembly GCF_028878055.3 of Symphalangus syndactylus. Classification (NCBI taxonomy): domain Eukaryota; kingdom Metazoa; phylum Chordata; class Mammalia; order Primates; family Hylobatidae; genus Symphalangus; species Symphalangus syndactylus. Next base: position 2,468,349 of record NC_072432.2, on the reverse strand, counting down.
AAATGCAACTGGACATTCGTAGCGCTAAGTGGGTAATAGTGGAAAAAAGAATATGTTCAAATATAAACTACACAGAAGCATTGTATGAAACTTCTTTCTGTTCTGTGCATTCAACTAACAGAGTTGAACCTTACTTTTGATTGAGCCGTTCTGAAACACTCTTTCTGTAGAAACTGCAATTGGACATTCTGAGCGCTAGGAGGCCTATATTGGGAAAAAGGAATGTCTACAAATAAAAACTACACAGAAGAATTGTGTGAAACTTCTTTCTGTTCTGTTTGATCAACTAAAAGAGTTGAACCTTAGTTTTGATTGAGCCGTTCTGAAACACTCTTTCTGTAGAAAATGCAAGTGGAGATTCGGAGCGCTAAGATGGTAATAGTGGAAAAAGGAATGTCTCCAAATATAAACTACACAGAATCATTCTGTGAAACTTCTTTCTGATCTGTGCATTCAGCTAACAGGGTTAAACCATACTTTTGATTGAGCAGATCTGAACACTCTTTCTGTAGAAAATGCAACTGGACATTTGGAGCGCTAAGAGTGTAGTAGTGGAAAAAGGAATATATTCAAATATAAACTAGACAGAAGCATTCTGTGAAACTTCTTTCTGATCTGAGCATTCAGCTAACAGAGTTAAACCATACTTTTGATTGAGCAGTTTTGAAACACTCTGTCTGTAGAAAATGCAACTGGACATTCGTAGCGCTAAGTGGGTAATAGTGGAAAAAAAATATGTTCAAATATAAACTACACAGAAGCATTGTATGAAACTTCTTTCTGTTCTGTGCATTCAACTAAGAGAGTTGAACCTTACTATTGATTGAGCCTTTCTGAATCACTCTTTCTGTAGAAACTGCAATTGGACATTCTGAGTGTTAAGAGGCCTCTATTGGGAAAAATAATATCTTCAAATAAAAACTACACAGAAGCATTGTGTGAAACTTATTTCTGATATGTTCACTAAGCTAACAGAGTTAAACCATACTTTTGATTGCGCAGTTCTGAACACTCTTTCTGTAGAAAATGCAAGTGGACATTCGGAGCGCTAAGAGGGTAATAGTGGAAAAAGGAATATATTCAAATATAAACTACACAGTAGCATTCTGTGAAAATTCTTTCTGTTCTGTGCATTCAACTAACAGAGTTGAACCTTACTTTTGATTGAGCCGTTCTGAAACACTCTTTCTGTAGAAACTGCAATTGGACATGCTAAGCGCTAAGAGGCCTACATTGGGAAAAAGAATATCTTCAAATAAAAACTACACAGATGCATTCTGTGAAACTTATTTCTGATCTGTAAATTCAGTTAACAGAGATAAAACATATTTTTGATTGAGCAGTTATGAAACACTCTTTTTGTAGAAAATGCAAGTGGAGATTCGGAGCGCTAAGAGGGTAATAGTGGAAAAAGGAATGTCTTCAAATATAAACTACACAGAATCATTCGGTGAAACTTCTTTCTGATCTGTGCATTCAGCTAACAGAGTTAAACCATACTTTTGATTGAGCAGATCTGAACACTCTTTCTGTAGAAAATGCAACTGGACATTTGGAGCGCTAAGAGAGTAGTAGTGGAAAAAGGAATATATACAAATATAAACTACACAGAAGCATTCTGTGAAACTTCTTTCTGATCTGAGCATTCAGCTAACAGAGTTAAACCATACTTTTGATTGAGCAGTTTTGAAACACTCTGTCTGTAGAAAATGCAACTGGACATTCGTAGCGCTAAGTGGGAAATAGTGGAAAAAAGAATATGTTCAAATATAAACTACACAGAAGCATTGTATGAAACTTCTTTCTGTTCAGTGCATTCAATTAACAGAGTTGAACCTTACTTTTGATTGAGCCGTTCTGAAACACTCTTTCTGTAGAAACTGCAATTGGACATTCTGAGAGCTAGGAGGCCTATATTGGGAAAAAGAATGTCTACAAATAAATACTACACAGAAGAATTTTGTGAAACTTCTTTCTGTTCTGTTTGCTCAACTAAAAGAGTTGAACCTTAGTTTTGATTGAGCCGTTCTGAAACACTCTTTCTGTACAAAATGCATGTGGAGATTCGGAGCGCTAAGAGGGTAATAGTGGAAAAAGGAATGTCTCCAAATATAAACTACACAGAATCCTTCTGTGAAACTTCTTTCTGATCTGTGCATTCAGCTAACAGGGTTAAACCATACTTTTGATTGAGCAGATCTGAACACTCTTTCTGTAGAAAATGCAACTGGACATTTGGAGCGCTAAGACCGTAGTAGTGGAAAAAGGAATATATTCAAATATAAACTACACAGAAGCATTCTGTGAAACTTCTTTCTGATCTGAGCATTCAGCTAACAGAGTTAAACCATACTTTTGATTGAGCAGTTTTGAAACACTCTGTCTGTAGAAAATGCAACTGGACATTCGTAGCGCTAAGTGGGTAATAGTGGAAAAAAGAATATGTTCAAATATAAACTACACAGAAGCATTGTATGAAACTTCTTTCTGTTCTGTGCATTCAACTAACAGAGTTGAACCTTACTTTTGATTGAGCCTTTCTGAAACACTCTTTCTGTAGAAACTACAATTGGACATTCTGAGCGCTAAGAGGCCTCTATTGGGAAAAATAATATCTTCAAATAAAAACTACACAGAAGCATTGTGTGAAACTTATTTCTGATATGTTCACTAACCTAACAGAGTTAAACCATAATTTGACTGCACAATTCTGAACACTCTTTCTGTAGAAAATGCAAGTGGACATTCGGAGCGCTAAGAGGGTAATAGTGGAAAAAGGAATATATTCAAATATAAACTACACAGTAGCATTCTGTGAAAATTCTTTCTGTTCTGTGCATTCAACTAACAGAGTTGAACCTTACTTTTGATTGAGCCGTTCTGAAACACTCTTTCTGTAGAAACTGCAATTGGACATGCTAAGCGCTAAGAGGCCTACATTGGGAAAAAGAATATCTTCAAATAAAAACTACACAGATGCATTCTGTGAAACTTATTTCTGCTCTGTAAATTCAGTTAACAGAGATAAAACATATTTTTGATTGAGCAGTTATGAAACACACTTTTTGTAGAAAATGCAAGTGGAGATTCGGAGCGCTAAGAGGGTAATAGTGGAAAAAGGAATGTCTTCAAATATAAACTACACAGAATCATTCGGTGAAACTTCTTTCTGATCTGTGCATTCAGCTAACAGAGTTAAACCATACTTTTGATTGAGCAGATCTGAACACTCTTTCTGTAGAAAATGCAACTGGACATTTGGAGCGCTAAGAGTGTAGTAGTGGAAAAAGGAATATATTCAAATATAAACTAGACAGAAGCATTCAGTGAAACTTCTTTCTGATCTGAGCATTCAGCTAACAGAGTTAAACCATACTTTTGATTGAGCAGTTTTGAAACACTCTGTCTGTAGAAAATGCAACTGGACATTCGTAGCGCTAAGTGGGTAATAGTGGAAAAAAGAATATGTTCAAATATAAACTACACAGAAGCATTGTATGAAACTACTTTCTGTTCTGTGCATTCAACTAACAGAGTTGAACCTTACTTTTGATTGAGCCGTTCTGAAACACTCTTTCTGTAGAAACTGCAATTGGACATTCTGAGCGCTAAGAGGCCTCTATTGGGAAAAATAATATCTTCAAATAAAAACTACACAGAAGCATTGTGTGAAACTTATTTCTGATATGTTCATTAAGCTAACAGAGTTAAACCATACTTTTGATTGCGCAGTTCTGAACACTCTTTCTGTAGAAAATGCAAGTGGACATTCGGAGCGCTAAGAGGGTAATAGTGGAAAAAGGAATATATTCAAATATAAACTACACAGTAGCATTCTGTGAAAATTCTTTCTGTTCTGTGCATTCAACTAACAGAGTTGAACCTTACTTTTGATTGAGCCGTTCTGAAACACTCTTTCTGTAGAAACTGCAATTGGACATGCTAAGCGCTAAGAGGCCTACATTGGGAAAAAGAATATCTTCAAATAAAAACTACACAGATGCATTCTGTGAAACTTATTTCTGATCTGTAAATTCAGTTAACAGAGATAAAACATATTTTTGATTGAGCAGTTATGAAACACTCTTTTTGTAGGAAATGCAAGTGGAGATTCGGAGCGCTAAGAGGGTAATAGTGGAAAAAGGAATGTCTTCAAATATAAACTACACAGAATCATTCGGTGAAACTTCTTTCTGATCTGTGCATTCAGCTAACAGAGTTAAACCATACTTTTGATTGAGCAGATCTGAACACTCTGTCTGTAGAAAATGCAACTGGACATTTGGAGCGCTAAGAGCGTAGTAGTGGAAAAAGGTATATATATAAATATAAACTACACAGAAGCATTCTGTGAAACTTCTTTCTGATCTGAGCATTCAGCTAACAGAGTTAAACCATACTTTTGATTGAGCAGTTTTGAAACACTCTGTCTGTAGAAAATGCAACTGGACATGCGTAGCGCTAAGTGGGTAATAGTGGAAAAAAGAATATGTTCAAATATAAACTACACAGAAGCATTGTATGAAACTTCTTTCTGTTCTGTGCATTCAATTAACAGAGTTGAACCTTACTTTTGATTGAGCCGTTCTGAAACACTCTTTCTGTAGAATCTGCAATTGGACATTCTGAGCGCTAGGAGGCCTATATTGGGAAAAAGAATGTCTACAAATAAATACTACACAGAAGATTTGTGTGAAACTTCTTTCTGTTCTGTTTGCTCAAATAAAAGAGTTGAACCTTACTTTTGATTGAGCCGTTCTGAAACACTCTTTCTGTAGAAAATGCAAGTGGAGATTCGGAGCGCTAAGAGGGTAATAGTGGAAAAAGGAATGTCTCCAAATATAAACTACACAGAATCATTCTGTGAAACTTCTTTCTGATCTGTGCATTCAGCTAACAGAGTTAAACCATACTTTTGATTGAGCAGATCTGAACACTCTTTCTGTAGAAAATGCAACTGGACATTTGGAGCGCTAAGAGAGTAGTAGTGGAAAAAGGAATATATTCAAATATAAACTACACAGAAGCATTCTGTGAAACTTCTTTCTGATCTGAGCATTCAGCTAACAGAGTTAAACCACACTTTTGATTGAGCAGTTTTGAAACACTCTGTCTGTAGAAAATGCAACTGGACATTCGTAGCGCTAAGTGGGTAATAGTGGTTAAAAGAATATGGTGGCTCACGCTTGTAATCCCAGCACTTTGGGAGGCCGAGGCGTGTGGATCACGAGGTCAGGAGATCGAGACCACAGTGAAACTCCGTCTCTACTAAAAATACAAAAAATTAGCCGGGCGTGGTGGCGGGCGCCTGTAGTCCCAGCTACTCGGAGAGGCTGAGGCAGGAGAATGGCGTGAACCCCGGAGGCGGAGCTTGCAGTGAGCAGAGATTGCGCCGCTGCACTCCAGCCTGGGTGCCTGGGTGACAGAGCGAGACTCCGTCTCAAAAAAAAAAAAAAAAAAAAAAAAAAAAAAAGAATATGTTCAAATATAAACTACACAGAAGCATTGTATGAAACTTCTTTCTGTTCTGTGCATTCAACTAACAGAGTTGAACTTTACTTTTGATTGAGCCTTTCTGAAACACTCTTTCTGTAGAAACTGCAATTGGACATTCTGAGCGCTAAGAGGCCTCTATTGGGAAAAATAATATCTTCAAATAAAAACTACACAGAAGCATTGTGTGAAACTTATTTCTGATATGTTCATTAAGCTAACAGAGTTAAACCATACTTTTGATTGCGCAGTTCTGAACACTCTTTCTGTAGAAAATGCAAGTGGACATTCGGAGCGCTAAGAGGGTAATAGTGGAAAAAGGAATATATTCAAATATAAACTACACAGTAGCGTTCTGTGAAAATTCTTTCTGTTCTGTGCATTCAACTAACAGAGTTGAACCTTACTTTTGATTGAGCCGTTCTGAAACACTCTTTCTGTAGAAACTGCAATTGGACATGCTAAGCGCTAAGAGGCCTACATTGGGAAAAAGAATATCTTCAAATAAAAACTACACAGATGCATTCTGCGAAACTCATATCTGATCTGTAAATTCAGTTAACAGAGATAAAACATATTTTTGATTGAGCAGTTATGAAACACACTTTTTGTAGAAAATGCAAGTGGAGATTCGGAGCGCTAAGAGGGTAATAGTGGAAAAAGGAATGTCTTCAAATATAAACTACACAGAATCATTCGGTGAAACTTCTTTCTGATCTGTGCATTCAGCTAACAGAGTTAAACCATACTTTTGATTGAGCAGATCTGAACACTCTTTCTGTAGAAAATGCAACTGGACATTTGGAGCGCTAAGAGCGTAGTAGTGGAAAAAGGAATATATATAAATATAAACTACACAGAAGCATTCTGTGAAACTTCTTTCTGATCTGATCATTCAGCTAACAGAGTTAAACCATACTTTTGATTGAGCAGTTTTGAAACACTCTGTCTGTAGAAAATGCAACTGGACATTCGTAGCGCTAAGTGGGTAATAGTGGAAAAAAGAATATGTTCAAATATAAACTACACAGAAGCATTGTATGAAACTTCTTTCTGTTCTGTGCATTCAACTAACAGAGTTGAACCTTACTTTTGATTGAGCCGTTCTGAAACACTCTTTCTGTAGAAACTGCAATTGGACATTCTGAGCGCTAGGAGGCCTATATTGGGAAAAAGGAATGTCTACAAATAAAAACTACACAGAAGAATTGTGTGAAACTTCTTTCTGTTCTGTTTGATCAACTAAAAGAGTTGAACCTTAGTTTTGATTGAGCCGTTCTGAAACACTCTTTCTGTAGAAAATGCAAGTGGAGATTCGGAGCGCTAAGATGGTAATAGTGGAAAAAGGAATGTCTCCAAATATAAACTACACAGAATCATTCTGTGAAACTTCTTTCTGATCTGTGCATTCAGCTAACAGGGTTAAACCATACTTTTGATTGAGCAGATCTGAACACTCTTTCTGTAGAAAATGCAACTGGACATTTGGAGCGCTAAGAGTGTAGTAGTGGAAAAAGGAATATATTCAAATATAAACTAGACAGAAGCATTCTGTGAAACTTCTTTCTGATCTGAGCATTCAGCTAACAGAGTTAAACCATACTTTTGATTGAGCAGTTTTGAAACACTCTGTCTGTAGAAAATGCAACTGGACATTCGTAGCGCTAAGTGGGTAATAGTGGAAAAAAAATATGTTCAAATATAAACTACACAGAAGCATTGTATGAAACTTCTTTCTGTTCTGTGCATTCAACTAAGAGAGTTGAACCTTACTATTGATTGAGCCTTTCTGAATCACTCTTTCTGTAGAAACTGCAATTGGACATTCTGAGTGTTAAGAGGCCTCTATTGGGAAAAATAATATCTTCAAATAAAAACTACACAGAAGCATTGTGTGAAACTTATTTCTGATATGTTCACTAAGCTAACAGAGTTAAACCATACTTTTGATTGCGCAGTTCTGAACACTCTTTCTGTAGAAAATGCAAGTGGACATTCGGAGCGCTAAGAGGGTAATAGTGGAAAAAGGAATATATTCAAATATAAACTACACAGTAGCATTCTGTGAAAATTCTTTCTGTTCTGTGCATTCAACTAACAGAGTTGAACCTTACTTTTGATTGAGCCGTTCTGAAACACTCTTTCTGTAGAAACTGCAATTGGACATGCTAAGCGCTAAGAGGCCTACATTGGGAAAAAGAATATCTTCAAATAAAAACTACACAGATGCATTCTGTGAAACTTATTTCTGATCTGTAAATTCAGTTAACAGAGATAAAACATATTTTTGATTGAGCAGTTATGAAACACTCTTTTTGTAGAAAATGCAAGTGGAGATTCGGAGCGCTAAGAGGGTAATAGTGGAAAAAGGAATGTCTTCAAATATAAACTACACAGAATCATTCGGTGAAACTTCTTTCTGATCTGTGCATTCAGCTAACAGAGTTAAACCATACTTTTGATTGAGCAGATCTGAACACTCTTTCTGTAGAAAATGCAACTGGACATTTGGAGCGCTAAGAGAGTAGTAGTGGAAAAAGGAATATATACAAATATAAACTACACAGAAGCATTCTGTGAAACTTCTTTCTGATCTGAGCATTCAGCTAACAGAGTTAAACCATACTTTTGATTGAGCAGTTTTGAAACACTCTGTCTGTAGAAAATGCAACTGGACATTCGTAGCGCTAAGTGGGAAATAGTGGAAAAAAGAATATGTTCAAATATAAACTACACAGAAGCATTGTATGAAATTTCTTTCTGTTCAGTGCATTCAATTAACAGAGTTGAACCTTACTTTTGATTGAGCCGTTCTGAAACACTCTTTCTGTAGAAACTGCAATTGGACATTCTGAGAGCTAGGAGGCCTATATTGGGAAAAAGAATGTCTACAAATAAATACTACACAGAAGAATTTTGTGAAACTTCTTTCTGTTCTGTTTGCTCAACTAAAAGAGTTGAACCTTAGTTTTGATTGAGCCGTTCTGAAACACTCTTTCTGTACAAAATGCATGTGGAGATTCGGAGCGCTAAGAGGGTAATAGTGGAAAAAGGAATGTCTCCAAATATAAACTACACAGAATCCTTCTGTGAAACTTCTTTCTGATCTGTGCATTCAGCTAACAGGGTTAAACCATACTTTTGATTGAGCAGATCTGAACACTCTTTCTGTAGAAAATGCAACTGGACATTTGGAGCGCTAAGACCGTAGTAGTGGAAAAAGGAATATATTCAAATATAAACTACACAGAAGCATTCTGTGAAACTTCTTTCTGATCTGAGCATTCAGCTAACAGAGTTAAACCATACTTTTGATTGAGCAGTTTTGAAACACTCTGTCTGTAGAAAATGCAACTGGACATTCGTAGCGCTAAGTGGGTAATAGTGGAAAAAAGAATATGTTCAAATATAAACTACACAGAAGCATTGTATGAAACTTCTTTCTGTTCTGTGCATTCAACTAACAGAGTTGAACCTTACTTTTGATTGAGCCTTTCTGAAACACTCTTTCTGTAGAAACTACAATTGGACATTCTGAGCGCTAAGAGGCCTCTATTGGGAAAAATAATATCTTCAAATAAAAACTACACAGAAGCATTGTGTGAAACTTATTTCTGATATGTTCACTAACCTAACAGAGTTAAACCATAATTTGACTGCACAATTCTGAACACTCTTTCTGTAGAAAATGCAAGTGGACATTCGGAGCGCTAAGAGGGTAATAGTGGAAAAAGGAATATATTCAAATATAAACTACACAGTAGCATTCTGTGAAAATTCTTTCTGTTCTGTGCATTCAACTAACAGAGTTGAACCTTACTTTTGATTGAGCCGTTCTGAAACACTCTTTCTGTAGAAACTGCAATTGGACATGCTAAGCGCTAAGAGGCCTACATTGGGAAAAAGAATATCTTCAAATAAAAACTACACAGATGCATTCTGTGAAACTTATTTCTGCTCTGTAAATTCAGTTAACAGAGATAAAACATATTTTTGATTGAGCAGTTATGAAACACACTTTTTGTAGAAAATGCAAGTGGAGATTCGGAGCGCTAAGAGGGTAATAGTGGAAAAAGGAATGTCTTCAAATATAAACTACACAGAATCATTCGGTGAAACTTCTTTCTGATCTGTGCATTCAGCTAACAGAGTTAAACCATACTTTTGATTGAGCAGATCTGAACACTCTTTCTGTAGAAAATGCAACTGGACATTTGGAGAGCTAAGAGCGTAGTAGTGGAAAAAGGAATATATATAAATATAAACTACACAGAAGCATTCTGTGAAACTTCTTTCTGATCTGAGCATTCAGCTAACAGAGTTAAACCATACTTTTGATTGAGCAGTTTTGAAACACTCTGTCTGTAGAAAATGCAACTGGACATTCGTAGCGCTAAGTGGGTAATAGTGGAAAAAAGAATATGTTCAAATATAAACTACACAGAAGCATTGTATGAAACTTCTTTCTGTTCTGTGCATTCAACTAACAGAGTTGAACCTTACTTTTGATTGAGCCGTTCTGAAACACTCTTTCTGTAGAAACTGCAATTGGACATTCTGAGCGCTAAGAGGCCTATATTGGGAAAAAGAATGTCTACAAATAAAAACTACACAGAAGAATTGTGTGAAACTTCTTTCTGTTCTGTTTGTTCAACTAAAACAGTTGAACCTTAGTTTTGATTGAGCCGTTCTGAAACACTCTTTCTGTAGAAAATGCAAGTGGAGATTCGGAGCGCTAAGAGGGTAATAGTGGAAAAAGCAATGTCTCCAAATATAAACTACACAGAATCATTCTGTGAAACTTCTTTCTGATCTGTGCATTCAGCTAACAGAGTTAAACCATACTTTTGATTGAGCAGATCTGAACACTCTTTCTGTAGAAAATGCAACTGGACATTTGGAGCGCTAAGAGAGTAGTAGTGGTAAAAGGAATATATTCAAATATAAACTACAAAGAAGCATTCTGTGAAACTTCTTTCTGATCAGAGCATTCAGCTAACAGAGTTAAACCATACTTTTGATTGAGCAGTTTTGAAACACTCTGTCTGTACAAAATGCAACTGGACATTCGTAGCGCTAAGTGGGTAATAGTGGAAAAAAGAATATGTTCAAATATAAACTACACAGAAGCATTGTATGAAACTTCTTTCTGTTCTGTGCATTCAACTAACAGAGTTGAACCTTACTTTTGATGGAGCCTTTCTGAAACACTCTTTCTGTAGAAACTGCAATTGGACATTCTGAGCGCTAAGAGGCCTCTATTGGGAAAAATAATATCTTCAAATAAAAACTACACAGAAGCATTGTGTGAAACTTATTTCTGATATGTTCATTAAGATAACAGAGTTATACCATACTTTTGATTGCGCAGTTCTGAACACTCTTTCTGTAGAAAATGCAAGTGGACATTCGGAGCGCTAAGAGGGTAATAGTGGAAAAAGGAATGTCTCCAAATATAAACTACACAGAATCATTCTGTGAAACTTCTTTCTGATCTGTGCATTCAGCTAACAGAGTTAAACCATACTTTTGATTGAGCAGATCTGAACACTCTTTCTGTAGAAAATGCTACTGGACATTTGGAGCGCTAAGAGCGTAGTAGTGAAAAAAGGAATATATTCAAATATAAACTAGACAGAAGCATTATGTGAAACTTCTTTCTGATCTGAGCATTCAGCTAACAGAGTTAAACCATACTTTTGATTGAGCAGTTTTGAAACACTCTGTCTGTAGAAAATGCAACTGGACATTCGTAGCGCTAAGTGGGTAATAGTGGAAAAAAAAATATGTTCAAATATAAACTACACAGCAGCATTGTATGAAACTACTTTCTGTTCTGTGCATTCAACTAACAGAGTTGAACCTTACTTTTGATTGAGCCTTTCTGAAACACTCTTTCTGTAGAAACTGCAATTGGACATTCTGAGCGCTAAGAGGCTTCTATTGGGAAAAAAAAATATCTTCAAATAAAAACTACACAGAAGCATTGTGTGAAACTTATTTCTGATATGTTCACTAAGCTAACATAGTTAAACCATACTTTTGATTGCGCAGTTCTGAACACTCTTTCTGTAGAAAATGCAAGTGGACATTCGGAGCGCTAAGAGGGTAATAGTGGAAAAAGGAATATATTCAAATATAAACTACACAGTAGCATTCTGTGAAACTTCTTTCTGTTCTGTGCATTCAACTAACAGAGTTGAACCTTACTTTTGATTGAGCCGTTCTGAAACACTCTTTCTGTAGAAACTGCAATTGGACATTCTGAGCGCTAGGAGGCCTATATTGGGAAAAAGAATGTCTACAAATAAAAACTACACAGAAGAATTGTGTGAAACTTCTTTCTGTTCTGTTTGTTCAACTAAAAGAGTTGAACCTTAGTTTTGATTGAGCCGTTCTAAAACACTCTTTCTGTAGAAAATGCAAGTGGAGATTCGGAGCGCTAAGAGGGTAATAGTGGATAAAGGAATGTCTCCAAATATAAACTACACAGAATCATTCTGTGAAACTTCTTTCTGATCTGTGCATTCAGCTAACAGAGTTAAACCATAGTTTTGATTGAGCAGATCTGAACACTCTTTCTGTAAAAAATGCAACTGGACATTTGGAGCGCTAAGAGAGTAGTAGTGGAAAAAGGAATATATTCAAATATAAACTACACAGAAGCATTCTGTGAAACTTCTTTCTGATCTGAGCATTCAGCTAACAGAGTTAAACCATACTTTTGATTGAGCAGTTTTGAAACACTCTGTCTGTAGCAAATGCAACTGGACATTCGTAGCGCTAAGTGGGTAATAGTGGAAAAAAAATATGTTCAAATATAAACTACACAGAAGCATTGTATGAAACTACTTTCTGTTCTGTGCATTCAACTAACAGAGTTGAAACTTACTTTTGATTCAGCCTTTCTGAAACACTCTTTCTGTAGAAACTGCAATTGGACATTCTGAGCGCTAAGAGGCCTATATTGGGAAAAATAATATCTTCAAATAAAAACTACACAGAAGCATTGTGTGAAACTTATTTCTGATATGTTCATTAAGCTAACAGAGTTAAACCATACTTTTGATTGCGCAGTTCTGAACACTCTTTCTGTAGAAAATGCAAGTGGACATTCGGAGCGCTAAGAGGGTAATACTGGAAAACGGAATATATTCAAATATAAACTACACAGTAGCATTCTGCGAAAATTCTTTCTGTTCTGTGCATTCAACTAACAGAGTTGAACCTTACTTTTGATTGAGCCGTTCTGAAACACTCTTTCTGTAGAAACTGCAATTGGACATGCTAAGCGCTAAGAGGCCTACTTTGGGAAAAAGAATACCTTCAAATAAAAACTACACAGATGCATTCTGTGAAACTTATTTCTGATCTGTAAATTCAGTTAACAGAGATAAAACATATTTTTGATTGAGCAGTTATGAAACACTCTTTTTGTAGAAAATGCAAGTGGAGATTCGGAGCGCTAAGAGGGTAATAGTGGAAAAAGGAATGTCTTCAAATATAAACTACACAGAATCATTCGGTGAAACTTCTTTCTGATCTGTGCATTCAGCTAACAGAGTTAAACCATAGTTTTGATTGAGCAGATCTGAACACTCTTTCTGTAGAAAATGCAACTGGACATTTGGAGCGCTAAGAGAGTAGTAGTGGAAAAAGGAATATATTCAAATATAAACTACACAGAAGCATTCTGTGAAACTTCTTTCTGATCTGAGCATTCAGCTAACAGAGTTAAACCATACTTTTGATTGAGCAGTTTTGAAACACTCTGTCTGTAGCAAATGCAACTGGACATTCGTAGCGCTAAGTGGGTAATAGTGGAAAAAAAATATGTTCAAATATAAACTACACAGAAGCATTGTATGAAACTACTTTCTGTTCTGTGCATTCAACTAACAGAGTTGAAACTTACTTTTGATTCAGCCTTTCTGAAACACTCTTTCTGTAGAAACTGCAATTGGACATTCTGAGCGCTAAGAGGACTATATTGGGAAAAATAATATCTTCAAATAAAAACTACACAGAAGCATTGTGTGAAACTTATTTCTGATATGTTCATTAAGCTAACAGAGTTAAACCATACTTTTGATTGCGCAGTTCTGAACACTCTTTCTGTAGAAAATGCAAGTGGACATTCGGAGCGCTAAGAGGGTAATAGTGGAAAAAGGAATATATTCAAATATAAACTACACAGTAGCATTCTGCGAAAATTCTTTCTGTTCTGTGCATTCAACTAACAGAGTTGAACCTTACTTTTGATTGAGCCGTTCTGAAACACTCTTTCTGTAGAAACTGCAATTGGACATGCTAAGCGCTAAGAGGCCTACTTTGGGAAAAAGAATATCTTCAAATAAAAACTACACAGATGCATTCTGTGAAACTTATTTCTGATCTGTAAATTCAGTTAACAGAGATAAAACATATTTTTGATTGAGCAGTTATGAAACACTCTTTTTGTAGAAAATGCAAGTGGAGATTCGGAGCGCTAAGAGGGTAATAGTGGAAAAAGGAATGTCTTCAAATATAAACTACACAGAATCATTCGGTGAAACTTCTTTCTGATCTGTGCATTCAGCTAACAGACTTAAACCATACTTATGATTGAGCAGATCTGAACACTCTTTCTGTATAAAATGCAACTGGACATTTGGAGCGCTAAGAGCGTAGTAGTGGAAAAAGGAATATATATAAATATAAACTACACAGAAGCATTCTGTGAAACTTCTTTCTGATCTGAGCATTCAGCTAACAGAGTTAAACCATACTTTTGATTGAGCAGTTTTGAAACACTCTGTCTGTAGAAAATGCAACTGGACATTCGTAGCGCTAAGAGGGTAATAGTGGAAAAAAGAATATGTTCAAATATAAACTACACAGAAGCATTGTATGAAACTTGTTTCTGTTCTGTGCATTCAATTAACAGAGTTGAACCTTACTTTTGATTGAGCCGTTCTGAAACACTCTTTCTGTAGAAACTGCAATTGGACATTCTGAGCGCTAGGAGGCCTATATAGGGAAAAAGAATGTCTACATATAAATACTACACAGAAGAATTGTGTGAAACTACTTTCTGTTCTGTTTGCTCAACTAAAAGAGTTGAACCTTAGTTTTGATTGAGCCGTTCTGAAACACTCTTTCTGTAGAAAATGCAAGTGGAGATTCGGAGCGCTAAGAGGGTAATAGTGGAAAAAGGAATGTCTCCAAATATAAACTACACAGAATCATTCTGTGAAACTTCTTTCTGATCTGTGCATTCAGCTAACAGTGTTAAACCATACTTTTGATTGAGCAGATCTGAACACTCTTTCTGTAGAAAATGCAACTGGACATTTGGAGTGCTAAGAGAGTATTAGTGGAAAAAGGAATATATTCAAATATAAACTACACAGAAGCATTCTGTGAAACTTCTTTCTGATCAGAGCATTCAGCTAACAGAGTTAAACCATACTTTTGATTGAGCAGTTTTGAAACACTCTCTCTGTACAAAATGCAACTGGACATTCGTAGCGCTAAGTGGGTAATAGTGGAAAAAAGAATATGTTCAAATATAAACTACACAAAAGCATTGTATGAAACTTCTTTCTGTTCTGTGCATTCAACTAACAGAGTTGAACCTTACTTTTGATTGAGCCTTTCTGAAACACTCTTTCTGTAGAAACTGCAATTGGACATTCTGAGCGCTAAGAGGCCTCTATTGGGAAAAATAATATCTTCAAATAAAAACTACACAGAAGCATTGTGTGAAACTTATTTCTGATATGTTCATTAAGCTAACAGAGTTAAACCATACTTTTGATTGCGCAGTTCTGGACACTCTTTCTGTAGAAAATGCAAGTGGACATTCGGAGCGCTAAGAGGGTAATAGTGGAAAAAGGAATATATTCAAATATAAACTACACAGTAGCATTCTGTGAAAATACTTTCTGTTCTCTGCATTCAACAAACAGAGTTGAACCTTACTTTTGATTGAGCCGTTCTGAAACACTCTTTCTGTAGAAACTGCAATTGGACATGCTAAGCGCTAAGAGGCCTACATTGGGAAAAAGAATATCTTCAAATAAAAACTACACAGATGCATTCTGTGAAACTTATTTCTGATGTGTAAATTCAGTTAACAGAGATAAAACATATTTTTGATTGAGCAGTTATGAAACACTCTTTTTGTAGAAAATGCAAGTGGAGATTCGGAGCGCTAAGAGGGTAATAGTGGAAAAAGGAATGTCTCCAAATATAAACTACACAGAATCATTCTGTGAAACTTCTTTCTGATCTGAGCATTCAGCTAACAGAGTTAAACCATACTTTTGATTGAGCAGTTTTGAAACACTCTGTCTGTAAAAAATGCAACTGGACATTCATAGCGCTAAGTGGGTAATAGTGGAAAAAAGAATATGTTCAAATATAAACTACAGAGAAGCATTCTATGAAACTTCTTTCTGTTCTGTGCATTCAAATAACAGAGTTGAACCTTACTTTTGATTGAGCCTTTCTGAAACACTTTCTGTAGAAACTGCAATTGGACATTCTGAGCGCTAAGAGGCCTCTATTGGGAAAAATAATATCTTCAAATAAAAACTACACAGAAGCATTGTGTGAAACTTATTTCTGATATGTTCATTAAGCTAACAGAGTTAAACCATACTTTTGATTGCGCAGTTCTGAACACTCTTTCTGTAGAAAATGCAAGTGGACATTCGGAGCGCTAAGAGGGTAATAGTGGAAAAAGGAATATATTCAAATATAAACTACACAGTAGCATTCTGTGAAAATTCTTTCTGTTCTCTTCATTCAACTAACAGAGTTGAACCTTACTTTTGATTGAGCCGTTCTGAAACACTCTTTCTGTAGAAACTGCAATTGGACATGCTAAGCGCTAAGAGGCCTACATTGGGAAAAAGAATATCTTCAAATAAAAACTACACAGATGCATTCTGTGAAACTTATTTCTGATCTGTAAATTCAGTTAACAGAGATAAAACATATTTTTGATTGAGCAGTTATGAAACACTCTTTCTGTAGAAAATGCAAGTGGAGATTCGGAGCGCTAAGAGGGTAATAGTGGAAAAAGGAATGTCTCCAAATATAAACTACACAGAATCATTCTGTGAAACTTCTTTCTGATCTGTGCATTCAGCTAACAGCGTTAAACCATACTTTTGATTGAGCAGATCTGAACACTCTTTCTGTAGAAAATGCAACTGGACATTTGGAGCGCTAAGAGCGTAGTAGTGAAAAAAGGAATATATTCAAATATAAACTAGACAGAAGCATTATGTGAAACTTCTTTCTGATCTGAGCATTCAGCTAACAGAGTTAAACCATACTTTTGATTGAGCAGTTTTGAAACACTCTGTCTGTAGAAAATGCAACTGGACATTCGTAGCGCTAAGTGGGTAATAGTGGAAAAAAGAATATGTTCAAATATAAACTACACAGAAGCATTGTATGAAACTTCTTTCTGTTCTGTGCATTCAACTAACAGAGTTGAACCTTACTTTTGATTGAGCCTTTCTGAAACACTCTTTCTGTAGAAACTGCAATTGGACATTCTGAGCGCTAAGAGGCCTCTATTCGGAAAAAAAAATATCTTCAAATAAAAACTACACAGAAGCATTGTGTGAAACATATTTCTGATATGTTCACTAAGCTAACAGAGTTAAACCATACTTTTGATTGCGCAGTTCTGAACACTCTTTCTGTAGAAAATGCAAGTGGACATTCGGAGCGCTAAGAGGGTAATAGTGGAAAAAGGAATATATTCAAATATAAACTACACAGTAGCATTCTGTGAAAATTCTTTCTGTTCTGTGCATTCAACTAACAGAGTTGAACCTTACTCTTGATTGAGCCGTTCTGAAACACTCTTTCTGTAGAAACTGCAATTGGACATGCTAAGCGCTAAGAGGCCTACATTGGGAAAAAGAATATCTTCAAATAAAAACTACACAGATGCATTCTGTGAAACTTATTTCTGATCTGTAAATTCAGTTAACAGAGATAAAACATATTTTTGATTGAGCAGTTATGAAACACTCTTTTTGTAGAAAATGCAAGTGGAGATTCGGAGCGCTAAGAGGGTAATAGTGGAAAAAGGAATGTCTTCAAATATAAACTACACAGAATCATTCGGTGAAACTTCTTTCTGATCTGTGCATTCAGCTAACAGAGTTAAACCATACTTTTGATTGAGCAGACCTGAACACTCTTTCTGTAGAAAATGCAACTGGACATTTGGAGCGCTAAGAGCGTAGTAGTTGTAAAAGGAATATATTCAAATATAAACTACACAGAAGCATTCTGTGAAACTTCTTTCTGATCTGAGAATTCAGCTAACAGAGTTAAACCATACTTTTGATTGAGCAGTTTTGAAACACTCTGTCTGTAGAAAATGCAACTGGACATTAGTAGCGCTAAGTGGGTAATAGTGGAAAAAAGAATATGTTCAAATATAAACTACACAGAAGCATTGTATGAAACTACTTTCTGTTCTGTGCATTCAACTAACAGAGTTGAACCTTACTTTTGATTGAGCCGTTCTGAAACACTCTTTCTGTAGAAACTGCAATTGGACATTCTGAGCGCTAGGAGGCCTATATTGGGAAAAAGAATGTCTACAAATAAAAACTACACAGAAGAATTTTGTGAAACTTCTTTCTGTTCTGTTTGTTCAACTAAAACAGTTGAACCTTAGTTTTGATTGAGCCGTTCTGAAACACTCTTTCTGTAGAAAATGCAAGTGGAGATTCGGAGCGCTAAGAGGGTAATAGTGAAAAAGGAATGCCTTCAAATATAAACTACATAGAATCATTCTGTGAAACATCTTTCTGATCTGTGCATTCAGCTAACAGAGTTAAACCATACTTTTGATTGAGCAGATCTGAACACTCTTTCTGTAGAAAATGCAACTGCACATTTGGAGCGCTAAGAGCGTAGTAGTGAAAAAAGGAATATATTCAAATATAAACTAGACAGAAGCATTATGTGAAACTTCCTTCTGATCTGAGCATTCAGCTAACAGAGTTAAACCATACTTTTGATTGAGCAGTTTTGAAACACTCTGTCTGTAGAAAATGCAACAGGACATTCGTAGCGCTAAGTGGGTAATAGTGGAAAAAAGAATATGTTCAAATATAAACTACACAGAAGCATTGTATGAAACTTCTTTCTGTTCTGTGCATTCAACTAACAGAGTTGAACCTTACTTTTGATTGAGCCTTTCTGAAACACTCTTTCTGTAGAAACTGCAATTGGACATTCTGAGCGCTAAGAGGCCCCTATTGGGAAAAAAAAATATCTTCAAATAAAAATTACACAGAAGCATTGTGTGAAACTTATTTCTGATATGTTCACTAAGCCAACAGAGTTAAACCATACTTTTGATTGCGCAGTTCTGAACACTCTTTCTGTAGAAAATGCAAGTGGACATTCGGAGCGCTAAGAGGGTAATAGTGGAAAAAGGAATATATTCAAATATAAACTACACAGTAGCATTCTGTGAAAATTCTTTCTGTTCTGTGCATTCAACTAACAGAGTTGAACCTTACTTTTGATTGAGCCGTTCTGAAACACTCTTTCTGTAGAAACTGCAATTGGACATGCTAAGCGCTAAGAGGCCTACGTTGGGAAAAAGAATATCTTCAAATAAAAACTACACAGATGCATTCTGTGAAGCTTATTTCTGATCTGTAAATTCAGTTAACAGAGATAAAACATATTTTTGATTGAGCAGTTATGAAACACTTTTTTGTAGAAAATGCAAGTGGAGATTCGGAGCGCTAAGAGGGTAATAGTGGAAAAAGGAATGTCTTCAATATAAACTACACAGAATCATTCGGTGAAACTTCTTTCTGATCTGTGCATTCAGCTAACAGAGTTAAACCATACTTTTGATTGAGCAGACCTGAACACTCTTTCTGTAGAAAATGCAACTGGACATTTGGAGCGCTAAGAGCGTAGTAGTGGAAAAAGGAATATATTCAAATATAAACTACACAGAAGCATTCTGTGAAACTTCTTTCTGATCTGAGCATTCAGCTAACAGAGTTAAACCATACTTTTGATTGAGCAGTTTTGAAACACTCTGTCTGTAGAAAATGCAACTGGACATTCGTAGCGCTAAGTGGGTAATAGTGGAAAAAAGAATATGTTCAAATATAAACTACACAGAAGCATTGTATGAAACTACTTTCTGTTCTGTGCATTCAACTAACAGAGTTGAACCTTACTTTTGATTGAGCCGTTCTGAAACACTCTTTCTGTAGAACCTGCAATTGGACATTCTGAGCGCTAGGAGGCCTATATTGGGAAAAAGAATGTCTACAAATAAAAACTACACAGAAGAATTGTGTGAAACTTCTTTCTGTTCTGTTTGTTCAACTAAAACAGTTGAACCTTAGTTTTGATTGAGCCGTTCTGAAACACTCTTTCTGTAGAAAATGCAAGTGGAGATTCGGAGCGCTAAGAGGGTAATAGTGGAAAAAGGAATGTCTCCAAATATAAACTACACAGAATCATTCTGTG